>NC_138552.1:129546338-129918838 GCF_964273705.1 Natrix helvetica | reverse complement strand
TACTATCTATCCTGTTCTGAAAACTTTTATATTTATGCTTGACACTTGAAGATGATCTGAAAGATATGATCTTGAAGTACTTATTATACTTTTATATCCAACCTTTTCAGCAGAATACCTGCTTTGCTGTCTATCCAGATTTTATCATCGCAGCAATAACCCTGCAAGGTAGATTTTGTTGAGAGATTGTGTGCTATTGAAAACACTCTGTGAGCTTCCTGTTCAAATAGGCATTTTGAGCCATAGCTCAAGTCCAGCAACTCAATCACAGCATTATATTTGCTTTATCCATTTGTTAAGCACTTAGCACCTACTAATGGCTTGGTATGATGCATGACAAAAAAAATGGAAGAGTTCAAATTATGTAAGTTGTGCTAGAGGAAGAGGAGAAGGAGGAGGTTCTATAATACAGTGACAATTCAACAGGTTGGGAAGTACTTTACTATAGGAATAAATTGTTGATGCCATATGGCTTGATAGCATGAATGTAACACACTTCAAACCCTAATATGGTAGTAGACTTTGTAAAAAAAGAAGAGAAGAAAGTTAAGATTGAAGAAGAACATCAAAATGAGAAAATGAGAAAAGGATAACATACATCTTTCAGCAAAAGAGGAAATGCCATATATTTCTCCTTTCTGTCATGAGGAACTAAAAACAACAATGTAGTTCTCCTACATTTTGGGATTACTAACCTCTTTTGTAAAATGATCTTTCACACACCTGCTTGACACATGGGCCCTGTACAGACTTTAAATTGTAAAGAGTGGATTTAAAAGAACTATTAAACACTGAATAACAAGATGGATATTTTAAAATTATTATTATTATTTAAGATTACAGTTGTTTGATATTCTTGTTCATTTATATCATCTTTGATATGTTGATAGAAATTTATGAAATACTTAATTAGCAATTTTCACATTTTAGAAAGAATTTGGACAACTAAGTTGCAATAAACAAACAAGGTTTTGTCATGAATTTTCAAACAAACTTTACAATTCATAGGAGACATAAGGGTAGGTTTAATGTTTTACTTTTTTATTATTTGTCTCTTAGGTCCTATTTTAGATGATAGGTGCATTTAGTTTGGTTGGTAGGAGGGACAATATATGAACAGAAGAGTGTCTAAGTGAGAAGCAATTGACAATATGTCTGTGAGTAATTTATCACTTAAATATCACAAGTTGCATACTTCTGTCAGGCAGCAGGACAAAGTTTGTAATGGTGCCATGTCTATGATATAGTTTTGACATAATTCTGGTTTGCTGAGAATGCCATGCAACTTTTACATTAAGAACACTGCCATCTTCTATCCCAAAACCTGAGCTCTGATTCTGTTGAATAAATTTCCTCAGACCTAGCTTATTAGGGCATGCTTCTGGTTTGTGTGTATGTGCCTTTGAGTTAGTATTTAACTCCTGCAATTGCCTGGACATATCACTGCAGTTTTCTGGCAAAGTTTTCAGAAGTATTTTGTCAATTTCAATTTTCATTGTTTCCTTCCTAGGCTTTGGTCTGTCCTAACTTGGCTTTTTCCTAAAGTGGGACTAGAACTCAGAGTCTCCCAGTTTCTAATCTGGTGTTTTATGACTACACCAAAATGGCTTTCACATTTCTACTTTACCTGCTATGATACAGTTCATCTTGCAACTATTCATTTTGGACTCCACATCCCACTAGATTACTGGATAGATCTGTATGTTTAATAACATCTTCAAAAGCAAATGAAGCTAATAAAGTTTAAGAAAATTGTCCTTTGGCCAGATAAATAATGCCACCTAGTTTTATTTCTTTCTTCCCTCAAAATAAAGAAATGATACAACTCACTAATAAAAGCTCAAAAGACCTGCCCCTACCACACCCCATTCTCACCTTAAAAGCTGAAGTAAGATTTAATATTATTTTCCTTCAAGGCCAGATCTATTAAGGTATGAATTGTAATCATGTAAAAATGACACTACTTTAATTTTCTTAAAAGAACCTAATTATTGATAGTGTAAGTTCCTGCTCTACTTTTATAGATCCTGCTGGCAGAAATGTTGCAAGCCAAATGCAATCTTATAAGAGTTTGGAAACTAATCCTTGTTAACACTATAGCCACATAGAGGGAAATTGCTGGAGTTTCCTAGTCTGATGCTAGAGATCAACAGGTCAACAATAAGGCAAAGTCTCCAAATAGATGGTCATGTAACAAAGCAACAATCCATATACCTGGTTTGACTAAAACAAATTCCTAGAGTCTCATTCAGTCTTTGGCTCCCAGGATACATCTCCATTAGGGCACATTCCTTTAAGGAGAGATGTCTTCCTTCTTTTAACAATCTATTGTCCACCCATGTAACCCCATGTTAGGAAGGTCAACACTTTGGGCAATGGGAGATAAAACTTCTAAAGTTATTTTGTTGTCTTGCCAAGGGCTAAAATTGACAGGTGGATTTTGAACAGAGTCAAAATAGTCAATCAGCATCCTTCTGAATGCCAGGCATCCTGTCTAATCAGAAACCAGTCAGACAAGACTTTATTGTTACAGCCCTAGGTTATAACTGGGGGAAAAAATAGCCATCAGTTATCACAGGTTACAAAAAAGGCAGAATGGTTACAGGAGAGAAAGTATTCATAACACCTATAAATCTTGTTTATTTGTTGAACTGCTGAAAGGATAAAAAATGAGTCCAAACTTTAAAAGCTGACAAGGCAAATCCAGCCACTGCCAATAGGATTCCTTTGTTGCTGGACCTGGAAAGAAAATCAATTGTTTGCATATCAGACCACTTAGGTTTCCCCTTAAGAGCTAAGTTAAAAACTTGGTTCAAATGTCAGAAAATATAGAACAATAAAACAGGTAATAGGCACTAAAAGAAATAATAGGCAATAAAACAAATAAGGAGGCATTGTTTGGGACTCATACAGTATTTTTTAAAACAGTGTTCTAAAATAGATGATGGCATCCTTACTTGAGCTACAGAAATTCTAAGAATAGGAGTTTGAATTAGCTTCCAGATGTGTTCACATCAGTATATTTGATCATTGTACAGTAACCTCACTTCATAAGTCATTATCTGTTTTAATATATTCTTTACCTAGTATATCAATGATTTTCAATCACTTTATTTATAACATCTCACCTAAACAATTAGGTATTTTCTATCTTCCTGTCAACCAGGTCAAAGAAACAGAGCCAGCAAGTATTCCAGGAATACTTTTCATTACAGTAACCTAGAATAACTGAAGCTTGCAATCGAGTTCGAGTTTCTTATTATCCCTTTTAAAACAGTCCTGCATTAACAGAGGGGTAGAATCAAGATTGGTGAGACCATACTTGGAATATTGCATTCAGTTTTGATTGCCACGATGTAAAAAAGATGCGGGGACTCTAGAAAGAGTGCAGAGAAGAGCAACAAAGATGATTATGGGGGCTGGAAGCTAAAACATATGAAGAACGGTTGCAGGAACTGGGTATGTCTTGTTTAATTAAAAGAAAGACCAGGGGTGACATGATAGCAGTGTTCCGATATTTCAGAGATTGCCATAAAGAAGAGAGAGTCAACCTATTCTCCAAAGCACCTTCCTTCTTCGGCTGCTGGGTCTTTTAGTATTTGTAAGGTGTTTTGGAGGGCTTTACAGATAATACTCAAGTTATGACAGTTAACCTAGGGAGTGTTCAAAATTGTGACATAAACCCCCCAAATATTTATGACAAAGTCCCGAGATTACAAATGCTGCAGTATCACAGCAGTCATTCACCTTTATGAATGAAGAGGCACTGCAACATTGGCCCTGCCTATTCCATCTCCTGCCAGTTTCCATAGGCACTGGGCCTGTGAAGACTCACTTATCTTGTGAAGATCTAGCAACCCTTCAGTTTCTTTGTTTGCTATGGTGCCTTCGCAGAGAATTGAGGCCTAAAAATACTGCGAAGTCGCGCGAGATCAGTAGCAGATCTCGTGTGATCTCGATGTACTTTAGGCTTTAGTTCTTTGCAAACAGAGGCCTGGATAATATCCATGACAAAAAGACATTTACAAAGCCCTGGGTGGTTGGAAGCACCCAGGCCACCCATGGCCTTCACCATCCTGAGATATCTTGTGTGCACTTAATGACCTGCACATTCAATTAGCAAATATATGGGTGAAAGCAGGGAGTTTCACGTTCATTTTACATGATTCACTCCAACGAATCCTTGGCAGTAATCTTTTCTTCACTGTTCGGTAGTGGAAGTGTGCACATGCCTGGACATGCGCAGAACCGATGACATCAGGGTGGGTGGGTGGAGCCTCGCACCACTGCTACTACCAGTTGACCCAAACATATGTGAACCAGCAAAATACCACCTTTGATCCTTGGGTTATGAATGTAATTGGCAGGCTCCATTACTGTCTTAACTCAAGGACTACTGGTACTTAGTTTGTGTTCTACAGTGCTTCTGTCTGGTTGTGATAGTCTGCTGATTATTTCTCAGATGTTTTTGTTGTATAATAGCATGGGCCTTTTCACAGCTTGTATTGGTTGTGCTCGAGTGGGTGGACAAAAGTGGTCAAGCACTGTTTGATAGACTTCCGGTTCCGGCGGCTGACGGCGACAGGCAGGGACTGCTCACCCCGTGCATCCCCGGTGGGCTCCCCACCCCTTGGGGGGCACAGGACGCCCTGCAGAGGCGTTCTGCCGGAGGAGCGGTGCGGTGGGGGGACCCCTGGATCGGCGGTGGCTGGCGGGCCCCCCCCCCGCTTCGCTCCAGGCAACGAGGAGCACGAAGGGGAGACGCTCCGGCGTCTTCGCTGAGAGGCTGTGCGGAGAAAAAGAAAACTGAAGGATGCAGCGGCGGAGCGGTGAGGCGTAGACTTCCTTCATCCCCATTACCAACTTAAAAACTTCTCAGTTGTGCAAACTTTTTTTTTCGGTTTGACTTGGAGAGGTGCGGCTGGAGGGGAGGGGGATTTCCCCCCCCTCGGACAAGTGGCTGGAAACAAGTGTGCTCTCAGCCCCAAGGGAAGGAGGAGGGGGAGAGCCAAACCAAAGATGCCACACCCTAACTAAGTGGATTTTCGGATTTAAACTTATAAAATAATGAGATCTGGAAGCTTTGGGAATTTTGAACTTTGAAAACTTTATTTGTTGCCTCGAAACCCGAAGCTGGCAGGGCAAGATGGCACACTTCCGTTGTCTTTATGAAATGTGAAACTTGACTCCACCTTCCAAACTTCAAGCTTCCGGTCTTTGTCTCAGTGTTACTCGGATAACTCTCTTGTTGACTGTTTGCCTTTGAACTCCTTGGAGTGAAAAACTTTTGCTCATCTGCCAGGGTGATTGAAAATTCCCCTCTGCCTGGACCCTTTGTATCCTGGACTCTCTTGGCTGTTCTACTCTTCTGACTGATCCTTCTCTATACTGACTGGACTCTTTATTTCATAAACAATGGCATCTAAAAGACCACCTCCTGGAAAGTCAGGCTTTGCTGCCTCTGCCCCGACATCTGCAACCTCCAGTCCTAGCACACAATCAACGTTAACAGCTTTAAAGCAACCTAAATCTACGGACCTGGAGTTTCATCAAATGTTTCAACAAATTCTACAGGGACAAGAGGAAATAAAGAGACAACTGAAGGAGATGAAAGAAGAAATTAGAGAACCAGGATAAAATTAATAAGAACTCACAGAGACTGGATCTTTTGGAGGATGGGGCGGCTGAGATGAGGGGGGGGGGATAGAGGGTGTGCAGAAGGGAAACAAAGAACTTGACACCCAACAAATGAAAATAGAGTTTGAGAGAATGTCTTTTTATCTTAGATTCCAAAACGTGATGGAGACAGATGATGAAAATATAAGGGACATTATGACAAACATTTTGGCTGAGTATATCCAGAAGGAGAAACAACAGATGGGGTGGGAAATAGACCTGGCTTATAGAGTGAACTCAGCTTATGCTAGAACACACAATGTTCCCAGGGAGGTACACATTAAATTTCTTAGGAAAAGTACAAGAGATGAAATTCTGAATGCACAAAGGGGGCAAGTCTTGACATACAAAGATAAGGAGATAACCATCTTGAAACAGATCCCCAAGAAAGTGAGGGAAAAAAGAAAACATTATTCACAATTGGCGAATAAATTATACCAGAAGGGGGTGTGGTTTAGATGGTTGATGCCTGAAGGTATGTTAATATTCTGGGAGGAGACAAGAGTTAGGATTAATACACCCATAGAGGTGCAGGCCTTTATGGAGAAAAATAAACTACTCCTAGAAAAACCAGATGACTCCTCAACAGACATACAAGACACGGGAGGGGCCAGAGCTCTGCCAGCGGGGGGAGATGGGGCGACAGCAAGAAAGCTCAGATCACACAAATGAGTAAGAAAAGTCACCTGATATAAACTGATCGAAATTACCAATTGAATTTACCACACTGACTATATGTTATTACTTAATATTGAATTTTATGCAAATGTATACTATGAGTTTGGAGGGGGGTGCACCTACCGTATTTCGCAGTTGCCAAAATTTGTAACTTTTCCCTTACCTTTTCCCTTTGTAAAATATAAAAAAACCAATAAAATTTTGTTTTTAAAAAAAATAAAGAAAAAAAAGCACTGTTTGATAAATTTGAGTAGGTATTCATTATCATTTTCTTCTTTCATTTTTAGGTAGTTAGATATTTTTAGAGGCATCGTAAAGAGGAATAGAAGAAATGCTTGTTCCCATCTGTGAGACATCCAAGCTTCCTTGCAATTGGATGGAGAGGTATGTCAGGCTTACATATTTTAGGGTGTGCATAGATGCATAAGAGGATAGATCCACTGCTTCTCATCCATTGCTGTTCTTCTTTTGTGATTTCACATTTCTTTGTTGAAGTCATTGAAGGTTCTTTTGATCAGGTTGCCTAGTTTCTGCATTGGATTTACTGGGATCCAGTTTTCTTTGTCTTCCAGTAATTATTTTGGGGTTTTTTTATGTATTTTGTTTTTCCATGCTAACTGTGATGTGCTGGGAGGAGAGTGATGTTATGGTCTTTATTTAGACTTCTGAGGGATGCTTTCTTCTTTGCTTTGAAGCCTATCATTTGTCACTATTCACACACACACACACACACAGAGAGAGAGAGAGAGAGAGAGAGAGAGACAGAGAGAGAGAGAGAGAGAGACAGACAGACAGACAGACAGACAGACAGACAGACAGACAGACAGACACTGTGCTGATATGCTTGCCCATTTTTCTAGTATTTGGCAAGTTTCTTACTGAAGAATAAGGATTAAGTGATTTTTCACTACCACAAGTTTTAATTTCAATAGTTTCAACACTGGCAACTTGAGCCTTTTCTCAGCCAGAAAAGAAAAAAAGAAGATTATAGACATTTATCTTTTTTAAGAGTAAAAAAAATTAAAACCATAATGTAGTGGAGCTTATCCCTGAGTCTCCTCCTTCCCTTCGCCCTGGAATTTAGAAATCTCATCCCCTAGAACAGGGGTCTCCAATCTTGGCAACTGCCCTAGAAGACTTTAATTATGTTTCCAAATTCTATCCCATGGTTTGCAGCTATTTGTGGGGTTCCCTTGCTAGTTAATAGCAGATATAAAGTGTTGGATTTTTGAAATTCATGTTAAATCAGCACTATTTGAACTGAATTATTAACTTCCAAATGGATTTCAATCAACTCATTTTTTTTTCCAATGGACAAATCTTTCCAATAACTTTTGCACTTATATCCCATCTGGGATTTTGAAGGAGACTACGAGGAAAGGTCAGTTCCCACTGTTATCCCCACAACATCTGTGTGAGGCAGATTGAGCTAGTGAGCTCCATAAGCAAGAGGCAATCCCCTGAACCAGGAGTATTTTGGTTGAGCTGCTCCAGGAGGTGAACCTTAGTGGGACTAGCACATGATGCTCAGTCAGCGGTGGTATTCACTTACCTTCCTTACCAGTTCGCAAATGTGAGTGCATGTGCCACCTCCACACATGTGCACAGCCTTTTCGCTTTTGGCGAAAAAGGGGCTAAATGGGATGCCATAGAGCCAGGGACAGTGTGTGGAGCCACCCGCGATTTCTGCTACCGGCTCAGATGAACTGGTCCAAACCGGTAGAATATCACCTCTGTGCTTAGTGGGACTGGCACATGAAAACTCTTTGTTCCTAATTCTCATTTTGCTGCCACCATAGAAGTGGCCTTCCATTCACAGCTGCTCCAAAGTTTCAGATCAGAAACTTTTCCTTTCTATTCAATCTATTCTTTACAGCATGATATTGTAATTGTTATCTAATAGTTCATTTTGGCTTGCTAGAACTTTCAGCAATGACTTGGAAATGCAATAGATCTAAAACATTTTAAAGGCTCATAATTTTTTTCACATCAAAGAAACTAGAAAGGAAGTTTGATTTCATGCTCTGTAAAGAGCATAATGCTATCTCAGATGTGGATGACTTATTGCAAATGCAGAGATGTTTTGCTTGCTGCTCTTTTGAAACCATCACAGGGAAAGTTATAGGCAGAGTATTTATCCTCTAGAGCACCATGGCTATAACAAGGCTGAGTATTTCTCAGGATAAACCTGGGAACAAGATGACTATCAAATAAAGAATGGTGTTTGCTTCCTATTCTGGATTTCCATTTTTTTCTATCAAAAATGGAAGTTTTCCACAAATTATGAAAGCTGCTATCCTTGTAGGCACAGAAGGAATTAAACCTTTGTCCTAACACTGAAGTTAGTAATGCTTCCAGGGCCCTATGCATGCAGAAATAAATTTTACTCAGTTTCCACTCCGGAAGGGAACCAAAGGAACCAAGAATAGATCACAGTTCCAAAAAATATTGCCAAGAAAATAAAGACTCGTTCTTCTTCTTTCTTTGTACAAATATATACTTTGTATAAATTTGCATCATACTGCTCTGTTCACCAGCATAATTCTCACTTTGTGAACTGCATTTTTTATCAATCTTAGTCATTCTTTAAAATAACTTTTTCAAATACACACACACACACATATATACATATGAAGGAGAGAGAGAGAGAAAAACAGAGAGAGATTCTTTCTTTTTTATTTTTGGAGGTATGGGTGAGCATATTTTTTTCTAATAGTCTTTACTGCTTTTCTTAAGCAGTTGATTTTTATGTTTACCCAGTGTCTAGCAATTTGGTATTTCAGCCAACTTTTAGAGCACAATTGGCTACTACATGTTCCTTCCGTGCTACCATTAGAGTCCTATACTTAAATACCTGGGATTAACCCTTGTTCCAGTCAATGGGACGTCTTTTTAAGTAGACATGCATTCAAGGATTACCTCTATTCTGTGAAATGCTTTTTGTGGAATTTAATACAGGCTTATCATGTGTTGGCATCTGATTGATTTGTATCCAGTTTCGTGTACATGGAGGACTGAAGAATGGTCTATCCTGCTTTTCTAGATGCCTTTCACAATGGTTAGAAGACAATTAATGATGCTTAGAAGTGCTTGGGAAAATACATAGCATCAGTACTGAAACACCTACAGATATAGTTACATGCAGAATATGTAAAGAAAGCACAAAGCAGAAGTGTGAGATGAGAAAAGAAGGACATTTACAGTAGAATCCTGGTCAGCCATAGAATGAGCAACAGACATGAAAGATCTGAGGACCAAATACTAACTCAGCTGTTCATCCTATCTTTGTTTGATGCTTTTAGGTGGAGTGTTCACTCCACCTAAAATAAATAAATAAATAAATAAATAAATAAATAAATAAATAAATAAATAAATAAATAAATAAATAAATAAATAAATAAATAAATAAATAAATAAATAAATAAATAAATAAATAAATAAATAAATAAATAAATAAATAAATAAATAAATAAATAAATAAATAAATAAATAAATAAACAAACAAACAAACAAACAAACAATTCTGAATGAATTTACTCTATTATAGGCAAAGGAAGAGAATGACAACCCTGGAGGCATGTAGAAAAACAGACCAGAACTATTTCTTTGGCTCATCCCATTTTCCTTCAAAATCCAATTGCATTTTATATGTAGCTGATATTTGCACTGATTTCAATGGTCCTATGTAAATAGAGGCTATATGTTTTCTGGGCATCACCAAATGACTAAAAGTTTGACATAGATTAGTTTGCTGCTTGTAAAGACTCAACATCCAAAAGATTGGAGCCTCTAATTTTACAATGTTTGTTTCCTCCGCCTTAATTTTATAAAGGTGCTGCTTTTTGTTTTATGACACATTCTGGTTTATGCAAACAACAACACAAGGTGTCCAGTTTCTTTCTGTTCTGTTCAGATGTTTCTCAGTTCCACTGTTTTATGTGGCTTTTGGTTTTAAGTGTGAGAAAGCTAAAAATTTTCCTCTTATATTCACCTCTGTGACCATGTTGCTATCTATTCTAAGCTGGAGTTTGATTGTCCAGAATGCAACATTAATGATGGCTGTCAAAATAATAGTCAGAGTTGGGATGGGAATAGGGTTAGAGGTCAAAAAAAAAAAGAACATAAAAGTTTTTAGGGTTGAACCAGACGATAACGAAACTCATTTAGGCTATTAGATGCTAGAGGAGTTGCCAGCTTGATGGGTTCAGAGGTTACTAGAGGCAAAAAGAGTAAATGGGGACATCTTCAAGTAGTTTACTCTTGTTAAAAAGATGAAAAAAACGATAATAGCAATACCAAACAAGCACCCTAAAGGCAATTTTCTTAATTACAGTGCTGACCCAGCAGTGCATCAGAATACCCTGCCTATTAGAACAGAGCTTTCTTTAGCACAATATGAACCCTTCCTAGGATTGCATAGCTTCATTCAGTTTATTTCTGGGGGACCTGCAACATTCCTCCCACTGACCTGTTTTGGAGAGCTAGTAGATAGATCAAAGTAACATTCAAACTTTTTTTTCCCTTTTAGTTTCACTTGAAATATTCCTTTTACTTGCAAGTCGGTTCTCAGTGAGGTTTATTTATTTTATTTATTATTCATATTTATAGACCGCCCCCTCTCCCGAAAGGGACTCGGGGCGGTGTACAGTCCCTAAAATACGTTATAAAATACATACAAAAACAGTTAAATAATTAAATACGTAGGTGGAGGAGGTTGTAAGACTGTACATAGAATAATAAATATAATACATTAAAAGCTTATTAAAACCCCAAACCCAATTAAAATGAATAAATCCCCGGGAGGTAAAACTAAGAAAGTGCCAGGCCAGCTGATTGAAATAGGTGAGTCTTTAACTTTTGCCGGAAGGAACGGAGGTCGGTGGTAGTTCGAATGTCTGGGGGGAGGTCATTCCAGAGGGTTGGGCCCATCACAGAGGTACAAATCTACTGGTGATCTTACTCTTTATTTTTAAAACTGCTGAATGGGAAATAGAAATTAACCTATTGTCACATTAATCTCAGCCTGCCTATATTTTCTTTCCTTCCTTCCTTCCTTCCTTCCTTCCTTCCTTCCTTCCTTCCTTCCTTCCTTCCTTCCCTCTCTTTCTTTCTTTTCTTCCTTCCCTCCCTCTCCCATTTCACTGATTTAAACCTGCCTATAAGCTAAGTATTTTACATTCAGAAACTTCCTCAATGAGGTTAAACCAGGTTATCTCTCTCTCTCTCTCTCTCTCTATCTCTCTCTCTCTCTCTCTCTCTCTCTCTCTCTCTCTCTTCTCTCTTCTCTCTCTCTCTTTCTTCTTTTTCTTCCTTCATTCCTTCCTTTCCTCCCTCCCTCCCCAGTTAGTAACTGAGTGCAATCTTGAAAGTGACACACCTATAAAACTATGGCAATGAATAAACAGGGCATGATGTAAATCTTTTCTCTGAAAAGCAGCAGTCCTCCCTCGCCGGGTAAAGATCTTAAGTTCCATCTTTTGGAATATCCACTTAGGAATAGGTAGATCATTGCCAAACATCCTGGCCATGGTGGTTGTGTGGGGCGGGGGAGGGCAAGCGGGAAGAGAATTCCTATAAAAGTATTTAGATTCTTCAAAGGAGCCCATTTCTCATACTTTCAAGCAATTCTGAAAAAAGAAATAAGCTACTGTAAAAAAAAATCCATTTGTAAAATTAATGTGATTCAAAGTGGGCAGAACTTTATTTACAGATTTGTCCAACTTGGAAAACAATAGGCTTCTTCAACAAAGTGCCAGACATTGGTCTCGAGGTGCACTGAAGCATTTTTTAAAAATATTATTTTTCAATCACGGGCAAAGCCTATCACTTACTACATTAAACAGGAAGACAAGAACAAGAACTGCAACATTTTTTTAATTGATTGATTATGTGCCATCAAGTCAATTGGGTTTGGATTTTCTCCATAATGATTGGTTCCCTAACCTGGTCCCTCAATTCTTTCAATGATGTATTCATGATGATCCATCTTGCTGCTGGTTTTTGTCTTCCCTTCCTTTCCACCTTCCCTAGCATGCAAAGCTTCTCCTGAGGGATGATGATATCATATTTTGGCGCCTGGCAAAGACCATCATATTTATCCAAGCAAGTAGACTTTTTTTTTTTTAAAAAAATGATGTGCTTCTCTTGATGTTTCTATAATTCCCTTCATTTCCTGCTCTTTTATTTTATCAGAAGGTTGTCAGGGTGGGTTTTTGTTTTCCTTTTAATTTAAACTCTCCTGCACTGTTTGTATGAATGACTTTATTCACACTGTTCTCCACTGCCCTGGATTCTTTTCATGGAAGATGGCGGAGTAACATTTTAAAAAACTAACTAGCAGGTAATAATAATAAATACATGGCATGTCTCTGGCCAAATTCTATATGACCCATTTCCTATATGTCTCCTTGCCCCCCTGAATACCTGCAGCAGTTACTAGAAGCTATGACTCTAACGGGAAAAGGCATACTAGGGATTATCATATTTGAGCCAAGCAGTATATTCCAACATCTCCTTCTGCTTCTGATGTACGGTGCTGGCTTTGCAGAAAATTACTAGCTGAGGAGGCATAGAGCTGCTTTCCAGTCACTAATGGAAACTTTTCTTTCAATCTAAATGGTGCATTTGTCGGATCTGTTTAGCTAAACAGCATTAACTATATTGAAAGTTTTATTGGCCCAGTTGAGGGCAGGAAACCAGAATGGGCAAACTGTATTTTTTTAAATTAAAGCATGGGTGATTCCACCCCCCTCCAAACAAATTCAGCTTGTCCATTGATTAGCTTATTTGTTAAACCAAAGCTTCATTGCTTTTAAGAACAGGCTCCTTGTTGCTACAGATGGAAAATGATCTTTGAATCCAGTTCCATTATCATGACAGTGAATATCAAATATTTAACAAGCACTATACAATATATTTTTTTTCCATTTCCTTTGCAAATTGCTGATACATGATGCTAAGAAGTTGCCTTTTCACTTGCTTGGGTAATTCCTGTGGTAGCCAGGCCTTAATGCAGCATTGGAAACAATGGATAGAGCCAAGAGCAAACTCTTTCAACTTGGTATCTTCTAAATGTGTAGGAACGGCATCAGGCTAACTTACTGCTCATTCCAGGAATTCAATCCTGACCAGCTCAACTTGACTCAGCCTTCCATCCTTCCGAGGTTGGTAAAATAAGGATCCAGATAATTGGGGCCAATATGCTGACTCTGTAAACTGCTTAGAGAGGGCTGAAGAGCACTATGAAGTGGTATATAAGTCTAAGTGCTATTGCTATCTCTTGGAATCTAAAGAAAGCATGGAAAATCTGAAAATTGTAGCCAAACGCAACTGGAAAGTACCAGGTCAAATGACATTACACTGGAGATATTCTAATAATACCACCTACAATCCACATGCCCAGGAAATTACTCAGCCCTGTGGGTGTACATTTGGTTTAAGTAATTTAGGAGGAGAGCCTACAACTGATTCTTTGGCCAGTAGTGTTGAAATGATAAATCTGGACTAATACTGGAAGATCTACTAATCAAGATGAATACAACTTACTAATTTACCAAATAATAAATGATATCTAATGAAATAAATTAATTTAAATATATAATCATTGGCATTCTTGGAAAAATTGGAAGCCCATCTTGTATATGAATACAATACAATAGCAGAGTTGGAAAGGACCTTGGGGGTCTTCTAATCCAACCCCCTGCCTAGGCAAGAAACCCTATACCATTTCAGACAAATGGCTATCCAACATCTTCTTAAAGACTTCCAGTGTTGGGGCATTCACAACAACTGGAGGCAAGCTGTTCCACTGATTAATTGTTCTACCTGTCAGGAAATTTCTCCTTAGTTCTAGGTTGCTTCTCTCCTTGATTAGTTTCCACCCATTGCTTCTTGTTCTACCCTCAGGTGCCTTGGAGAATAGTTGGACTCCCTCTTCTTTGTGGCAACCCCTGAGATATTGGAACACTGCTATCATGTCTCCCCTAGTCCTTCTTTCTCTTAAGCTAAACATACCCAGTTCCTGCAACCGTTCTTCATATGTTTTAGTCTCCAGTCCCCTAATCATCTTTGTTGCTCTTCTCTGCACTCTTTCTAGAGTCTCCACATTTTTTCTACATCGTGGCAACCAAAACTGAATGCAGTATTCCAAGTGTGGCCTTACCAAGGCATTATAAAGTGGTATTAACACTTCACGTGATCTTGATTCTATCCCTCTGTTTATGCAGCCTAGAACTGTGTTTGCTTCTCTGGCAGCTGCTGCACACTGCTGGCTCATATTTAAATGGTTGTCCACTAGGACTCCAAGATCCCTCTCACAGTTACTAATATTGAGCAAGGTACCACCTATACTGTACATGTGCATTTTGATTTTGTTGCTTAAATGTAGAACTTTACTCTTTTCACCATTGAATTTCATTTTATTAGATAGTGCCCAATGTTCAGGTTTGTCAAGTTCCTTCTGTATCTTAAGCCTATCTTCTGGAGTGTTGGCTATTCCTGCCAGCTTGGTGTCATCTGCAAATTTGATGAGTTCCCCATTTATTCCCTCATTCAAATCATTGATGAAGATGTTGAAGAGTACTGGGCCTAAAACAGAGCCTAGGGATACTCCACTGCACACTTCCCTCCATGTAGATGCAGCTCCATTGAGGACTACATGTTGAGTGTGGTTCGTCAGCCAGTTACGAATCCATCTGGTGGTGATGCTGTCTAACCCACATTCTTCTACTTTATTTAGTAGTAGGTTATGATCTACCTTATCAAATGCCTTACTGAAGTCCAAGTAAACTATATTGACGGCATTCCTCTGGTCCACTAATTTTGTCACATTGTCAAAGAATGCAAAGATTAGTCTGGCATGATCTGTTTTTGACAAACCCATGTTGGCTTTTGGCTATTACTTTGTTTGCTTCTAGGTGTTTATTAATTCGTTGCTTGATTATCTTTTTCAGAATCTTTCCTGGTATTGAGGTCAGGCTGAAAGGTCTGTAATTTTCTGGATATTTTTTTCTTTTTTGAAGATAGGAACAACATCAGCTCTTTTCCAGTCTTCTGGTAGTTCCCTGGTGCTCCAGGATCTCTGAAAGATATAGTTCAGTGGTTCTGAGATCTCGTCTGCCAGTTCCTTCAGAACCCTGGGGTGTAATCCATCCGGTCCTGGTGATTTGAACTTGTCTAGGGTAGACAGGTGCTCACTTACCATTTTCTTCCCTATTTCAACTTGTGTTCCTAATCTGATTTTTGTGGTGCTGTTTTTGATAGGTTGGACTGTTTTATCCCTTTGTGTAAAGACAGATGCAAAATATGAGTTAAATAGTTCTGCTTTCTCCCTGTTGCTTGTCACCTTCTTGCCACTTTCTCCCAGCAATGGACCAATTGTTTCATTAACCTTTTGCATTCAAGATAGTTCTCACCATTGTTGTGCTCTATTTCTGTACAGATGTAGTTATTTCTTATATATAGTGCAACTCCGCCTCCTCTTTTATTTGGTCTATTTCTTTTAAATATTTTAAATCCTTCTAATTGTATGTTCCATCCCACCAAGTTTCTGTAATGGCAACAATATTGTATCTGCCCTCTTTTACTTGTATTTCTAATTCGCCCTGTTTATTCCTCATACTCTTTGCATGGTGTATAGACATTTGAGTCCATTTTGATTGACCCTGTGTTTACCGTCTACATAACCTGTGTTATGCCTGACTGCCCCTATTTTCTTGCCACTTGTATGATTCATGCACATGGTATGGCACTCACTATTAAATGCTTGGTTTTGCTTGACAGCGGGAGTGATAATCTTACCCGCACAAACATCTATGTTACATGCACTGATAACCCTATGAATTTTAGATTTCTGGGGACAGAAATGTTCTGTATCAATTAATTCTCTGTCCCCACTATTCAGTTAAATGTTTATCCAGAAAATCTGTGAATTCAATGCCAAATAACTCAGTCCCTTTCTTGGATGGGTGCAAACCATCTCTTTTGTACAGTTTTTCATTGGTCCATCATGACTAATAAAACCAAAGCCTTCCCTTTTACACCACTCCTTTAGCCACACATTAAACTCTGCTACATGCTGGCCCTTCCCTTTTTGTTCCTTATATACTGGTAAAACCTCTGAAAAGATAACCCTATAACCTACACTACTAAGTTCATACCCCAAGCTCTGGAAATCATTCTGCACAGAAAGTACATATTTTTGGGACAGATCATTTGTGTCAAGATGTATAATAGCATCAATGTCACAGTCCTTACTTACATTCTTGGCTATCTTAAGAATACACCTCTTGTCTCTGCTGGCAGTAGCACCTGGCAGACACTTGAATTCTTTTAAAACCTTCATATCCTTTCCTAAATTTACATCCCTTATGATTGAATCACCAACCAGAAGGTGACTTCTCTTTTTGCATACCTTGCTTTTCTTGTGCGACTGATGTGTGATACCTGGTTCCCCATTTCGCAATTCCGAAGTAAATTCTTCATTTTGGACCATGATCCCCTGCTTATTTGAGTCATCATTATCACAACTACCTTGATCTGTCTCCTTAATGTCTCCATTAGGGTCAGCAAGGGCGCTATATCTGCTATGCTGGGTCACAGCAAAAGCTTTGTGTTTATGGTTCACAGCTCTCACCCTGCCAGATCCCACGGTTGTCCAGACTGCTCTTCTCCTGCAGTATCTTTGCGGTAGAGGGAGTTGATAGCGTGGCATCTCCATAGAGTGGAATGGCCAAATTGGACACCTAATTTCTGCTTGGAGAGCACAGATTAGAGATTCTAGATAGGTAATTTGTCTATGTAGACTAGTCATTTGTTACAAAGGGGAGAGTATCCAAATTTGAAAAGAGTGCTGCGAAAGGCAGGTGCAAAACATTGAACTAAGCTGATCATTTTGAAGTAAAATAAAATCACAATTTCAAGCGCACTAATCCAGAATGTATTATTGCTATTTTGGTTTATGGATATATGGCCAGCCTCAGGAAAGTTCAAATGAAATGGAGTTAAAGGGCCACTACCTACTCCGCTTTGTCTCTCTGATCTCACCCCCTTGTAGCCAGCAGCTCCAATCACCAGCCTCAGGAAAGTTCAAAAATGAACTTTCTTCATGAATGACATATCTTCAGAAATGGTACTCAAACTTCAGATTAATTTTTTTTAAAAAAAAACCTATAGTAATAAACTATGCATTTTGATTATAATCAAACGGCAGCCATAAGCCCTAAAAAAGTTTTCCATAGTTAAAAGCTCATACATCGCAAAACCAGAGGACAATTTTGTCTGGAACCCTGATTGAGACTGCAGCTCTAGCTGTTGTGATTCTTTGAAGAACATATATAACCTGTCCTGTGATTGTTTCTGCATACTTTCCCAAAATATCTGTCTATGAGTGCTATACCAGTCATTCCTTCGGCCACTTTCCCAACCAGTTGCTTTCAATCTAATGGAAGTTAACATTCTTTTGTGATTTCTTTCAAAGGGAACAGAATGTTAGAGAAATTCCTATTATATATAATTTTTCAATTAATTCATGTAAACAAGAAGAACTCTCTACATTCATGTGCTTATTTTAGTTAGGAGGCAGGCGAAGAATGTGCATATGTGTCCTGTCTGTGGTTGCCCCATTAGTTTTCCTTTTTTTTTCTATTTTGTGTAATTATTTTATTAAAGTTTTACAAAAGGCTTACAAACAAACAGAAACTAATAAAGAGCAGAAACAAGAAAGAAAGAGAGAAAGGGGAAGAAAAAAAAAGAATCAAAAAGAAAAAAAATAGAAGGTTTCTACAATCACAAAATTATCTCTCTATGATTACAAAATACTCATCATTTTTTCTATTATCCATTTTCCCCTAAATCATTAAACCATAAATCATGTGCATTGTTTTCTTTTATGCAAAAGTTTATAAGGGGTTTTCAGTTGACCATAAATATAGATATTTAATGAAGTGCCATCATTATGACTATTAGTCCTCTGTTGTAGATAGCATCAAGCCTTTCCATTTTTGAGCATAATAATCTTGCTGCATTTGTCAAAGAAAAGTATCTGTTTCCATTGTACTTTAACCTTTAAATCTTCTGAATTAATGCATGAATTTGTATCAAAAATGTTTTACATATTCACCTAATATGGTAAAACATCCCTTCATGTTGTTCACATTTCCAGCAAAGACTCAAAATATCTTTGTACATTCTAGACAATTGTTGCACAATCAGGTTTCAAGCAGATTCCAGAATCATGGACAACCAAGAAGTCTGCCTAGTAATGGCAAAAAAAATATCAACCTCATAGTGGAAAAATGAACTTAAATCATCATTAAAGAACTTTGAAAGTATCCAGCGAATGAGATAGAAAAAGAGAAGTCTTATTTGTTTGGGGAGAGAAATTAGAAGACAGGTTTTATCATAAATGTAGAATTTGGCCCTCAACTAATTGCTATTTGCTTAGATATATGATGGCTATTATCCCCAACTATACAAGAAGACATTTTTCTACTTTCAGTGAAGATAAATAAGCCTCCAAACAACTTACAATATCCTTAGTTGTTTATTTATGATATTCCACAGAACTGGGAGTGAAATTGAACTGAAGGTCAATATGGATTTGAATAAATAGGCCTGGCAAAAGAATAGAACAGCTTTATTAAGCAAGTGAATTGAAAGATATGACTGAGTTTACCCTTATTTCATCTGTTATACAGTGAAGACCTCTGAGTATCGTTTATTCTAAGAAAGCCAGAGAAAGAGTATCTTCCAGAAATTCTGGTAACTAGCTATTGTCCATGGAAGTTATCATTCAAGGCAACAGAAAAGCACTAAATTTCTTTTCCTTCTACCATAAAAATTGTTGACTCAAAAATCATTCCATATATTCTTACTTTGGAGTCAAGGGGGTGAAATATGTAATTATTTAATTGTCCTTTACAGACATTTTGGAGACATTGTGATGCAATAATGTCATTAATGAAAAATTAAGTTTTATACAATCCAACTCTTGCCTATGGAAACGCTGAGGTCAACACAAAGAGGAAGAAGGAAGACTTTTCTGTTAAGAGGACTTTCACTTACCTACTCAAATATGAATATAATCCATATCTCCTCCCTGAAATACACTTGTGCTAAACTAGTGACTTTCTCTTCTTTCCAATTTGTGTGAGTGTGTCTGTGTGAAAACGGAAGACTTCCTCTATATAGTATTTCACAGAACTGTCACTAGGATTGTGTGCAACAAGCCAAGATTTTGTCAAAATGACACAAAGAGTGCTTTGAGGTCACAATGCCAACCCCGCTTCTTACATCCTTGGATACAACATTATAATGCATGCTTTGTAATTTTCTCCTCTTGCTCCCCCATAGACACTTATGACTATCGATCAAAAATAAGAGAGCCCCAAGTTTTATTTCATATAGGGGAGAAGCTATTTTATTCTAAATTTATTTACACAAGATAGAATAACATAAGGGGTTCTTGGTGCTCTCTGAGCTTTCTTGTTTTGTTGCCGATATTTCATTACCCTATCTCGATAACATCATCAGTACTAGAACATATGATGTTACCTACTTAGGATACCTGCAAGAAAACAAGCAAGCTCGGAGAGCACCAAGGACCTCTCATGGCCACCTAGACTAGTAGAAGTAAAAAAAAAAGTACTAAGCTCAGAACATGAAACAAAAATATTTTTAGCTTTTTTTAAAAAAAAAGATGTATGAGTAACAATCAAGTATCTAAATAAGATGAATTGTTGATGCATAGGGAAAAAAAAGATATAGAAAACACAAAATATCTACTAAAAAGTAAGAAAAGAAACAGATATTGTACACTTATAAATTTACCATATTTCTAAAATGTGCTATATTATACAGCCTGTTGTAATTGAGATAAAATATAAACTTCATCCAAAATTGATAGAATTGTAGTTCTGTCTTTCATTATTTTAACTTTGTGAGGTTTTTTTTTCTAATGTAGCAATTGAAGAAGACTTGTTAATCTGCACCTCAATTATTACGTTATTTAATAAAATAATTGTCAAAACTTTAGGTGACTGTAGAGAAATCCAAGGAAGTTGAATCTGCTCCTTCCTAAATGGATGTGTTTAGTTAGGATTGGGTCCAGACAAAGCTATACTTAGGACAAGTGAAATGAAAACAGCAAGGTTTCATTTGATTAGGAGCCCACTGATATCTTAGCATTACTGTTAGGATATTGTAAACAATGTGTTTAAAACCAAATTTCTCCTCTGCTCCCCCTTGCTTTTCTTTTGTGATAAGCTCAGTTGCTTCTGGTGATTGAAAAACACAGCAGCTTTCCAAAGGGGGGGGGGGGAGAGGGAGAAAAAACCCACAAGGGTTTAGTAATTGTAAGTCACAGTGCACTGCACATGCCCCAAAGACCCTGAGTCACTTCCAAATTCAAGGACTAATAAAAATTGGAAGCACTCCAGTAATTTTAAATTACTTTGCACATTGTGGAGTGATTTAAAACCATTGAGGTGATTCCATTAAAAACACACGCGCACACACCTACACCCAACAACAAGCCTCTATGCATCGTTCCATTTGCAAAGCGAGTCTGTTAGACAGGCATAAGCACTCAAGAAGGCTCTGAACATATTCAAACTAATTGGAATGATTTTTTTAAATTCCAAAACCAAAGGTAACCAAAGAGCAAATATAATGAAGACATAATAGCCAGCTGATGGAACATTCTTACGTATCATTGCTGGCCAAGCAAACCCCTTTAGTCATTAGAAAAGGAAAAGGCAGATGGGTTCTCTTAAGAGTTCTTGGAAATCTCAGTTCAAGCAGGAGCTAATCCAAGACAGTGGAAAGAGGCAATAGCACTAATTGTACCTTGTTTCTCTCTTCCCCAAGTTAGCTATGAATTTGCAGTTGTTACATTACACATTTCTTGGTTAATTTGCTTTCTTCCCACAGCACAATAAACAGTTGTATCAGTGTGCTAAATAGATTCTACCCAGTGTGCATGGTTCTGCACATCTGTAAGCAAAATTTAAACACAGTATAATTTAAATGTCCCAACTATTTATAAATAGAAAGGCTTTTTCTCTCTCTTCACCATAGCAAATTCTGGCTTTCCTCTTGTTCCTTGCCAAGTCAAAATTACTTAGAATAAAAACACAAAGTAACCAAGCTAACACTTATTCTAAAGTCCATGTTTTCTGTGGAGATAAGACATTAATACATCTCATCTCATTCCTAATATACTTGAAGAACTTAGAAGGTTGACGCCTAAAAGGTAAATAGACCTAAAAGGTAAAGAAGCAAGGGGCAAATATACCCCTCATTTGGATGTAGATTTAGTTAAAATCACAACTAAGGTCACTTCAATATTTAGTTATATGTTTAAATATAATGCTTGTATCAGATATAGAGGGGGTTTTTTTGGTCCTGGTTGCTGTTATCTAATTTTATCTACAGCAGATCTCAATTAACAGAACTAAAGGCCACCTTCAGGTCAATAAATAAGCATGCCATCTGCATTTTGAAAAGTTTGTTTATATACACTAAACAATCCAAATGGATTCAATTCTTAATTTTAGAGTACCATTTCAACAACCCACCTTGTTCTTTTTTTGGGGGGGGGGGAATCATTCTTTGTTGGTGAAGACACCAGGTTGGTTAATAGGAATGTAGAATTATTTTTGTTCCAAAGGTTTGAAGATAGTGATTTTAAAAAAATAAAATTTGGAATAATGCTTTTGTCCCACCTCTTGGGGATAAAGTCAAATTCAGTAAGATGGTTAAAAGTACATCCTAACAGATATATTCAGATATAAACTGGTGCTTTGTTTTAGAAATAAATTAATTTAGGTAAACCAAAACAGGCTGAGTAAATTAAATGTCACTGATAATTTAAATAAACACACACAAAAAAGGAAAACTTATCGCTAAAAATATACTGTACTAAGTCTACTCTACACTCAGCTATAAAACTATAAACCACAGGAACATAGCTGTGAGAATTATTGAGCTGTAGTACACCTACAACAGATACTATTGTGGAATACATTAAACTATGTTATGACAAATTGCTAGACATTCTAAAGGCAACATCAAGAGATGGTACAGGACAACTAAAGAGTGACAGGAATGGAAAAGTTGAAGAAACTGAAGCATCTGGAATTACATGAAAATTTGGATTGAATACATGCAATAATGTAAGAGATAAATTCATAGGGTTTGCAAAGAAAATTATTTACTCATGCTGAAACCTGTTTCAAGTACAATAAAACAAATGCTACACATGGACATCACCAGATGCACATCAGAATCAAATCAGCTACATAATATGAAACAGAAATGAAGAAATTCAGTATCCAAGAAACATCCAGGTTCAGACTGTGGAAGAGGCCATGAATTATTGTTATCAACTTAAAATTAAAGAGAGTAAAAGTGCCAGCAATATTTGACCTTAAAACATACAGTCAAGATCAGTCTACTCTGTGCAAAAGAAACTCTTCAGTCACATGAGAAAATATATTAGATGTTGTAAAGCTCTAATGACAACAACAGTGATAAAACCTGAAATTTCAAAGATGTAAAGAAATTGCCTCTCAGAATAAGCTAACATGGTTGTCAGAAAAAGATTGAGGATGAAACTTTGAGTAACAAGAAGAAGGTATATGACATGATTTTAGATATCCAACAACATGCAAGAAAAGACAAAGAAAGTTATCATAACCAAGATTGTCCAGAGAGAAAAACAACAAGAATAGGAAGACCAATGGTTTCTTTTATGGAGGATCAGAAAAATCAGAGGAAAATGTATAGGTAAGGTAGGACTACCCAAGGGTAATAATGGAAGAGATAAAATAAAGGGCAAATTAGATTGATCAGACTGTAAAGAGAGGACCAACTAGAAAATTAGTCAGAGAAGTAATAGATTAGCTGTAAAATAGGACAGTAGCAGACATAGATGAACTACTTTATATCAAACTGCAAGGGAAGAAGCAGCTAAAATGCAAACAGCTCTATGTCAAGAAACATGGAACAGTATTTTGTGACCTAGGGATTGGAAAAGACTGCTTGCATATAGCCATCCTGAAGAAAGGAGATGGAAGGGAATTTCCCCTTAACCAACTTAACTTCACATAAGCAAAGTTTGCTCAAGACCTTACAGTGAAGAATAAAGCCATACGTCATGAAAGAATGATCAAACCAAGAGTTTTCAGAAAAAATCAGACACGTTAACATAAGACGAATAATGGCGAGATCAGAAGGATATAAGAATGAAGTTTATTTTTACTATTATTAAATACACATGGGCTTTGATTTCAAATCTCATACCAGAACATAGAATATATTAAGTGCAATGAGTGTACCACCACATCTGAATATTCTCCTTAGGAAGTTTTAAAGAGAACAATAACTGAAATGAAAGTTGACACTGGAGAAATGGAGAGCTGCAGAATATGAAAGAGTAAAACAAGGATGCATGATATCTCCATGTTCGTTTGTTTTAACATATAGGCCAGATACATTATAAAATGGCAGAGATGATAGTGAGAATCAAAATGGGAAGATAAAACAATGACAATTGATGCAGATGTCAGCATTTTGTTAGCTGGCAGCAAAGAAGATAGAAAAGCTCAATATCAAAGCAAAATTGGAAATTGAAAAATCTTGGTTAATATTTAAGTATCAAGAAGAAAAGATTAATGTCAACCAGCAGACTTTATAAATTCACTGTTGATGGTGAAGAAGAGAAGGTGATATATAATTTTGATTTGTTAGACTCATGAATAAAGATGGACAATATGCTGTTAATGTAAAGATGAGATTCTAGGAAGGAGGGCAAATTTAAACTAAATCATGTAAGATAACAATATTTCTATGACAAACAAGATAAAAGTATTTTCAGCGGTAACACAGTTTTTATCAAGAAAGATTAAAAGAAAGAAGGTTTCAAATTATGGATCTGGAGGTGAATACTAGTATCATGGACTAACCAACCAATAGAATGACGGCTATCTTAAGGCAATGACCTGCAAGCATAAACTCATATGGTACATTTGCAGTGTATGGTACAAGTAGATGATAGCAAAAACTGATTATACTCATCAAGAGAGAGAAAAGTAGACAATGGTTCCAGTAGGTGATAGTGTTAAAATAGATTATGGGATTGACTTTAGAAAAAAACTACTTAGTGTCATTAGATACAGGCAAGATTGCATTTCTTTTTCCATTAAATCACTAAGAGGCAAACTTAACTCAAAGGCAAAAATTATCTCATTCTCTCTTAGAATTTCAGAATTCATATGTGAAACCATTAATAGCTAGTTTATTAGTTACATCCTGAGTAGGAAAAAAGAGCTTTATTTATCATGAATGGAAACTCAGGGAATCTTGCATGATGGTACAGTGAAAAGTAAACTTTCCCATCCTAATGAACATTAACCTGAAACTCATGAATATTACCTATTTCATTTCATAGAAAATGAAATATATTTTGGAAGTGGAATAATAAAAGGGATTATTCATATTTATTTGTTTTAAGTCATATGCTGCTTTTCATATAACAGCATGCGTAATACTGCTTCCTCCATTTTTCCCCCCAGCACATATTTGTGAAGTATGTTTGACTGATGAATAGCTCAAAGTGACCAGTGACATGGTTGAAAATAGATTTGAACTTTGGTCTCTTTGACTATAATCAAATGTTTTATCGTGAACTCCTCTGGCAATGAGTTGCTGCAATCAAAGTGATTTGCAATGATATTCATTTAAAAAAATGAATTCCAAGTCAACATAAATGAAGGATTTGTGCAAGTATCTGTTCCAAGGTATTGCTGGCTGAACATTTGGACAATCATTTCAAAATAGTGGTGAGAGTTCATTGCTATCGCTATCCCATTCAAAAATGTCTCCTAACATGTCTAGGTAAAGTAGTTTAAAATTCTTTTCCCAATCATCTACTTGAATTTTGTGAAAATTCTGTGAATTTTTATGGCAATGAATCTCTTTCAAAGAACCAAATGCTAGAGCTTAACATATGACCACAGATATCTTCTAGGGAAAATAGAAGAAAGTAGGTACTGTATATATGTATGTCACAACACAAAAAAGTTGACTTGCTAGCCTCTGATTATTGGGACACAGACTGCGAGACCGCCTACTGCCACCAGTAGCCTCCCACCCTCCAGTATGATCCCACAGGGTTGGCCTCCTCAGCGTGCCATCGGCCAGGCAGTGTCGGCTGGCAACCCCCAAGGGGAGAGCCTTCTCTGTGGGAGCGCCTTCCCTTTGGAATGAGCTGCCCCAGAGCTTCGCATAACCCCCGACCTCCGGTCCTTCCGGCGCGCCCTAAAAAGTTGGCTTTTTCAGCAAGACAGCCTGGCCTGAATAGATTATTAATTTTAAATTATCAATTTTAATTTAATCCTAAATTTGATGTAAATTGTCAATTGAAGGTTATTGGATTTCCTATTTAATCTTTTTGAACATTTGTCATATGTGTTTTTATGCTGTACGCTGCCCTGAGTCCTTTGGGAGAAGGGAGGCATATAAGTCCAATAAAACCATAAACCAAACCTATATATGGGTAAGTTTCGTGAGGTGGTATTCCTGTGTACCAGTTATTTTGGGGGAGTCAAAATCTTATTTGGCAGGTGTCTGTAGGAAGAAACTGTGATATTAGGTTCACTGTATATTTTCTATAGTTCAGAGAATCTGTGTATCCACTTAAGAAATTAATAAATCCTGATGCAGATGTTTGCAATAACTTGGAAGTCATTTTAAAATCCATTTGTTTCCATCAAATCTGCAGTTTTGTTTGCATTTCTCTTCCTTTGGGCTGATGGTTTCCATGTTTTGGTCATGGTTTGGAAACTGTGGGCTTTGATGCTTTATTTTTAGGCCATACTGTAATAGGGTAGTTCTTTCGGAGAGAATCATAATGATTGACTTCTGTAATATGGAAATCATCAGTCCAATACCATGAAAAATTTTGAGCTTCAAATGTTTAAAACTGTAAACACAAAAAGGGCATCATTTTCTTCTCACCCAAGATCTACTCCAAAAGTACCTGACACACATTCATATGTTTAGATACCTCTGATATTTTTGGAATGACCCAGACTATTATTTCTCCCACCCACACTATGCATTTGAAAAAAAACACCAAGGGAATGTTTTCATTCTTTTATTTACACACATAAGCGGAAGGCACTTTAAAAATGCCTGGATATTTAGTGTGCTTTTAAATCAGGCTGATTGCCAATTACAATTTAACTAGAGGATGAGGATTTTTACTTATTCTTGAAGTTCTTTTACAGTTTACTCTCTTATTTTGATGTCAATTCCCTTTTTGTGGGGTGGGAGGATTGGGTGAAGAGCAGGCAGGTTAGGATACCCTGCTGGAGGGCCTCCAAAATCTGTACATCTGTCATAGATCATGTCATGGAACAGAAATGTTTGTTTTTTCACCCATTCATTTCAGTTGGCAGCCAGTTATTATTAGAATGAAAAATTAAGCTATTATGCAGTGGGAAGCCTCACTGGCTCAACAAAATTTATGACGTTAATACAAGAAAATTATCCTTTATAGCTCATATAAGCAGCTGTATGTATAATGCAAGTCTCTGGGTAACACCATGCTCCCCTCCTTCCCGGATTTCAAATAAAATAGGCTAAAATGGTTTTGCTTGTTCCTGATGGAGAAGGATTCTCAGCCTTAAGGTCACACATTCCAGACAGCACAAGAGAGTCTGGGTGGAGTCAAAAGAGGATGGGGTGAATGTCCACAATAGACCATTCTATGTCTGCAGACACAAGGAGCTATTTCAATTCAGGCTAAACCCTTTTAAATAGTAGCCAAATTTCAATCAGCCATTTTAATCTTAGGCAAGTTGCAAAGCCTAAAGCTGGTACCCAGGGCAGAACAAAAATGTATCCACAGAAGTTTTATGTTTGTTTGTTTTTTAATAAGTAATACTGTGGTTGCTTGTTTTCCAAAAACAAAGACAATGAGAAAAGGCAGCTATTAACTGTTCATGTGTCACACAGTGCTGGAATGGATGTTGAGTGTATTTAAGTGTGTGATTTCACTTGTGCCCAATGAGCACACAGACTACAGCTGGAACATTGCCTGTAGGCACCAGTCTGCCCATAATTTTCACACCTGGAATTTTCCAAGTGCCCCATTCTATCTGACTGCCCTAATTTTCATGACATTACCATTTCTGGGTTGCAAAAGTCTATGTGATTGTAGAGGGCAGCAAAGCATTAGGCTTCCTTGTCTCATTTTATTGCTCTCTGTTGCTTTCCTGGATGTTTGCAATCCAGATATAGCAGTCCTATGTTTTCAACAAAATTCAGTGAAAGCTGTCATGCTGCAAGGAAAACAGCATTTCTAGCATTTTTTTAAAAATCACTGTATTCCTGTGTTCCCTACGGACCCCAGAAGCATTCATGGAAAATACAGATAGTAACTGATTGAAAGTAAAGCCTACAGAGGTTGATCAGAAGTACTCTTACCAAGGCCAAGGCCACTATAGCAGAACTGAGTAATAATGCTCAAGGTCTATGTACTGTCAACATTTCTAAAGGAGCCATTGACTGTACTCTCCTTCAGGATTCTGCAAAAATATTATCATTGTGGTTGCTCCCCATTCTCTTTTTTGTTGTTATTTTTCTTGTATCGATTATCACATTCTATTCCAAAGGCCTTTCAAACCACAAGAGCAGCTGTGGGAAAGTAGTAGTAGAATTGTTAATGGAAATTACTTATTTCTTAAGCACAACTGTTGACTTATTTGGTGTTTAGGAAGCTCAAAAGTAGAGAATGTTCTGGTCACAGCCTGATCTCTTACCATCTCCAAAACGTTTGCTCACCTTTGATCTAAGTATATGTTTTCCTGTCTCAGAAAAGCCTTATTGTCCCAGCGGTAAAGCCATTGACAAAGTTTGCATCTGATGAATCAGATAATTCCACCACATGAGAGGGAAATAACTTCTGGAAAACCAAAATGCTTTTTTTTTTTTTGGTATGTCCTCGTGGTTGGTCCTAATGAAAGTATTATCCTTCTGGTTTTGTTCTCATGGATCAGGCATGTACTTGCCACACTTTTCAACATCAATTATTGTTGTGATGAAACAGAAAAGGGGCTTCAGCCCCAAAGCCTCATTCCAGTATCTGAAAGTTCTGAGAGAATGAAAAATGAAAACGCTGTAACATCCTGCTGTCAAAATGTTGTCAGTGATGCTGAAAAAATAGAGATGGACTGGAGAAGTGCAGTGAACAGCAGATGCCGTGGCTTTTGTTCTGAAGCGACTTCTGCCTGCCAGATTTTACCCTTAAGGCACAATGGCAAAATAAGGCTTCCACCTGTTATCTCTCACCATTATGGGCTATGTTCCCTTTCCCCTCCCTCTCCCCCATTCAAGTTTGGGTTAAGAATTCTACATCTTCCCAGCATTTAGAGCTAGTCATCCCAGCTGCAGAACTCTTTACATAAAACAGCTGTTTGATGTGAGCAAAGTTCACTTTTTCTTGTTTACAGTAGATTCTAAAGCTGTTATGCTGTTGACTAGAGCCATGATTCTATTTAAAAGACTATCTGAGCATTAGGATCTTTTAAAAACCCCAAAACAAAAACTTATCAATTACACTAGGACTGGGAAAGACCTGGGTTCATATCTGAGCTTACTCATGAAACTGACTTCAGGCCAATAATTATCTCTCAGTCTAAACTATTGTGCAGGGTTTTTATGAAGACAAGCATGGCCAAAGATGAGGAGAACCAGGGATACAAACCTCAGTTCTTTCCAGGAATGATACAATAAAAGTAGTGGTAAAAGGTTTATATATTTTGGGCGTATCGCTAAGTCCCATTCAGTCATAAAATAACATGATTAATAGAAAAATATATTAGAGGAGAAGGTTCCAGAACTAATAATAATACTAAAAGTCTCCAATGGCACCTCTCTTGTTTGTTTTTAACACAAAATAAGGAGAATGTGTTAGGTGTTTTTTAGAACTTCTGTTTCTATGTTCACATCCCATATATTTCTCAATGTAGAGGAAAGCTTTGAGAATTTGTAGTTGCCTATGTTTCTGGGTTCCAACCCCCATTTTATGGAATTTTTAGCAGTTGGAATCCAATAACACCTAGAAGGCTGTATCTATATTACATTGTTCAGTTTGAAGGGCCCGCCTGCTTGAATCCTTTCAACATAAAAGCCAAGAGTCTTTGAATTCATGCTGTTCTCTATCATACTTTGGTTTATCCAAATCATATATTTCAACATCTCTAGGTCAGCCAAATCACATGTAATACTGAAAAAAATGAGGGGGGGGATTATTGTTCTCTTCCATGAGATTGATTGTTGAGAGAAACAATGAGGTAGACACAAATGATGGATCCCCCGATTCTTTATCCCCACCATTTTTTAATCCTGTGGCATGAACTATAAAGGGAAAGTGGCAAACAATAATCAATTTGACCTTCAAATAAATTAATAGGGTCATCATTTAACTCTTCCACTCCATCAATGTCCATTTCTGTGTCCATAGTTTTTCTACAGATACACTTCCCGAGTACCTGTACTTATAGAACTTGTACATTTGGTGAACTTGTAGAAAATAATTGCCATGTAGGACATCAACACTGAGCAGAAAGGAGATGTTGTTCCAGTTGGAGAGAAGGTGTTCACCTACAATGAAATATTGCACAGAAACAGGTGAACCAGACAGCACTGTTCAAGTAGGCACAATAAAACACACGCACAACTGTTGATATATAGCAGAAAAAGATCTGTGCAGCATGCCTCCACAGCAATGCTATAATTCCACAGGAAATCCCACAAACTGTGACTCGCCCTTTTTAACCTCACATCTGTCATTTGTCTGGAATTATATTTCAATACACTCCAGTCTGCAGGTTTCTAAAAGATCAGCACCTGTACAGTAGGATAAAGCCTGGCAGAGTCAGGAGGAGGAGTTAAAAGAGGCATCTGTTTAAAGTTATTACATTGTCACAAAGGAACTAAGTCCAACCCTCCCCTTGAACATTGTTGGCCATGCTGTAACCAGGTGGTTACTGTTACTTGAGAAGATCCTAGTGCATAAGCTTTTAACAATAAATCAGTTAATTGGAACCTCCATGCATGGATCTGATTTTTTTTTTTTTTGCACCTGACAGTACCAGTGGGGTTAATAAATTGGAAGGAAGGGATGATTCCTAAAAACAGTACTAAAATCTAAAGTGCTAGGTAGTAGAAGTATATTTTAGCTTTTAAAAATTGACTTCTATATAATGGTATGGCTGGAAATGCCATTTTAAAAGGTTATTACAAATTAGTTTCCATTTTTTTGTTTAAATGTTCTTCCATTTCAAAATAGAGTTTGACTTCTAAGCCCTTTTTCTCAGAGCAGTATGTAAAAGAAACCCCCTCCCTATCGCTTTCTCTCCCTCCGATATTATCTTCTGAATGAACGTAATAAATTCCGTCTTGCAGGACACATATGAGCGTAAGGCTGATAGCAGCTCCTCCTGGCATTTAAAATGAGTCTGTCCTCAATTTTGCAAGCACATTTGGCAAAAGTTGTAAACCATTTTTTTAAAAATCCCTCTTTTCCATATATGGGCATCTAATCTGAGTTTGCAGCAGGGTTGGATTATACCTGCACGAGGCCTGACCCACGACACATTGCCAGTTAGAACAAATGTTTAGACTTGACTTGGCAACTCATCTACAAATGATTTCCTTTGTTTTACTCAGCAAGTACAACAGAGCTGCCTCTAGTTCTGCGCTAGCCTTGCCTCCTGTGAGATGAAGCAGGAAAAAGGCATTAGCTAAGACTATAGTAGCTCTTGAGGTGCTGCTTATTTTTGGTGAGGAAAAACTGTTCCACTTTATTAGCAATATCCATGAGATTTTTTTTTTCTCTACTAGATACACTGAGAAGTTTTCTTCATGGAAAGCTGTGAGACATAAAGCCATTAGCTTTATGCTCATATGCTTCTTGTAGGGTGAAGATGAGATAGCTGACAGCTGGGAACTTGGTGAACAGAGTAAGGTCCAGATGGCTTCCCCCCTTGCAAGAATATTGTTTTCTGTAAAAAATTAATTGGTTCTTCCAGGTCACCTGATCCATGGCAGGTTATCACATGGCTATCTGAATTGGAATTCCTTGCAGTTTTCTCACATGTGCGCGCACACACAGCCATTGCACACTGCTATTTCTTCTAGCCAGCCCTTATCTGAGATACAGCTTGGGTGTCCATTGCCATTTATTGCTTACTCTCTTCTTATATTTTCACAAATTTATATGCATAAATTTGGAGAACTGTATCTTTCATGATAATGATTTGAATTCCCAATTGTTAATTGTATTCCTAGAAGGAATATAAGTCTCCTGACTTTTCACCTTCATGTTTTATTCTGGAATTTAGACAAGAATATATACAAGATTTCCTTTGGTTTATAGATAATTTAGCTCTCACTAGTTAGTTTTTTTTCCAGTCTCTCACTTTCTGTATGAAATTTAGATACCACTTCATTCTAAAAGGCTCTAAAAAGCTTTCAAATAATAAACAAATGAATAGCAAAGCAAGCATACTGTACCACCAGCCCAACACCTGGAGCAACAATAATCCTCCCTATCTGTTGACATACTAAGGAAGAGCCGTTATAGCACATGTCTCCATATTATCAAATTCCAAACACTTTTCTTAGCAGATTTCTGAATGTCAACAGAGTTGGTATTCATGTAACATTGGATGAATGCCTATTCCAAAGGGAAAAGTTAGCAACAGAAAACACATTCTCTTGTGGTCTCTCATGATAATACTCCTCAAAAATTGGACTAAAAATTACCAGATATTATTACATGGGCAGAAATGTCTGGGAAAAGATGAACTCATCAGGAATCCAGATCATGAGACTGTCAAGGCTTTACAGGTGACAGACAACAACTATATTTCACCCAGAAGCCAAATGGTAACCAGTCACCACTTTTGCAGTAGCTGTGTTACTCAGACAATCAAATAAATGCAATAACCAGAGGGGGGATTCAGCTGGTTGGCACTGGTTCAAGTGAACTGGTTGTTAATTTTTTGCCCAGTTAAACGAGCAGCTAATCCCACTTTAATGAACCTTTTTCAGTTTGCCCCTTTTCCAAGGTTATCCTTTTATTTTTTTCAAGAAAATATGGTTACTGTAAACTATTGTGTTTTCCCCAAAATAAGACCAGGTCTTATATTAATTTTTGCTCCAAAAGATGCATCAGGTCCTATTTCTGGTTAGGTCTTATTTTTGGGTAAATATGGTACTAAATGTGTCCATCTGGCTGGCAATCTTAAGTGGGGCTTATTTTTGGGATAGGGCTTATATTACAAGCATCCTGAAAATCATTCTAAGGGCTGATTTTCTGATTGGATCTTATTTTCAGGGAAACACTGTAAGATCTGCCATTGTTAGTAATATATCTCTATATCTGTAATGCCTATGTTAATAACTATGCCTACATCTACTTTTTTTACTTTTTAGAATACAATGCAATACAATACAATACAATAGCAGAGTTGGAAGGGACCTTGGAGGTCTTCTAGTCTAACCCCCTGCCTAGGCAGGAAACCCTATACCGTTTCAGATAAATGGCTATCCAACATCTTCTTAAAGACTTTCAGTGTTGGGGCATTCACAACTTCTGGAGGCCAGCTGTTCTACTGCTTAATTGTTCTAACTGTCAAGAAATTTATCCTTGCTTCTCTCCTTGATTAGTTTTCACCCATTGTTTTTTGTTCTACCCTCAGATACTTTGGAGAATAGTTTGACTCCCTCATCTTTCTGGCAACCCTTGAGATATTGGAACACTGCTATTATGTCATCCCTAGTTCTTCTTTTCATTAAACTAGACATATCCAGTTCCTGCAACTGTTCTTCATATGTTTTAGCCTCCAGGCCCCAAATCATCTTTGTTGCTCTTCTCTGCACTCTTTCTAAAGTCTCCACATCTTTTTTACACCATGGAGACCAACACTGGATGCAGTATTCCAAGTGTGTCCTTACCAAGCGATTATGAAATGGTATTAACACTTCACGTGATCTTGATTCTATCCCTCTGTTTATGCAGCCTAGAACTGTGTTGGCTTTTTTGGCAGCTGCTACACACTGCTGGCTCATATTTAAATGGTTGTCCACTAGGATTACAAGATCCCTCTCACAGTTACTACTATTGAGCAAGGTACCACCTATACTGTATCTGTGCATTTCGTTTTTCTTGCCTAAATGTAGAACATTACTCTTTTCACCATTGAATTTTAGAAGTTAGGTTAAATTTTTCATTTAAAAAAAAAACCAACCCCCCCCCCCCCAAAAAAAAAAGTGGGTTTCAGGTTTATTCCATTTTTGGGTGTTTTTTCCCCCCAGAACTTCTTAATAGTGATATTTGAAAGGTACCCATTTCAATGTTCTCATTTCAACATATTCTAGTGCTTCTAACAAAAGGGATTGCCTGTTTTTAATGGTGGCTGGCTGGCTGAATGGCAGACAGACAGACAAACAGACAGATAGATATTGTAATTAGACTGTACCATTCTATTCACATTTCAAGAGCTGTGGTTGCCAACCAGAATATATAGTGATAAAAAAATAATATATGGGATTGGGTCTACCAATAATGAACTAAAACATAAAATTATATAGGTTGTCATATAAAATATATTTATGTGAAGATGTATTTTGAACCTTTTATTTTTAATTGGAGCTACTGAGGATAACTTTAGTTACATAAACATGCAGCAGAAACAATTTCACTGATCAATATCTAGAATAAATGAAGAATATATTATCTGAAGCAGTCTGGCTACATGGATTATATTCTTACACTCCCTAAAAGCTGTCTGTCAATATTCTTTATCAGATTTTGTATTATGCAATCTGAACTGAAAGAACAGGGAGGAGCAGCAATTGTAAAAGAATTGTGTAAAAAAAAGCAACAACAAAGAAGTAAATTGCTGCCATGAACTCTAAATCCAAGGAAGATTGAGGAGTAGATGGAAGCTACCGAACATGGTAGTCAGGAAACAAATAATTACAGGCTTAGTGTTTCACAGACCCTTTTGTTATGAGTATGTATTAGGTGGCGCCTGATTTTGAAAATACTTATTAAAAAATTACATACTGTAGTGACAATCTGTAATCAGATCAGCCAACTTTTTTTCTTTTGCTGAAATGTAGCCAATGAAGGATTTTTCACCAATAACACACATAGACACTCCTGATCAGATTTGACTTATTTTCAGTGAGTTGGGAAAATATAACTTCACAGTGCATACTGATGGGGAAAAATGACTTAAGACGGAAAGGGTAAAATTCTCCTACTGCTTCTTCAGATGACATTCCCTCAACTGCACATCAATCTTTTAATTTTTGTTTAAATGAAGTCTGAACGTCAGCATTTTAAATCAACTTCCAAGAGTTTTAAAGTACCACTTTTTGAACCTTAAAATCTCAGAATTTGGAATAAAAGTGCAAAGGCAACACCATAAAAGATATTCCTAATTCAATTACTCTATCCTATTCTATCTACTCAAACCAAAAGAAATTATTAATGGTTTCCCACATATCTTAAATGAAAGAGATGGAGATTCAACCATTTTTCTCTGATATCCACCACTAGATTGGCACACACTGTAGATCACAAAAAATCTTACTATCTTCTCTGAGTTTATTATTAGGCACTAATTACAAAGTTTTCCTTGATTTTAGCCTTATATTTCCCCTGTCACATTTCCGGTTATGGGTTGTTGATTGATTATGTGCCATTAAGTAATTTAAAAAGAAAATCAAATAATCTATTATATTTATATTGATGACATTGAATTTCATTCTTCTGCCTCAGTTTTGGATGATGTGATATATACCCTTCCCTCTGCTTTGTTGTCATTTCTAGATGGATAAATTTCCACTGCATGAAATTTGGAAAAGTTATTCATCCTTCTTTTTCCACTGTCTTGCATTATTTTTAGGGCATCTTCTATTGTGCATGCTTTGAGTGGTTCATCAATAAAATGACAAGAACTCGTGATTTTCACCTCCTGAATCTCTAGTGAATTTATGTATAACTTACCTCTGAAATGGCTAAGCATTTAGTTGGTGTCCTGTCTGGGCTATTATTCAGTTTTGTTGATAGCTTTCAGTTTGTTGATAGCTCTGTACTTTAAGTACAAAATAGCATCATTAAAACCTAAACCTTTCCTGATTCAAACTCCTCTCCTCTTTTTTTGCCAACCTTTTCATTGGCTGGGTCTTTAGGAGTTTTATAAATTTAAATTGTTGATCTCCTCCACCTTCTCAAGCTTTCTGCAAAATTTCCTTTGCTCACCAGTTTCTTTGGTGGCTACAATTGATCCATGTCAACTCAATCAACTCTAAATGCAACTGACACTGTGTGATGTTTGTTCTTTAGACATGCATTAAAGAAGAACTACGGTAATCCAAGGTATAATATGAAGAGCTTCACTCTCCAGTTGATAACAAAACTCTGGTATGGTCGTAATGCAGCCATCTCCATTTATTAATCTATTGTCATTAGTGACACAGATGTCATCAAATTGCTGCAATAATTTACACATTATACATGAGTAACCCATTACTGAAAAGTAACCCAATCACCACACAGAGCAAGAGACAGTTAAGCTCTTCTGATTTACTACATAGAAAATTACCTTTCCTCCAAATGTCCTTTTTTCCTTATTAGAGAAAAACACATGGGTCACTGCATGTGTGGGCAAAGTGAAATTTCAGTATCAGAATGACCAGAGCTCCAATGTTAGACATTTGGGGAAGACGATATATATTTTTGGCAAGAGGTGGGGATGAAGAGTTACACAATATAGGCACATTAAGACCCGATACTTATATTGACTATTATATAATTGCAAACAATGCCCTCCAATAATATTCCTGTAATCTAGAATCATTATTTTCTAGCAAATATTGGCAGTGAGATCTTAGAGGCTTTGGAACTTGCAAAAATGGGTGTCTACTAATTATATAATCAGTGAATGCCTTGAAATTGAAATTAAAAATTTGCTTTGCCCATACCTGCCCATGCCTACTTCTATCTTAGTAAAGTCTTTAACTGAAGTAGGATTTATGGTGCCAGTCAAATATGCTGCTGTAGGTTTTTGGAAGATGCCACAATGATATTGGGATAGCATTGTTTGCATTATGATGCAACAGACACCAAAATCAAATCACTTGCAGCATGACTTCATTGCCTGTGGAATGCCACTTACTCCATTTCCTTTCTCTACAGATGCCCGCAACACCTGACACATCTTGCCAGCAGCGCCAACTTAGGCCAACTTCTGCCATGAGACAAAAGCAGAGCAGCCATCTTTTATTCTGAGCAGTAACATTTAAGAAAATGGGGATCCCAACTGCTGCATGGTTTACTTGGTTTCTTTAAATCTCACTTTTTCAAATATTCTCCCATCCCTCATTTTATTTTCATGATAATCCTGTAATTAAATCAAAAGTTGATTCAAAATGAGCTTTATGGCTGAAGGGAGATTTGAAATGGAGTTCTCCAGTCTTAATTCAATAATCCAGCCACTTCCTGACAGCTATCTTCTTTCTATCCATTGTACAAACAGCACATACCACCATGTTCTGTCTTTGTGGGGAAAGTCCTTTTTCCCCAAGAGCCATGGAAGATCTCATCTATCTTTCCAAGAGGCAAGAAGCTGCTTTTCAAAGAGACAAGAAGCAATTTTTAAAACAGCAAATCTCAGAAACTTTTGCAATGTAGATTGTACTTTGCAGACAATGATGTGTCTAGGAAAGTTTTGATTGAAAACATTTCCCTACATTCCAGTTTGAACCAGACTCCCAGAATTGCGGTCAATTACTCTTCAATCCAAAATTCACGAAACGTCGATTCAGACTTCAATTGCATTAGCATCTATTTTTGCTTATACTACTCCATCTGAAAAGGAAGCTGGTTTCTTAGCCATGAAGACAAAATTGTATGGACGGCAGACCTTACTAATTTTGTAGGTGTGATCAGTTTAGAGATAAGAATAAAAAATAAGGAGAAGGATCACTCTAATTTCATATATGTTTGTGGAAACACACAAGTATTGAATGCTACTTTTATGGGACAGGTGTTGTCATTTAAAACCACCTGCCAATCTTCTTGAGTTTCACTGCAAGTCTTTGCATGTTGCCATCTCTTGATCTTACAAAATTACAGGGCTTTTGGAGTCTCTTCAGTCTGTAAGCTGTAAAAGCAACAAAGATAGCAAAGACCAGAGGCTACAGGAGGAGACTCCAATGAAATCTTATTTAATTTGACAATTTGGGAGCAATTATGTGTCTAGTCTACATTCTCCATCAGTATGACCTTAACCTAGGGTGGGCAATTCATGGTTTGTAGGCTGTATGGAGGCAGTCCCTGCACCTGACCCTTTTCTCTGCCCCAGAGCATCCAGGTTGTGCCATGCAACTCTGACATTTAGCAATCTTTCGTATGGATGAGTGAAGGAACTAAACCTGACCCTCCCTATATCTAATTCAGCTTCCTACTCACTGTATCACATTCCCTATGCACCACTGTTGCTAAAGTTCCTCTTCAGTTTATCAGTTCTGTCAACAGAGATTATTTTTATTATAAGTGTGTGCATACACATGTTCCAGTTTTATCAAGAACACTGTCTTATAAAAATGACAGTTTGCATTACACTATCATGGGAAAATCTGGAGAGGCATTTTAGTCTATCTGGACCTGAGAAAATAAAAAATCTGTAATATAAAGTATTTATCAATTGGATTTATTTTTATTAAGAGTGATCTTGTATATACTTTGCAGTTAGGTTTCTGTATTATTAATAGAAAGTATCTTGTTTAAAGAAAGTGGTATATTAATCATACACATACCTATTAACCAGAAAGTTTGAAAAACGAAGAGAACACCAGATTTTGTCTTATGTACTACAACATTGAACTCTAGGCTCAAACAGCACCAAGGTAGGCAACTGGATGCTCTCCAGTTATTTTGGATTTCAAATGCCATAGTCCCAGCCTTTATTTAAAGATCAGGAGTATTGTATCTAAAACCTTTAGAAGTGTTAGGTTGTTTATGGTTAACTACAGTAGTGGATATAACAATATTTCGGTAATAAAGACTGTTCTTCTTTAGACTGGACTCAGCAGGTGTGCATTTTGAGGTCCTCATGGCTCGGTTGCCATATCTAGGGAAACATTTGCACATATTTGTCTTGTGTGCCATGTCTTCCCTTTCCTGGATCAAGAGGCATTACTCACACCTTATCTTTTTTTATAAGGTAAAGGTAAAAGGTAAAGGTTCCCCTTGCACATAGGTGCTAGTCGTTCTCGACTTTAGGGGGCAGTGCTCATCTCTGTTTCAAAGCCAAAGAGCTAGTACTGTCTGAAGATGTCTCTGTGGTCATGTGGCCGGCATGACTAAACACCAAAGGCACACAGAATGCTGTTACCTTTCCACCAAAGGTGGTACCTATTTTTCTACTTGCATTTTTACATGGTTTCGAACCGCTAGGTTGGCAGAAGCTGGGACAAGTAATGGGAGCTCACTCCGTTATGTGGCACTAGGGATTCGAACCGCCTAACTGCTGATTTTTCTGATCGACAAGCTCAGCACCTTAGCCACTGGGTCACCACATTCCTATTGCTTTTTACCTTTATTATTTTTACAAATAAGGTTATTGAGATATCCAATAGCCTTGGATATCCAACAAAGTTATCAAGGCTAAGATATCCAACATACCTTCCTCCTCCTATTTTCTCCTCAATAATAACCCCGGGAGGTGGGTTAGAATGAACGAGAGTTACTCACCCAAAGTCACCCAGATAGTTTTCATGGACTTGAACACACAATCTCCTGCTTTCTGGTACCTTAACCACTAGACCAAACCGCACTCTATTTGGGATTGCCCTTGAAGACCTCTTGGAAGGTGATCCCCCATGTGTAAACTCTTGGGAACTATTTGAAGTCTGTGGACCTTTTTCTTTGACTGGGTATGCAGCCTGGAGAAAATAGATTTCCCCCAACATCCTTCCATCCAAATGTTGCCAGCAATAAGCAAATAATCAGACTAATGTATTTCCATTTTTATGCAGATGATTGAAGTGGGAGAGGGCCAGTCTTTTGTAACATGCAGCAATTTGCAAGATATCAGTATTTTGTTTAAAAAGCAGTGGGGGAAGGAAAGCACATTATATTAATCAGAAGGAGGAATAAGTGCAGTGTTTGGGGAAAATATGCATAGCAATAAAGCTTTTGGTTCTGGCCAGTGCCCAGTTGCGATGCCAATTATTATGCAAATACCTAAATGATTTACTCGCTGATATTTAATAAACTTTATCATGTGGCTTTCTGTGGCTAGTAAAGCTTCGTTTACATTTTCCCCCTTGTCTGCTTTGATTTGCCTCCTTGGGATCACTTAAAGTGCATTAAGAAGTTGAGCCTGAGATCAGGGTGATTTGCTGCAAAACCTAAATAATTCATTTAAGCGCTGCTACTTTCTGCCGTGTTTTTACAAATGGTGTAACAAGACAAGCTGCAAAATGTTTTACATGGAGAAAAACACATATTACTTCTAAAAAATAAAATCATTTTGGACAGAAATGCCTCTGGGGCTTCCCCTCATGTTCCCTCTGTACTGGTAGGAAGAATTCTGCAAGGTGGTTTCTTATGCCATGGATGTCATGTCAAGAGCCCTGGGTGATCCTCCTGCTACAAACTGTGCGGATAAACATGCATTCAGTCCATTTTAACACCAGTCTTGCATGGAATGCTCTGTTCCATCAGACAAGAGGGTGGGATGTCCAGGGCTTTTGAAGAGACCCGTTTTAAAATCACTCAGTTCTTTTTAACTTTCTGGTAACATATAGGAATGTCATACACATTTCCCAATTGATCCTTTTGCTGATAATTTCCCTGATGCCCTTCTTTTTCATAAACAATCATGTAAATTCTCTCCACTATTTTGCATGCCAAGATTTCTGTGCCACTTTTTCAAGTGCATGTATGAGTATAAACATAGGTGTGCATATGTGTGCCATGCGCGCGCACACACACACATGTGGCAATAGCACTTAGACTTGTATACCACTTCATAGTGCTTTACAGCGCTCTGGTTTGCAGAGTCAGCATATTGCTGCCAACAATCTGGGTCCCCATTTTAACCACCTCGGAAGGATGGAAGCCTAAATCAACCTTGAGCCTAGTGAGATCGAACTGCCAAATTGGAGGCAGATGGCAGTCAGCAGAACTAGCCTGGCATATTGCATTCTAACCACTGCACTACCGCAGTATGTATACCACGTCTCCATGGTCATGTGGCCGGCATGACTAAACGCCGAAGGCACATGGAATGCTGTTACCTTCCCACCAAAGGTGGTTCCTATTTTTCTACTTGCATTTTTACATGCTTTTGAACTGCTAGGTTGGCAGAAGCTGGGACAAGTGACGGGAGCTCACTCCCTTATGCAGTGCTAGGGATTTGAACTGCTGAACTGCCGACCTTCTGATCGACAAGATCAGCGTCTTAACCACTGAGCCACATACATACATATATTCTGAATCTGAATAATTATACATATATAATCTGAATTAGGGTGTCAATGTGAATAAATTCTGACCCAAGAGACATTAGACAGCCATGCCCAAATGAAGTCTGTTTTGATAGAGCTTTTGAATTTGCTTCTTAGAAATTGGAGCTGGCTTTCTTTTACATACTGATGTAAGAACAGTTCTTTGCTACCTGCCCCAGCACTTTTAGAACTGAATACATTGAATTTCCAAGGAGAATCCCATCATGATGCTATATTCTTCTATTGTTATCTGATCATCTATCATTATCTGATCATCTTGGCTATAGGATTCCCAGGGACAACTGTCAGCAACCATGGAAAACAGAAAGGCTAGGCATAACAGTTCTTTGGGATGGCTGCCTAGAGAAGAAAGGAAAGCAGCAACAAAGGACCTGTGTATGCAAGTTAGGGTGTATATATGTATGTACAAAGTCCAGCTCTTATTTGATCTTGCACAATCACTGAAAAAAATTGATCACGGTGTAGCACATTCCTTTAGACAGATTGCATCATAGAAGGAAACAGAAAAGGGAGAGGAGTGAGAGAAAAAGACACCTGAGAGGAGCAATGGTAAGGCAGGTACATGGACAAAGCTATGATTTTTCATATTATAAATGTGAATGTGGCCATGTCCATTCCTAATTTCAGTTTACTTGTTCTATATTTAAATATCACAGTGTCCTCATGCAGTTACTGCATGTACTTAAAAATAGAACTTCTGAGCAACATATAGTGCCCAATACTTAAGATGTATATAATGGTCTCAACTGTTCAAAACACTTCCCTTTAATTACTGGCCTTTAAGATGATCCTTGGGATGCGGTGGCTCAGTGGCTAAGATGCTGAGCTTGTCGATCAGAAAGGTTGTCAGTTCAGTGGTTCAAATCCCTAGCGCCGCATAATGGAGTGAGCTCCCATTACTTGTCCAAGCTTCTGCCAACCTAGCAATTCGAAAGCATGTAAAACTGCAAGTAGAAAAATAGGAACCATCTTGGTGGGAAGGTAACAGCATTCTGTGTGCCTTTGGTGTTTAGTCATGCCAGCCACAGAGACGTCTTCAGACAGCGCTGGCTCTTTGGCTTTGAAACGGAGATGAGCACTGCCCCCTAGAGTCAAGAATGACTAGCACATGTGTACAAGAGGAACCTTTACCTTTACCTTAAGATGATCCTGCAAAATAGGTTGGGATTCTTATTCCCATATTGTAAAAAAGAATGCCAAGGAATTGAAACAAGGAGGAGTGCTTCTTCCTGAGACACTGATGACTTTAGAGACCCACATCTTTACTCAGTTTTCAAATCAGCCCTCAGCTATAGAGTTTAAGATCTGATTTTTAGTTAGTCAATATTTCTCAGCCTAGCCTATCTCACCTGGTACCGTAGTTAGAAAGCAAAATTATGGTTTCTACTTTGAAAAATATTAAATAGTGGCATGATTCAACTTGGAACTATTTGATGAATCAACTTAATCTTTCTGTCTCAATACTCTTTTGGAACTGTTATCTACACTAGAAGACAATATCTACCCTAATCCCCACCCTGGATCTATGAGCGCATCTTTAATATTGTGCCTTCCTCTCTGGAGGTAAACGTACTTCCAGATGATGTCCCTGGGTTGCAGACATGTATTCTTATTTAGTAGCAAAGGCTATCTGATTTATATGGTACCCCAAAATGTTCCAGGAACTAAAGGTGCTTATGGAGGTTGATGGTTTTACTTTATAGCATGCCAACTTCTATATATACAGTATGTATTTTAAAAACTTTTAAAAAATAAGATTAGCTTCTGCAGGGAGCTTATCAAGTACAAAAGAAATTTACTTCACATTATGTATCCCTGTGTTATGTTGGAGGACCACTTAATGCCCTAATGCAGCTTTCATAGGCAAAGCTATTCTGAATTTCTCAGCAGTTATGGAAGATAGAAGCAAGCACTATTTATCTTTTTAAAAGGAGTGGGCAATTCACACAAGAGTGTTTTAAAAGAAACTGACCTCCTGCTCTGCAGACTTTTAGTGGTTGAGCGGCTGTTTTCTCCCTGTAGACCTTTTAGTCCTGTTTCATAAGTATCTGGTTCCTTTTAATAAATTCAGCACATTTTGATGGCAAAGTGACTACAAGTAGCTAAAGTGACAGCTGCTAGCGACAGGCGAGAGCTTGTTAAGCCCAAAAAGATGTCACACCATTTTCAGAGCAGTGCTCAACCCCCCCCCCCCAGCCCATCCTTTCTATCCCAGCAGCTCTTTGGGATGAGCGTAGAATAATATAATATATTTTTTGCAGCCTGAAACAGGTAGTCAGCGAGGGTGTTTATTCATTGAAGGTCAGGCTTTTGTGTTATGAAACTTCTAGCAGATGCGATAAGCAGTAAATTGCAGATCTATCACTCCCCCCACTTCCCAGGGAGCATGTGTGTGAAATCAGCAGAATACGGCCTCAGTTTGATTTATAGCCCACTTTTGACCAACTCTTATCTAGTTCCCACAAGCCCTTTTCTGATGCAGCTCATGTCTGAACGACAATAGACAACCACTGCCATTATGCTCCAAAATCGCTCTCTGCATTCTAGACACCTAAGATTACATCTGGGGTATTGATTTATTTCTGCCTCCCCTACCCGCCACCCCACCCCTCCTGGGACCAGTTTGTTCAGCCTGAACTAGATAGACTATTATTAAACTGAGCAAACAACTCCATGTGAACTTGCTAAGGAAATAATCATTTGCAACCACCTTTCTAACAACCTGGATGCACAAAGCAACCAAAGGTTTGAAATATTAAGCCTGTTTTTAATGTGTGTAGAAACCACCTGTGCTTCACCCAGATTATGTTTAATTTATACCTAAAGTACAACATTACAAACATATTCTCATTGTCTTTCTTCAGCTCCTATAGTCCTCCTGTATATATTGTATATATTTGGTTTAAAATCTAAATAGTATTGAGATTTTCCCTTTTTCCATACTGGGATCTTTTTTTTTCTTTCACTAGCAGACACATTTTATGGCTTTTAGAGCCTCAGGAAAAATATTAATTTTGCAGTACATCCTACTTTATCTCCTCTAACAATCTATTGCCAAAGATTTTTTTTGTCCCTGTATTCATCTGTAAAACATCTAGATATATTCTCTCACCTACACAGAAATATAACAGTGGTATTACTAGCTATATTCATTCATTCTCATTGTCATTCTCATAACTTTTCCCCCCTGCATACTACTAAAGTGATTTTTGCCTAAGAATGGAATGGATATTCTTCTGTTTTATCTCCAGATGTTGCTGCCCTAGAGAAATATCTGTGAAATTTATTTAGACTTCATTTAAATTATTTATTTTTATTTGGAATAAATAAATGGAAACATGTGGAAGAGGCCTTTATCCTGCAGTGGATAGACAATGGCTAAGATGATGATGATGATGATGATGATGATGATGATGATGATGATGATGATGATGATATAGATAAATAAAGCTGGAAGGGACCTTGGAGGTAATTTAATCCAACCTCCTGCTGTTCAATCTCTTCTTGAAAACCTCCAGTAATGAAGCACCCATAACTACTTCGGGAGGTAAGCAGTTCGACTGATTAATCATTCTTGCTGTCAAGAAATTTCTCTTTAATTCTAGATTGGAAGAGATGTAAGAGATTTAAATAACTGCCCATCTCACAGCTGTGACTCTGGGTGGAATACCAAGATTAAATAAATTCATACAGGATGCCTTTTTGGAGTGGGTGATATATATCCAACACTATTACTATCACACTGTTTTGAGACTATCCTATTCTGTCCATATACTTTAGGACTCTCCAAACAGATGTCAGAATTGGCTGTGGGTCCTTCTATAGCTAATAAAGTCCTCAGAAGTTGACAATAGTAAAAAAAAAATCAGCCAAGTTTTACATGAAATACATTACATACAGTAGTTCTTTGTTTGCAGACTCCTATCCTGAATAAATATCACTCTAAATACTAAACAAAATCTTACCTGCCTTACCTGAAAAGTGTTTTGAATTTACATTCTATTCGATTGATTATTATTTGAAGCATTACTACCCTTCCAAAATGCACATACAAACAAGAACATGCAAATGGAAGCTGGAAGAATGTATGTGTGTGTGTGTATACATATATACAGTGTACATACACACACACACACATGTATACACAAATGTATATGTATGTGTGTGTGTGTATGTGTGTGTATGTATGTGTATATATACAAATGAAAGGACACTCTTATAGTTCTATTTCAAGCTATTTAGCTCTATCAGCTAGCCATACTCTTACTGGGGTTTGAACTTGGGCTATTTTACATGTTAGGCAGTTATAATAACCTCTATGCCACAAGCTCTCCTCCATTATCATACTGAGCCAGGGGAGGGAGCATACTGCTTCCCTTTTGAAAGCACGTTAAAAAATGCAAGTAGAAAAATAGGAACAACTTTTGGTGGGAAGGTAACAGCGCTCCGTGCACCTTTGGCATTTAGTCATGCCAGCCACATGACCATGGAGACGTCTTTGGACAGCGCTGGGTCTTTGGCTTTGAAACAGAGATGAGCACTTCCCCCTAGAGTCGGGAACAACTAGCACATATGTGCAAGGGGAACCTTTACCATCTCTCTCTCTCTCTCTCTCTCTCTCTCTCTCTCTCTCTCTCTCTCTCTCTCTCTCTCTCTCTCTCTCTCTCTCTCTCTCTCTCTCTCATCTATCTATCTATCTATCTATCTATCTATCTATCTATCTATCTATCATCTATCTATCTATCATCTATGGAAAAAAGTAGAATCATATTTACTGACTTCATGTTACTCTTTTAACAACATATTCTATCCTTCTCATCTTATTGTACAGAAAGGATAACAGTGAAACTTTTTAAAGAAAAGTATTAAGAAAAGCCTGTTTTTGCTACCAGCCAGTATATCTTATAATCCAGCCAAGCATGTTTGCTTTTTTTTTTTTTTGCCTGCCGCTGAGTCTTCAGCAGGTGCTTTCATCAAGCTGTCTACACTAATACCAAGTTCCCTTTTCCTCAGTGGTTACATTTAATTTAGAACTCATCAATGTGAAGGAGGCTTTCAAACCAATTCTGTCCATTGTGGATTTTCATGCACGTCTATTGTGAATGTTCACCTCCTACTCTTGTCCAAGTTCTTTTTTTTTAGAATTTTTATTAGAGTTTATTATAATCATAAATAACAAATGGAAATAAAGTTCAGAAAAAAGAGTGGAAAGAAGAGTAGAGAAAAAAAGAAAAAGAAAAGAAAGAAAAAAAACATGACTTCTGACTCTTCGGTGCTGTAGAATATAAAGTACAGTTACAGCCTCAACTTCTTGCTTTACATTACTGATAGATATAAGCCATTTCTATAGCAACAAAATTAATCTTATCATCAAAACCTACAATAAAATTTTCTTTCTTTTTCTGTTTCAAGCATAAACTTTAGAAGTGTTTTCCAAATGGAAATAAAATCGAGTAAGTTCTTCGTTTTAATTAAAATAGTTACCTTTGCCATCTTCATTCACTCATCTTTTTTTCCAATCTAACTCTTGTTCAATTTCTATCATTTGTTCCCCTTTTTTGTTTCTTCTCCTCCTCCCTCACAAAAGCAGCCAAAGTTTTCTGCATAAAACTTCATGGTTTTCATAAATAAAAAAGCTGACTTTCCCCATCCCCATCCTCCTCTTCCTTTCCATTATCCTCGTCCTCATCATCCATCAGTTTATGATGCATCCTATGCTTGCTTATTTGGTGGCAAATAAGCATGAAGGTAATTATGAGATTGTAGTCTAATCTGGAAGTTAACCTTTTTAATGGACTTTAGCATTTGTGATGAGCCAATGCATATACAAATTTAAAAGTAGTGTGTCTTGCACAGTGCTTTTATTAAATAGTTTCCCAGTTTCTAAAATCAATAGTTTTCTAGTCTTCTAAGTTTTCTTAGTATCTACAATATCCTAAGTAGGGAGGTAATTAGAGTGGTGTGCAACGATGTGTGTTTCAGTTGTAAAATGCATGAAGCTTTCCTAGATCAGACAGAACAGGAGTTTTGTTTTGACTTAGGCTTCCCAAGATCATGAAGCCGACTCCTCGTCCTGATAAAACCTCTTTTATTTAGGTTAAAGGGAATTCCTCTCCAGCAAAGTCCCGGCAAACAGTCTTTCATGAGATTTCACAACTACAGACCTTTATCAGGCTTGGAGAGTTGCCAGGCCGATATCTTCCAAACGTCACACTATAGCAGCAATTATTTGGCAAGAAGTCAGGAACAGATCTTCACCCTAATGAATTGAACTAATTGTCTCCTGGTAACTCCCCTCACCTTTCGCTCCTCTCTATTACCTATGAGAGTGGCCATTCACCGTCCACCTGTGCCTTTACTCATGAGTTAGCCCTTGTTCCTTAGCTGTTCCCTTCTCTTGGCAGCTCTGTGCATGCGCACATGGGGAACAGGCTCCAGCTGTTCTTCTGCCCCACTGATATCCAACTCCAAAGGCAGCTGATAACTGTTGGGTGGCCCTGGCCCCATTTCTGCCTCCGATGAAGAGCCCTCATCAGAGCCTTCTAACAGACTCCAGGAATGGCCCATGTTCCTCCCCACCTTCTTCACTGTCTGAGTCTGCCACCAACTCCGCTGGCCACTGGTGGGCCACCACAAGTTTAGAAATAAGGTATGCAAGAATTATTACCTCAACGGGTACAAAGTTATTAGGAAATGTCCTTAGGGTAGGAAACATTGTATGATGGGTTTTATGATACAGCTACAAATGTGAAAAGTATTTTCCCTCTGTTTTTCTGAAAAGAAAACATCAAGCACCTTTCGGAGCCAGTACAGTATTCTATCATTGTTTTCTCTTTTTAATGAAGGAAGCAATATATGTAATGGAAATATATTTCTCTGGTGCCACTATTTTTATCATGGTACAATTTATATAAATGAAGTCACTAAATTAAATTATATTTTTGCTCTCTTTAGAAGTGGGCAAGAGCATCCAGTGGAAGGGGGTCAAAATCTGCAAGATGTGGCTGCAGCATCTCAGTACAAGCCCCCTCCTTTTCTATGCTTCAGCAATGCTGATACTTGTACAAAAGAATCAGGGCTGGGGCTGCCCTTGTGGATAATGCTAGAAGTGGGTCGTTATTTATTTATTCTGCAAATTTATGTGGTCGTGCCTCTTAATCAAATAACTCGGAGCTGCTAACACAGCACAAAACCAAAAATACACATATAAAAGTATTAAGAAGAACAATAAAATGGCCTAGTAAAAATAACCAATCCTTCAATCAACACAAGACAAAACCAGAAACAGACTCCACCAACATCCTGAGCCTAATGCCTGAAGGACAGATAAGATATGAGTCCCAAGTTTCATCAGATGACATTATTTCATACAGCAAAACTTACAGCATGCCTATCTTGCCAAAACCTGTGGGATGGGTAGAAACAAGCAGATAGGCGATCCCTGAAGTATCTTGACCACATGCCATGTAGGCTTTAAATATGATAATCAGGATTTTGAATGTACTGGAAGCCAGTGCATCTTTGGTAATATTGTAGTGTGCATACCATGCTATACATATTCTGAACCAGTATAACTTCCAAAAGCTCTTATTTTTTTAAAAAAAAGTTTTCATTAGGTAAACATTAAAAACGTTGGACATAATGTGACATTTCTGGCATTGTCATTTCCATTGAGTTTTTTGACCTTACAACAACAGTTTGTATCCATTACATAGGTATGTGTAATCAGTCAAGTTATCTACCTATTAATCCCTTTCATAATATAGTTACTATCAGTACATATACATATCCAATTCCTACCTTTCAAACACTATTAATACCATATTTCTCAATTCTTAACTTATCTGTTTTTCTCTGTCCGGACATTTTTTCCTCATTTCTAACCATTGGTACCATTTGTTCCAGATTTCATGGTATTCTGTCTCACCCTTGTCTTTGAGCTCTAGAGTCAGCCTGTCCATTTCTGTGCACATCATTATCTTCTTTATTATTTCCTGTTCTGGGAGGATATCTTTGTTTTTCTAGTTTTGTGCGAAAACCAATCTTGCTGCTGTTAAGATATGCAACATTAAATATAATCCACCTTTGCTATATTTTTCTTCTGTAATCCCTAACATAAATAGTTCTGGCTTCAAATCTATCTGTTGATTTAACATCTCTTCCAACCAATTTCTTATCTGGTGCAAAAAGGCCCTAGCTTTCAAGCAATCCCACCACATATGGTAAAAGATTCCTAGTGCAGCATTGCATTTCCAACATCATGGAGATAAGTTTTTATTAATTTTGGCTAATCTTGTGGGTGGGATATGCCATCTATAGAACTTCCAAAAGCTCTTGATAGCAGCTCCATATTGAGGAGATTTCAATAGTCCAAAAGGGAAGTGATTGAGACATGAGTGTCTATGAACAGAGCCTCCTGATTAGGAGTGATACATTCAATGGGTTTAATCCATGAGTCCAGAAAGGCCTTTCACTTACACACCAGATTCATCTAGGAAGACTCTAAAACACTCAGACATTTGGTCCTATTAGGGTTGAGTTGGAGACTGGTTCTCCGCATCCAGACTCCTCCAAGTACTGGAAAAGATCATTAAAGCATCATTAAAGTAACTTGATGCAGAAATATTTAATTGAGTTCATCCATGTACTGTTGATACATGCCCCTCATGGCAATGGATAGCCTCACACAACAGTGTCATATAGATGTTAAACACCATCAGGGAGAGGGAATAGTGGCATAAGGCTAGACCTCTGTTTCCCCCAAACATTGACTGGAATCAGCTTCAGGGAATGGGGCTGCTCCCCCCCCCCACCCTAAATCAGTTCATGAAATATGATATGAAAAATTGTGGATACTATAATCCAGGTTTAATCAGTCTGAAAAGAAATTAGATAATCTGGTTTCTTCATGAAAATTGGCCCATACAGGTAGTCCTCGACTTACAACAATTCCCTTAGTGGCAGTTCAAAGTTACAATGGCACTGAAAAAAGTGATTTATGACCGCTTTTCACAATTATGTCAGTTGCAGAAGTTGTAGTTTAACTCTTCATGATTTGTGGAATGCATTCCATTTCTAGTTGAATTTCCTACTATCATCCCTTCCTAGTAATAATGTACATACTTACAGAGCATTTAATATGAAAGGCTTTATAATATTGCACTAGTTAATATTTTAATCTCTCTTGCCTGCCTGCCTGCCTGCCTAACTAACTAACTAACTAACTAACTAACTAACTAACTAACTAACTATCCCATAATTCTGAAGAGTCAGCTTCAGACATCAAAGATTTGAGGTTGGCAATTGCTGCCTATTTCTCTCATTAGGAAAGGTCTGATGGAACAAAAACATCCATGCTATCGACCCTCCCAATCAGAACTAGTTTGATGTCTTATATTAGAGTTACAGCATACATTTCTGGAAATCAGCTGTCCATTAGAGAAGCCTGCATCTCACTGACTGTATCTTCTCAGTCTGAATTGTGTGTGAATAGGAATTAAGGATATATACACAAGGCTCAGGGAGTCTAATTCCCTAATAAACCTCTTTTCATTCATGTGGGAGTTGCGAGACATGCCAGTGGTCTTTCATAATCTCTCAATCTACTTTTTGTTTGTCATTTCATTTCCTTCATGGTGCCAACATTACTAGACGGCTCAGTGACCCAGATGCTCAAGCGGTGGATGTTCAACTCTTCCCCCTCCACCCCGTCCACCATCACCATCACCTTTGATTTTCAGAGGGCCCTTTTTTTTTCTTCCTCACTCATAGAAACACCCTGCTCCCTTTTTGGAGTTGGCTACAATGTCTTGATTTATCTGTCTAGAAGCATTTCCTGCTTTGGGTTTTGTTTCAGAGCAGAAGCCTATTTGCAGCCACTCACAACAGCCGATGTCCTTAGCAACCCTGAATACGTAGAATGTCCTGGGCAACCATTGCATTGCCATCGTGTGGTTGCAAGAAAAGGTCATAAATAGACGCTGCTGCTTGGGAATTAATTCCAGGAAGAAATTGATGTGCCAAGTTCAATCCTCTGCTAGGCATGTTAATAATGTCACTTGTGTGATTGCTGCCAGAGGGCATCCTAAAGCCAGTCTGGGCAGCTACTGGCACCCACCCTTGGAGCTCCCTTACTAGGACAAAAGCAGAGCCAGAGGTCAGAATGGGATTGCCACAACACAACGGCTGGGTGATAACTATTCATCTCCTTAAAAAGATAGGCTAGCTTCTTGAAAGATTAATGCTGCTGGTGTGCAGGCATTTTAAAAAATAGCACTGATTTCATCCCTGGACTGACTCCAGTGACATGACAACAAGGGTGAACTGGGATGCAGCAAAGTCCTTGAGTTGCCATCTGGCAAGCATTTATAACTCAGATGAAGTGGTTGCAATATTCCAACCAGCCATTTTGAAGGTTGTGCATGTGAACGCATTGGGTAAGAAAGGATCGTTTGGCAATCCAGTCAGAAAAAAAAGATCAGAAAATGGAATAATTAGAAAGTAGGATGGGGACTGTGTGAGTCCAGATTTCTTGCACAAATGGAAAGGAGGGTTTGTGCTACACAAAGAAGAAGCTGGGGTTGAGAAAGTGAAACTGAAGAAACAATGCCATCGTTTTAGCCATGCGAAATGAAATTGTTTGGTCATTGTTTGTAGGAGATTTGATGGAAATGTTAAAATGAAGAAAAGTGGGTTATTCGCTTAAAAAGGACAAAAAGCAGAACCGAGAATGTGTTTGGATACTTTCAATGCTTCATTTGTTCCAGGACTGATCTTTTGTATGCTTTTTTTCCTCTTTATGTGAAAATTCATCCTTAGCACATCTGAGTGGATAGCAAGGAAACTATCCTTCCGTGAGCGTACAATGCACTTCTTTCCCTGGTAAAGTAATCATAGTTCTTCCACCACAAGCTCACGGTCTGGAGGTAAGCAGGCAAGAGTCTTGGATCAGAATGTGTGATTTGCAAGCAGGCTTCAGTCCTGGCATCTTTTTTGAGAAATTGAACAGGGCAGCCTCCTCATTCAACACAGCAGTTCAACCTCCTTCTGAAGCAGAGGAGCAGTGAATCTTTGGTCACTAATAAAGGCCACAGGATGGTTTAGGTATAAATCACCATCATTTATAGTTGAGCCATTGGGGATATATAATCATCAATAAAAAAATACTTCTGTTACTTTTCAATAAACTGAGAAGTATCAATTTTCCAGTCAACTAATATAAAGTACTGTTGAATATGCATGTGCGAACATCCCAGTGCCATAGCAAAGGATATTACACCTTTCCTATTATACATACTACTGCCTAAATTAGTGCAATGATATTTAATCAATCACCATTATAATTGCTAGGCCTTAAAAGTAAAAATGAAATGTTGGAGCATTAAAACTTCTGGAGGCAAGTTGTTCCACTGATTAATTATTCTAACTGTCAGTGAATTTCTGCTTAGTTCTAGGTTGCTTCTCTCTTTTATTAGTTTCTATCGATTGCCTCTTGTCCTACCTTCAGGTGCTTTGACTCCCTCTTCTTTGTGGCAGCCCCTGAGATATTGGGACACTGCTATCATGTCTGCACTAGTCCTTCTTTTCATTAAACTAGACATACTCCGGTCCTGCAACCGTTCTTCATATGTTTTAGCCTCCAGTCCCCTAATCATCTTTGTTGCTCTTCTCTGCACTCTTTCTAGAGTCTCCACATCTTTTTTACATCTCTTTTAGAGGAGGAGGGGGGAGAGGTCCAACTGATATACCGAGAGAAGGTATGTTTGCTTGGTATTTTCCCTTAATGCATTATTACAAACAAGCTTATAAGAAAGTCTTCAAAAGGATAAAGGAAAAGGTGCAACACAATCCTTTGATTATTTGGAAGTAAAGTTACTCTGAGTTTTACATGGCTCATTCACTAGTATTTTAGAGGAGATGACAATTATATTGAATGTTTGTCACAAATTGATATCTGGGAAGTGTGAAATGTAAACCCAAAATTTCATTTCTAAGAGAAAATTGTGTTTCTCTCAGTGTCATCTAGCCATCTCTCTCCTCTTTGGTATTATTCTGGGACACATAGTTAAACAACATTGACAACTTTGTTCCCTCCCTGAGTTAATGAAAATTTGGCCAAATCATCCAGTTATTATCTTTTAGTCCGTATGAGGCCTGCGGTGACAGAAAAGAGCTACCTCCAGCTGGTCTTGGTTCCTTGCCAAACTCTGAAAGTCAGTCGTTGACTCTCTTGCTCTGCTTAAAAACATTCCACATTGTGTTAATCCTTGTGGTTTGCAAGATCTTTCTGGCAAGCCTGCCAGATTCTTTCTAATGCTTAACAAGACAATTCTCTCCCACTGCACTGTAGGTTAAGGGTATAGCCAGGGTCTTAATTCATCCCATGCCTACAGTAATATGTGCAGAGATTATCCAAGAATCCTACTGACTGCATCAAAAGTACTTGGATTGGGTACCTGCTGTGCTGAAGACTCAGTAAAGGTCTGTGTTCATCTAAACACATATATCTTATGCTTTGCCAAAGTAAACTCTGCTGTTTTTGGCTGAGTTCCTGGTTGGGTTTCAGATGCCAATTTCATGGCTCACCTTATCATCTCAGACATGGCTGAGTATGAGTTTCTTTCCACCGATGCCACTTTCTGTTTAACTGAAAGAATTAGACTTTTTTTTCCTGTCCCTCTCCCTCCACCCCAGCCTAAATTCTACTTCTGGGCTATGGCATGCTGTGTTTTGATGCCCCATCCCAGCAAATTGGATGCCTTGCTCTTGACATACAGTAGGTGGGATATGAGGCTGTATACCAAAAAAAAAGGACTTCAATATCCTGTTTTGAGCCCCCAAAAGAGAAGCTGGTGTATATGGATTCCTCCCCTGCTAGCAACAGATTGCATTTACATTTGAAGCCCTAAACATGCACACACATACATACACCCACACTTATGCAATCGTAATAATAAATAATACTTCTGCATAATTTGACATAATGAATTCAAAATAAAATTAATACTTTTTATGTTTTCAGGAAAAAAAATATTTTACTTTGCTTTACTTTCCCATGGAGGGAATCAAAAGGAGTGGGCAAATTTCAGGCTTATGGTCTATGCATCATCTATTTAGTGGTTTCCTAAATTTTCCAGTTAGAACTAGTTATCAGGGACACGAAGGTAGAATTAAACCATTTTGTCAAGAATATGTGGCACATGGTAGTGATGTCTAATATTAGAATAAAATTCCCTATTTCCTCAAATTTTCCATTTCAGCAATTTCTAGAAGTACAGTTACATTATTCTCTTGCTGGAAAAACACACTTTAAGAGCTAATAAATGTATCGTGGCTGAAGCTCACGAAAGAATCAATTTGTTAATTTTAGTTCTGGCTCTCACAATCATTTTAGTAGTATAATTATCAATGGAATGACTTTTAATGTTTCTAAAATTAAGTAATTGAGCAGTGTGCAGCAACAGCCAAAAAAGCTAATACAAGTCTTGGTTTAATCAACAAAGGCATAGAATCAAAATCACATGAAATATTAGTACCGCTTTATAAATCTTTAGTAAGACCACACCTGGAATATTGCATCAGTTTTGGTTACCACATTACAAAACAAATGTTGAGACTTTGGAATAAGTGCAAAGGAGAGCAACTAAGATGATTAAAAGCCTAGGAGACAAAAACATATGAAGAATGGTTGCAGGAACTGGGTGTGGTCAATTTAGAGAATTGACATGATAACAGTAGTCCAGTATTTGAGGGGCTGCGAAAAAGAAGAGGGGGTTGACTTATTTTCCAAAGCACCAGGAGGCAAGACATGGATGGAAACTAATCAAGGAGAGAAGCAACATGGAATTCAGGAGAAACTTCCTAACAATGAGAACAATTAACCAGTGGAACAGCTTGCTTTCAGAGGTTGTGGATGCTTCATGACTGGAGGTTTTTAGGGGGGAAAATGAACAGCCTCTTATCTAAAATAATGTAGGGTCTCCTGCTTAAGTAGGGGGTTGGACTAGAAGAACTCCAAGGTCCAGCTCTATTCTACATGAAAAAAGGAAACACAAAAATTAGCAATAAATCATAACTCATCTTACCTGATTTTGATAAAGGCTCAGATTGTGTATATCCGGGATATATGTATTCTAAAATCCAAGTAAATTCAACTTCTCTTCCTGAAGATTGCCTTCCAGCTGTTTAGTAATTCATCACCTCTTGTAGAAAAATATTTATTTTGCTAGATCAATTTGATGGTGTTTAGATATGTACATGCCTCATTATAGCTCATCATAGCTCATCATCCCAGTGAACACAAGCCATTGACCAAATTTCTTTATAACATATAGAACAGGGGATAATTTTTGACTAAAGAAAACATCTGCAATGAAAATAAAGTGTGAAGTTGCTCTATCACTCTTTTAACCAGCTTTCTCACCCTAGGGAACTTCACTGAGGTTTGCAGATGATCGCACATAATGATGTGGTTCCTTGTTAACTAACAGTGATTTTTGCCAGACCGTAAAATTTGCTGTGAGAAAGTTCAGCTTCACAAGTGCAACAGAGATGACTAATTTTGTCTGGTGTCCTCCAGTTTTTCTTTATACTATCAGTTTGCCTCTCCCATGTTGTCTTTATAACATTTCTGCCTAGTAGGTTAAGCCATGATAGAGTGACCAGCTCTGTATCATTTACAAAACTGCCTGACTGCAAAAGCATACAATGTTGATCTACCTAATCCTAGACAACTAGATCAAGTAAATTACTCTTTACAGAAATCCTGTAGAATTCTTCAATTTACTAATACAATGAGCTTATTTGTTAATATAATAAAATTGATGGATATAGTTAACTTATATAATGCCATTTTCAGTTCAATTTTATGCAGACACAGCATTTAAGAACATAGCCTTGTGCAGTTTTCATTTAAAGTAAGTTTTACTCGTTTGCCGAGTCCAAATGAATGTGCATAGTTCAGCCTAGTACACCACAGTACTGGAAGTAATGATCAATATGTCCTATAAACTATGCTTTCTTCCAAGTCCTAAAGAACTACCTAAACAAATAACAACAAAGGGCCTTTGTAATTCTCCAAGGACTGTGGGCAATTCCCCAAAGTAAAGTTTATTCAAATCATGACCAGAATACAATGAAAGTTCACACATTTAGCACACAGGCAAGCTGAACCACATGCCAAAACAGTGTGTCATCATATCCTTATCTATATAAACTTTAAGAATCCTTCCTGACCAACAGTATGTTGCAAGTAAACTACGGTATTTGACCGTGTTTCAGTTCCAGATGACATAGAAAATTCCCTTTCTTTTGTGTAATTATGAAAGAATATAAAATTTAAATAGGAACAGATGATGCAGGCAGTTAAGAACATAAGAATAACTTTGTTGGATCAAACTGAGGCCCATCTTAGTCCAGCATTTTGTTTCTCACAGCTGCCAACCAGATGACTTTGAATGCTTGCAAACAGGAGGTGGAGAAATATCTCTCCCCTACTGTTGTTTCCTGTGCAACTTGTACTTGGAGGCATATTGCCCTGATGCAGAGCTAATGTTGCATTTTCAAGGCTAATAAACCTTGGTAGACTTGTCCTCCATGAATTTATCCATGTAGGCCATACAGAGCATGTAGCTTAATGGAGGAGACATATAGAAAACAAAATGTGGGAGGCACAGCTTTAGTGATGCTGACTCTTCAGCACATGTAACCTATTGACCACAAGGGGATAGTGGGGTGTAACGAGAGATTTACATATTTACCATGTGTCCCTTCTTCATTGATAACTCTGCCTGGTCTTTGTCTAAGGGATTGTTAATCTGATGTTACTTCCTTCTGCACTCACATGCCAGAGCACATGTTTTTTTTTAATTTTTTTCTTGGTAGGATATAGTTAACTAGGTAGTGGCTTTGATTGTCCTTACAATGTATATCCTACAATCCATATCCTTTACCCTATAATTATAAAACTTTCTTATTAAACACATTGCTTAGGACAGTGTTGGAGAACCTTGGTGCTGAAATGGAGCGGGCATGCGGGGAATGCTGAGCTTCTGGTTTCCAGCATGTGCATGTATGCCATCCACCTGGTCTTCTGGTTTCTGGTGTACATGCATGTGCGAACACCAGCTGGCTCATGTGCATATGCATGCCAGAAACAGGAAGCTGAGCTTCCTGGCGCGCACATATGTACCAGGGAGCTGCTCTTCCAGTTTCCGGTGGTTCTACATGCGCAAAGACTAGCTGGCTGGTGCGCCTGAACTCAGAAGAGCAATGGGCTATGGCTGGTGTGCCCAGAGAGATGGCTCTGCATGCCACTTCCGGCACACATGCCATAGGCTCGCCATCACTAGTTTAGGGTTTAGGATTGTCACTCAAGAACATTTAGAGACACATATGGAATGTTTACATACATGCACACAAGCACATACATCACAAAAGTACTTAATTTTCAGTGTGGTTGTGCCCTTCCAAGTATCATATATCCAGGGTCTTTGCTGTTCAAATAATTCATTTATAATACTGCCATTTAGAAAATATGTTTGTACTCTTTCTGATTTTATATCTGTATCATCTCTCCAAACATATGTCTCAAATAAAAAAAAGGACTATTATATTTGTTTACCTTTTTGTATCCTGGTCTCACATAAATACAGGCTTGATGCCAGAATCCATTTCAAATGTCTTATAGTTTGGCCTTTCCTCATCAATAATTCTTGTAATACTTTGGATTCTTTTATGTCTGTTTTTGATTATTGAAAAAACTACTTTGGAATTGTTAGTGATGAAAAAGTTTACGGAAACAGTAGGCATGTACTGACAACTCTGTGGAATTAAATAATTCAGGGTATTTTTTTTTAACTTTCTTATGATGGAATGTGTCCAACTTATCCTGGATGGCTTTGGTCAAAAGTATTAAAAGAATGCCCATGAGAGGACATGGCGAATTGAGAGTAAGAAGGCAACCCCCTGTGAAGTCACCTAGATAAACAACTTAGAGAAAATCCAGATAAGGCTTTGGGAGAAAAGGCTCACTCCTATGGAACTTCTAGGGAAGCAATTTACCATCTTGGTCTCTACATGGAGACATTTTGATGAGAGACAAAGGGAGAGTGAGAGAATGTCATGCAAAACTTTCTTCAAACACCCTTCAGGGAAAGTTCTATTGCTCTCCCTTTACCATGTGATTTTCATGTCACTCTTCCTCTTCCTGTCATTTCCCTCTCTGCCCTTTTCCCAAATATTTTGTTCACTTCAGTTTTATATATGGCACTTTCTCACTGGTTTGTCAGAATCGGTCAGCGAGCCTCTACAGCAATTGACACAGGCAATTCAGAAGGTGGATTATGGACCTTGGCCCGTGTTATTTGGTTCTAAATAGAAGGCTTTCCTTTGGCTATTACAATCATGGCACATTGGCATTTTAAAACCGTAACTCACCCCCTCCCCCACCTTTGTCCCAAATGCCATACTACAAATTGCCTACAGCAAATGACCTTTTCAGTTGGGTCCGGTGCTGAGCCAAAGAAATCAAAATATACATTTGGCAGGCAGATATACGGAAGATCAATTTGCAGGATGGTTTAAATTCTGAAGAGTGGGCACTTTCAATATTAAGCATGATCAAAAGCCATAATATGTGCACCGCATTTACTTTTCTTAAGAACTCTGGTTATGGTCCAATCTAAGTTAAGCACTTTTTAAATCCATTACATCTGTACCATTAGGATTTACTTTTGCTAGATTTTGACAATGTGATTCTGATAATTTGCATCAGAATAGATACAACTATTGATGGAGTGCTTTGTTCACTGTCTAGATAAGCAGCATTCTTCTGAGTAAAGAGGAAGCAGACCTCTACATTATGAAGATAACATAAAGAATAGCTTATTTTGAGTTGAGCTTGACTTGTGGTCACTTCGTGGGCACATCCATGTAATTTTTTTGACAATATGTCTTGCCTTCTTCTTCAAAATAATTCTGGCCTTCCAGTCCAACTTAAAACCCTTCAAGCCTCTTGACAGCCTTCCTTCAAATTAAAACCAGAGCCAAGCATGATTGATTTATTGATTTATGGATTGATTTATAGATTTATTGTTAGCCAAATTCATCTTAGTACTATCATCTAATTGGGAATAGGTACAATAACCTTACATCAAAACAATAGCAACATCTATTGAGTATTTATGCATAAGCATTGCCTAATCCTAGAACCAAATAGAAAACGAAATGCATACTCCTCTTACAGGGGATCACTTTTGCCTCCTGGAATATTATTCCCCTTAAGATTCATGTTACCTTGTTTTCTATTTTATTTTTTAAAAGTCCTTAAAATGTGCCCTTTTCTCCCAGGTCCTGAACTACTTCAGTTAGTGGGGTCTTATAGAACAGGGGTTCCCAACCTCTGGTCTGTGGATCGGAATCAGTCCATGGCATGCCAGAAACCAGGCCGTGCATACAAGTGAAGCCCTATTTGTAGGATGCAGGAAGCACAGGAAACCACGTCCCCACTGACCCACAGTAAAACCTCTCTCCACAGAACAGGTCCCTGGTGCCCAAATGTTTGGGTGCCACTGCTACAGAGTATCTTTGCCTATGTGAAGCATTTTGGTGTCCCTTTCCTCTTTTGTTAATCATTGTTTTTATCTGTTTTTAATATTGCATGCTACCAAGATATATTTTGGTATTGGGTAGCCTTACAAATTTAATAGAATAAATGTTTATCATGTAATTATACGTGCTCTGCATATACATCTTACTGCAATTTATCAATTGCAGGGCAATCAAGGAAACAGTTGCATTTCCTTGAAATAATAGAATTGGAAGAACATTTATAGACAATTTAGTCCAACTAGCTACTTAATGCAGTAAATCTAGAGTTTGGAACCTATCAAAATATGTTTGCTTGAAGATCAGGAGGGAGGGGGGAATGGAGTGGGGAGGGAGGGAAGGGAAGGGAAGGAAGGAAGGTATCACACTTTCCTCATCATCCTGGATAATTGTTTCTATTATCAAATTCTTTTTACCAACAAAATATAGTTTTTCCAACTACAGTATTTAAACAAAAATCTACTCTTCTGAAACTTATACCAATTAAATCTAACCTTTCCCTCAACTTCCTCCCCTCTTCTATATAATAGATTTTACCTATTTGAAGAATAGCATCATGATAATCTTAATCTCCTCTTCTCCAGTCTAATCATTCCCAGTTCATATGATTTTTTTTTCATAAGACATACATGTTTCAGTTCAATTCAGTACTATGTTTTCTTGAGTAGTGCTCAAAATTTGTTTCAGGAATAAAATAAGTGAATTCATGAAATTCTGAAATCTATTTTAATCATTTCCCAGTGTCTCAGGATTAATTCAACTTTAGATCCAGAACATTTTTTCTATAACTACCTGTCCTTATTTGCTGTTAATTTACTATTTGTTTGAGAAAGTTGATCGGATATGAGCTAGTTAAGTTCCTTGAGCAAAAGCATTTGAAATTCATTAAATATTCTTGGAGACTAATCTAAACACTAATACAAGGAAGATTATTCCCATAACATAAACTTGAAAGACTTATTAAAACACTCATATAGTTCCTATAGTGTGTTCAGTGAGGCATGTTCTCAAATAAATGTACATACCGGTAGTCTTTAACTTCTTTATATAGGAAACAAAAAATGTTACACCTTCATATCTATCAATAGGCATTGCCAATCAAACTATCAAATGCCTTTTCAATAACAAATTAAATAATTTCCAAAGGGGTTAAAGACATGAAGAGGTCAATTGTTCCTTGGTGGACCAGCTAAATCATATTTTATGAGTATCAGTGAAGTCTTTGTATAAAACCAAATCTAGCTAGGTAAAAACACATTTTTCACTATCTGTGCCAGAATTTCTGGCAATATTTGTTAACAGTCATTACAGAGATGGAAAGTGATTTTTATATTAATTAACCAAAGCATAGTTGAAACAGTATCTTTGAAAGGAATATTTGTATATAATTAACCATATTGTTCAACATCAGCTCAAAGTCTTAGGCCAATTTTCTGAAATAACATTTAGCATTTGAAAATAAAATGACTATGGTTATTAGAATTGTATACCTCTATGGAATTAAGTTTTGTTCTAGCTTTCTGTGTCACAATCACACCTAGAGACAAAGAAGAGATACAAAAGTAATCAAAATCTGCAAAAGTAGCTGAATATCAAATAAAGACCTCTTCCCTTGAAATATAATATAAAGGGTACAAAACACATTAGGCATGTTATATAACACTTAATAGAGAGATATTTTATGGGTTGCTGTTAGAGCAAAATGTCATGATTTGTCAATATCAGTATTGTAGCATGTCATTAATGAATCCATTTCACTACTATCCACCATTCTCAGCTGAAATCCTTTGTACAAAGCAGTATACAGTTGGGAAATTTATATACAAAAATTGTATTAAAAGACTGTAACCAAACAGTTCTGTGGATTTTCATTCTCTTTTTTTTAATGTAAGGATTTTTTTCCTCTTTATATTTGCAGAAAGTTGATCAGGATAAAATAATATATGTATTTATGTTGACAGAGCAGAGTTAATTCACTCTGATCCACATCGTTACCGTGCATTATAAAAACCAGGCTGAAAATAACATGGTAGCCAAAAATGTGCATTTGACATACCCACAGGCTGCAGGCCTGTCAGAACAAGACACATTTCAGTTTGGGGTAGAATATCATGTGAAAAGCAACCAAAGGGATCTATCCATGCCAAGGTCAGATTTTGACAAAAGAGACATGGTATGCTGTGTGCCTGAAAAACAAACTTCATGTTGGCAGTTTTGTGCACTGCTACAATAGTTCCCTTGCTGCAAGTTGTTGGTAGCCATGAACAATAATGCTTCATTGAAAGCTTTTGAAATTGTGCTATATTGTGTTTATTGTTCCAGGTAAAGAGATTAACAGACCAAAATAGGTCCTTTGTGTTTCACTCTCCTTTTTTTTAGGGTAGATTTCCAACCCAGAACAAAAATAATAATAATAGAAAATTCATTAGATCAATTTTGGAAGTACATAGAAATTGTACTTATTTTCTAAAATGTGCAGAGAAGTTGCGAGATTTTTTTTCTGTCAACACCCCCCTATTCTTTTAACTTTAAAAAGCCTGAGTAAAATTAAGGCACAAATTTTAGCCAAGAAGGTATCACTAATGTTGTCCTTATATATGAAATTTAGACAAAGTGTGATTGATCACACAATGTTGGGGATGATTCATGGTTGAGAAGTTTTTTTTTTCCAACTGTATTGATGTGCACAGCAAGGAGCTGGGAAACTACATGTGTCCTTCATCCAGGCTAGAACTGAAATCAAGACACATGACTTGAACATTCAGTGTAGAATCCATGGGTGGTAAATAATACTACAGGCAATACATGTACATTTATGCATACTTTTTATGGTTCTTGGTTATCTTTATCATTTATTGATCATTAATTATTTTAATGTTGAGACCACAGCATTTCAAGATGGCTTTCAAATAAAGAAGATTAAAAGAAACCAAAACATATCAAGAAACAGAAGAGAACGGAGTGGAATTTAGAACCAAAATGATAAAAAAAAGATCTAAAGAATAAAACAAAGGATATCAGCCACTATTCTAATCCAAGGCTGGGGAGAACAATCAGATCTTTAGCAGTTGTGAAATGTCAAAAAGTTATCTAAAGCAAATCATTGAAAAGGCCACCTTCAGTGTCCACTTCAAGCTCCAATCCAGGAGGAAATTCATTAACAAACAGAAACCATTCCTTTCTTTCACCTTTCAGTGACTAGTATGGGTATTCACCAACAGTAAAAACTTGGTGGATTTATCTACTGAGGGAAATGACTACTTTCCTGCTCAACAAATTTAAATTCAAGAGATATTATCAAGATTTTTTTTGTTATTATTCAGTGCTAAGGGAAAAAATGAAGAAGAGGATTACACTGGCAAGCAGCCATTCCATTGCTCGCCTTCTACTGTAAATGTTAACAAAAACCTGACCTGAGGCAGTCCTGCACTTGAACTTGTACATCTCAGGCACAGGTGACTTCATGTAGGAGAGCATTCCTTAGGTGTTTAGCTCTGCACCGAAGTGTCATTTCATGCAATTAATATTTTATGTATAAATGCTTTATAAATATTGACTGTATCAGCAGTTTATCAGGAGAAGAAGGGGGGAAACCAGTTTATTGCATTTGTATTAAAGTGTGCTCAAATGTTTAATTATAAGAGAGAATATTTAGACAGGCCATAAAATATGCCCGTTGGCAGCATGCACTGGGCCTGTTCCTATCCAACTGCCAAGCAGAGCCCAAAATATGGAGTAAGCTGTTTCTCCTTGTAAAAAGTCAGGGATGCAAATGGAAAGTAATTGTGATTTCTGCTTTTCATTCTCCGTTACAATATTATGACCACTGCTCGACTGCAGAGGGAATGGGTTATCTGAGGATAGAGCCTGGCATTACCTGAGAATGATTTCTTGGCTGCTTCCCATCTGTAAGGAACTACCCAACACTCCAACCATAAATGCTGCAAAGAGAAAGCCCTTTAGTTAAAAAAAAAAAAGATTGTCACGTTTCTAAGAGAACTGCTTAATTTGGGTGGAACTTTTTCCACACTGAGAATAAAGCTGATACCCTAATGGGCTTTGATCTTCATCCCAAGGTTAAGTGCTAAAATATGTACTGCCATTTCTTGACCCTAGTAGAATGTGACTTGTTTTAGTATCCCTATGGCATGTAAAAGTAATCTGAAAACTATTTTGGTCATAATAATACATATTCCATATAGAATGTCCCCTATTTCATCCTTTGGGGGTAGATTTGGGCTAACCACCTGATTTATCTCGTACAATGCTTCTGCAGATTAAATGGAATAATTATATCAATGCTATTTTCTGAAAGGAGGTGAAAGAAACCAATAAAAATACAAGTCATATGCCTTCATTTCTTTTTTTACATAGCTACAGCTCTTTGACATATGCTGTTGTGCCAAATGATTCCAATTCTACCTGAAAATCCAAGTCGGTATTTCAGTAAGTTAGCTTTGGCTCACCCCTAAATAATTCAAGTGAAAAATGAAGGTGGGTTAAAACAGGAAGCAATTTTACAAGTCTGCCCTTTTGAAGAAAAATAGATTGCCCTTTCCCAAAGGTGAAGAACAGAAATGTGTGTTTATCAAGAGGTGACTTTAAGTGGCTTTCTGCCTTATTCCATGCCATTCCAGATGGTGTGCTAACTCTCTGGAGTAGGCTTTTAGGGGACAGAGAGTACAGCAATAAGGACACGGGATCAGCAAAAATCAGCAGATGTGCTTTTCACTAGCCTGAAGCCACCTCTGGATACAACCCAATAAGGAAGTTTCCTTGCAGCATTAATAGCCGATGTATCTCTGCTGCTGTAGATCATAAAATACATTTGAGCAAGCAGCCCATGCAAACTTTTAAATTCAGCATTTCCTAATAGACGTTGGCAAATGTTTGATGGTTTCTGTTTCTATTACCCCTACCCAGCCCCCATGTGGAAGGGAAAATAGCCACGGCTCACATTGATCTCCAGTATTACATGTCACCCAGCTCTTACCCTGGTCTGGAAATGTAATTAAAAGCACTCTGTTTTGCTAATGGTGACTTACTACAGTGTAGGAACTAATGTTTACATTTGCTTCCTCTTTTATTGCTCTAACGTTGGTACAGAAAGAAAAGTTAATGCATCTGAATTATTTTGAATGGCTGCAACTGATTTATATCAAGAGTGGAGTGCTGTGGTTTACATACATCATTTTCGTTCTGGATTACTTCATCATCTGATTTGTCTTCCTCCGCCTTCTCTCTTTTCTTTATTTCCTGCCTCAAATCAGCTTCCCCCAGCAACGTATTTCAATGTTAACTGCAGACAAACATCCTCCCAAAGCTAGGTTTTTTTTGTTATCCTTTGCTCTCTCTCTCTCTTTTTTTTAACAAATTCCAGTCTTTAGGTGATTGTAATGAGGAACAGTATGACTAAACAAATAATCCCACTTGCTGCCACATATTACAGAGAAGTGCTGGTCATAATATTTTGTGTTGTTGTAGCAACATATTCCTTGTCTATATTTAGTTTAATAGCTGCCTTTGGAATATTGCAAGCTTGTTGCAATATATTATCAAGTGGCTTGGAATGACATCATAACCCAAGAGTGCCATCTCCGGTGGGTTATAAAATCCTCCCAAACTCTCTGTAGGTATTAATAGCTTGTAATATAATTTTAAATCAGGTATTAGAGTTTACAGCAGAAGGAATAAAAATAAATATTCCGGACATGCACAGTTTGATGTGAAGAGAAAGAAGACATGGCCTGCAATCTCTCCCCCCCCCCTTCCTATCTGTTATCAGGCAGAATGAAACCGGATGTGGTGACCCAACCAGATTGACATGAGATCCAAACGAGTGGAATCAACATTGCTGAGTATCAAATTGACTTAAAAGGAATCCTTGCATGGCTTGTAGAGGGAATGATTGCATCGCATTGTATTCTGGAGCACATTGATTCAGCCAGCCAGCCAGCCACCTAAGCACTTCCAGTCGCAGTTCATGTGGGAATTGGCAAGGCTTGGTGGGTTTCCACAATTATATCAAAGGGGAGTGTGATTGATATGTCCCTGCGGCTGTTCCCTGTACTTCAGGGAAATGTAGCCCTAGTAACATTCTCCCTGGTTACCACTAATACTGATCACAGGAAACCTGAATACACTTTTGAGAAACCCCAGCTTACCGACTGATTTACGTCTCTGCTTTTGGCTTCACTATTTTTTAGCCTTTATGTCTAAAGCGACATTATGTCGCATTTTTTTGAAGGCACTAGTCAACAAGATTATTGTATCCTCAGACTTGTTTTGACTAAAGAAACAGAGGTTTGGTTTCTTAAACTCTTTGCCATTCAGACTTTCATCACACTTCCAGACCAAAATCCAAGTATGGATGTGGAGACTAGTTTAATTCAGCCAGTGTCTTTTTATTGCTGTTTTGCAAATCTTTTGAAATTTTCTTTTATCTTAGAAAATGTTTGAATGGAAAATATCTCCATTCTTGCTTCTTTTCCAGGCTTCAGCAAAGTCTGTTTTGGTAGATTGCAAAAGTTCTGATATATGATGCAGACATTTCTTACATCACTAACTGCAAACAATAATTTTTCTTCTATATCCATGGAGTCTGCTTTGTGCAGAAATAGATGATATTATCATGCACACTGTCATAGTTGTAGTAAATTGATATACAAAAGAGGGCAAACAAAGTAAAAATCTAACTGCAAATCTTCCTTTTTCAAATCTTCCCTCTCTCAGCATCTGTGTTTATTTCTTTTCAACATGGTGCATACCCTAATGTTCTCACTTCTATAATTTAATCTTTAATCCCTGATCTCCAAAATCCATATCCCATTTTTCAGCTAAGAACAAGAAAGAAATGTGGGAGTTAACTCAACAATGAAAAGTTTTTCCAGGCAGAAATTGCAGGTCAAAAACCAACAGTTGCTCAGCTTCAACGCTGCAAAACAATTCACAAAAAGTATATTCATACATAGGGAAAGGGTAGAAATAAGGGCAGCAATTAAATTACAGTGGATATGATAAAGATGGAATTGCATCTTCATATTTACAAAGAATAATCAAGTGGGACTTTAGTTATTTTTTTTCTTAGGCGGCAATAAAGAGTCTGATTTTAGGTTATGGTTAGATTGCACTTAACCTAAGTGCAAACCTAAAACCTAGCAGAAAACAGTTGCCTGAGTAATTGTGCTGAGGTCTTGTTAGCAATTCCGGCAAACAAAATTATATCAAACATTATTTATTAATTCAATTTCGATGCCTCCTAACTCCAATGGATTCTGAGTAGCTTTGAAAATAAAGAACATCAGAACAACAATTAAATAAGAGTGCAATGAAATGAATCTCAAAAGAATTACAAGATAAATTACAAGATTGCAATCCAGACAACCTGCCAAACTCAAGTGGAAGTTCCATTCACCTTAGTCCAAAGCCTGGTAAAACAGCCAGGTTTCCTTTGATAATTGGACAGGACAGATTATAGATAAAAGAGGAATATGATGTCAATAGGGAGAGATAAAGATATATTTGCAATTATTACAGCTAGGAAGAATATCAGAAGCCACTTCTTTCTTTCTTTTTTCCCATTTCTTTTCTTCCTTTTCTTTTCTTGCACTTTTTGTTTTTTATTTTCTTTGTCTTCCTTTTTTTATATTAATTGTACCTTCATGCACTTTATTGTAGCGAAATTGGCTCTCAGGAGGATCTCATTCCAGAGGGCAGGTGCTGCTACAGAAAAGGCATGTTTCCTGTGTCCCAAAAGATAACACTGTTTACTGGATGGGACCTGGAGTATCCCTACTCAGACTGCTTGTACTGGCCAGGGAAGAACCAGTGGTAATAGGTAAGAACTAGACTTTGTGCCAGAGAACAATCCTATATATGTCTACTCAAATTAAGCAGTATCCAGTGGAAACTACTCTGACTTCAGATATATGTAAATGGGGATGTTGATCTATAAACCTCTTTCTTGCTTCCATACTAGCATTTAACTCACATGAAAATGCATGGTGCAATCTATATTTTATCCCATATAACCCCAACACATCTTGAACAGGACCAGGTGAAATAACAACGCAAGTAGCACAAATAAGGAACACCATTCCCCCTTCCTACTTTTCCTTCTAAATTGGAATATTATTGGAAAATGTTAACTACAAACAGACCAAAATCTGTGTGAAAGTCTAAATAGCGAGGATTTTTAATTTTTTAAAATCTTTGCACAGTAAAAATTGAATTGTGAAAATTCAGCACAGGAAAAATCCCTGAGCAAAACGAAGCCTCATTATTCACACCTAAGCAAAATGGTTATCCCAATAAGCAGCGAGATCAGATCTGCAGGAAAAAAAAATATAATACTTTTTGTTATTGATCAAACGTCCGGTGGCCTTCTCTAGAAAACAACATTCCAGGAAAAGATCCTTCTAGGGTTGTCAAGATCTTTAAATATTTCTAGCTAATTATTTTGTGTCCCATGTGCTTTGTTTGTCTGTTTAAAAGCGTGACTTGCCTGACCCAAACCAAATAAGCAAAGAAATCCAGTTGTAGATTTTTGTATGGTATTGGTTATCAGAGATTCATAATGCTGTAACATTGGTGCTTGCTGAAAATGATCGATAAAATCTTATTAAAATGAACAGCCCATGCATGTCTAATCCTGCTTCTCCACATGTCATCTAATTACATATATCAATTGCTTTCCCCTGACCCTCACAAAATGTATATAGTTACCAGATTGCCAGGGAACATACAAAATTAGGAAGAGTCAGAGCTTTTTTCCCCCCAAAGAAAAAAAAAAGATGCCTAAAGTATTAAATATATCAGTCTGGAAGGAGTAAGCCATATCTCAGATGCCTGGGACATATTTGATATTCAATTCCCTTTCTAACCACCTCCCCCTTCCCGCTGCACTCCACTTTAATCACACCCACCATGCAGTGCTTGTAAACTGTACCGATGTCAACTATCCTCTATTTATTACATCTTACACTTTAAATATCACCTCTGACAAACAAAAGAAAAGCAAATGTTCCTAAATTTCCTGAAGGGCTGAAACATCAAGCCCGGATTATTATTGTTTATGTCTCAGCTTTAGCAGCCTCCAATGTCTCCATGGTCTGCTGTGCGCCGTAGCTGGCAATGATGAATGACCATTACGGCAGCTTATTGGAAATGGCTTGATTTATAACCTGTTCTCCCACCTCAGCCTAATGGCTTCATTTCTTTCCTCCAGTGCGTGATGGCACAGCCAAGGTCATTGCGCCAATGGCCTTTTGTTGTTCGTTTGCTGATGACCAGTGTGCCTGAGAGTCCACACGAAGCAGGTGGTGGGGGAGGGAAGGAAAAGGAGCCAACCTTTACATTTTATCTCTCCCCCTCCCTGACTTCCACCCCCTGATAACTGCAGGAGAACACTAGATTAAATGCTGTCTTCTTTTTTTGTTGTTGTTTTTTTGCTTCCCTTCCCTTCCTCGCCAGACAAGGCCCTGCTTTATGAGCCACACTGGGAAAGTCTATTACTCACATCTACTTTAAATGACCAGCATCAAATATATACAGCTCCCATTAAAGCTGAGATCAATAAAAATGCCATTAAGATAGTAAAAGTTGCTGATATTAGTGAAGCCCCCAAACAAAATATTTGATTTTCTTTCAGGTTGTTAGTGAGATGGAATACGAACACATAGGAGAAAGGGAGAGAAGGGGCCATGCCTGTGGTCAATAATTTATCTCTGAGATTCATTCAGCCTCTCACCCAATATTTCCCTCCTGTCTATTGATTCCTCATCATTATTTGTCATAAGCTGTCCTAACTCAAGGAGAAAATATGCCCTGTGTGTCCAAGGGGAGTCATACCTGAAGAAATAGAAAGGAATTTCATTAAAAGCAAGAAAGGACAGCCTTGGCTTTGAGAATCACCAGGAGCAAGTTGCTAGGGAAAGGAGGCAACTGTACAGATGTCTATATATGGTGCATGGGGATTAGACAGCCCCATGGCAGAGAGTCCCCTCACCTTATAAGAAGCAAGGATCATGATTTTCACAGCTTTCTTTAATTTTGGGTAACGATGGACAATTTGAGGATCAAATCATTAATTGTGGGTGCAGATTATTATTAATTGTGGGTGATGATGGGCCATTTTAGAATCAGAGCAGAAGAATTCTATGGAGGAGAACGGAGACATGTCCAGATTCTGACCTAACCTGGATGACCTTGATCATGCCAAAAAAGGCTAAATTGTTCATACTCCTTTTTTTTATTTCATGTAAAAAGATATGTATGTAGACGCTAGGTTCATTATGCACACTACCTCCAGGTTTATCATCATTTGGATTTGTAGTTGAGGTGTAGGAGGTTACTAGATCAAAATTGGAGACTTCTTAGAAAAAATATAACAGAATAACAGAGTTGGAAGGGATCTTGGTGGTGTTCTAGTCCAATTCCCTGCTGAGGCAAGAAACCCTATGCAATTTCAGACAAATGGTTGCCCGATCTCTTCTTTAAAAACTTGCAATGTGGGAACATCCACAACTTCTGGAGGCAAGTCATTCCACTGATTAATTGTTCTAATTGTCAGGAAATTTCCACTTAGTTCTAGATTGCTTCTGTCCTTGATTAGTTTCCATCCATTGCTTCTCACAGCATACTCCAGTTTATCCCTTACTGCACTTGAGCATTCAAGGTCCCTACTATCCTAATTCAGAGAACTAAATTACAGGGGCAAAAGGGAATGACTCCTAAATCCCTTGCCTTTTTCACATATGCTGTTGCTGACACTTCAAAGTCATTAGCATGTGATCCACTTATTGTTCCTTTTATATAACCATTATCAATCTTGCTGAGGGAGAAAAACATGAAGTTTGAAATTCTAGAGTCATCTGCCTGAGGTAAAGTCACACTGAACTCAGTGGGTGTTATTTCTGCAGGGATATGTACAGAATTGCACTATAAATCAAAACCAAAATATGTTTTCCCAGTGCATGACTTATGGGAATGACCTTTTACGCGTTTACCTCTCAACATTTGTTGTCTTAATTAAGAGACAAACATACATGAATATGGGTGGCATACAGTAATATGTATATAGAGAAGAAATTAATGTATGGCCATGAGTTTGACCTTGGTGGACAAATAGCTTTGCTATTCTGGGTTACTGTTTAAAATATTTATTTAATTAATTAACTTCTATCCCACTGTAATCATAACTGATGATCTTGTAAACTAATAATCCACTCATGATGGATGTTTTAATTATTATTATTTAAATTTGTATACCACTAAATTATTCAGATTCTCAATAGCTTAGAACAAAATGAAATGAAATCAACAAAATGAAATGAAATCAAAGAGCCACGGTAAAGAAAAACAATTACAATGAAAAAGCCACCATAAGAAAAAAATAATTGTCATCATTGCTGTTCTTAATGTTCGCCCTGCATGATTACAAGGTTTTGTACTGCCCCTGCCTAATTTATAGCAAAACTGATAGCAAAGCTGTCAATGCAGGATGCCATGAGGGCTTTTATTTACTAGCTGGCTTATTGGAGAGAGAGAGAGAGAGAGAGAGAGAGAGGGAGGGAGGGAGGGAGGGAGGGAGGGAGGGAGGGAGAGAGAGAGAGAGAGAGAGAGAGAGAGAGAGAGAGAGAGAGAGAGAGAGAGAGAGAGAGAGAGATCTAACCCAATAATGCCAACAAGTACACACAGAGAGAATTAGAGGTGCCCTTACATGCTCTTCCTCCAATGTGATATATGCCATCGTCTGCCAGCAATGCCCCTCTGGATTCTATGGAGGACAAGCCGGACAAACTTTGTGCAAAAGAATTAATGCACACAAATTTGATGAGAGGAGTCAGAACAAGGACAAAGTGGCATCAGAGCATTTCAGCCTCCCCAAACACTCCATAGCAGTCCTCTAAGTGATAGTTTTGGAAAAGTGGGACTTTAACATAGCATCAAGAAAGAAATTGTTGAACACACATACATCAAAAGGCTTCAGACAATCTCCAAAGGTCTCAACAAAAACAATGGGTTTTTAAAGTTATAATTGTTAGTTGAAAAGGTATTTGTAATCTGTCTCACAAGTAGCCCTCATCTAAATAACTAACCTGTCTTCCTCTCCCTTTCCCCCCCCCCCACTTCAACCCTAATTTAAATCTTATATCGGCCTCCCTACTCCAGGCATCTGATGAAGTGATCTGCAGCTCCTAAACACTTATGCCTTTTAATAAAATGTGTCAGTTGGAAAAGAGTCTACTAAATTCCTGATTTTCAAACACTCAGAGCAAGTCTTAGACTCAAAACCAACAATAACAGTGGCAATGAAAATATAATAATCTATTTTTAAAAACTCTATCATACTATAATAGTGGGGGCAATCAAACCTCAAAAACCCTCCAGAAGAACTTAATCTTCCAAAAGGTCATCACCAATACAGTCAATGTAACAATGCACAGGGCCCTTGATTGAAGAGTAATACTTCCTAGCCTCAGCCCCTTTACCTTGTGAAAATGGGGTATCACTAAAAGCTTCTCTTGGGGGGATCAGAAACTTGACCCCTGAATGGGCCTTTAAGATTATAGTATTCACCATTTGAGTGTGGACTTTGAAAAACAAGAGTCTTGATCACATTCAAAAACATTTGCCAATTCCCTTCAGATATTCAAATAAATATGTTTTGGTAAGGATGAAGGCTCATCACTGCCCCACAGACATTCATTCAATTAAGCTACCAACTTTCCTAAGTCCTATGACCTACAGCTTTATTTAATTGGCTCATAGAACTTTTATCTGTGTCTGGGAACAAATGTTACTTTACCAATTCTCATTCCTATTGATATTCATATTCATTTTCATTCATTCTCTCTCTTTCTCTCTCTCATTAAGTAATTGTTTGATCTTTGTGTGACCGACTCCAAAAAGAAATAAAAGCCTGGCTTGCATTGTGCTTCTGACAGTGTTCTTTTTAAATTGTATATTGTGAATATATGAGTGGCTGAATTATGATAATAAAATAAAGTATCTTGGTGCCTAATTACATTAAATACTGTCCTTTAGATATCTATATCTGTCAATAGATATTGTTGGAAATAAATATTTTAGGATGTTATTTTAGACAAAGCCTCAACATTAATACAATTCTTTTTTCCCATTGCTTAGAATCAAATAGTTGCTTTGGAGAGATTAAAAACCAGGCTATAATAATGATACAATAATAGATAATGGTATCTATTTCATTATAACCAAAGCTATACAATGAAAAATGTATGGGTTTATAGACTCAAATTCACTTCTTAATTCTAGTGGATGATATTTCTGGGTCTGTAACATACAGTATAAGCTATAGAGAATTACTCCAGATTGACATACCATCTCAAATATTAAAATCCAATCTTCATGGATGACCTAGGTGTAAATTTCTTATATCATTCTGAATAGCAAAGTCAGTCTTGGCACATCTTTCATCTAAATTAATGGTTAAATTGTGACCATTGTAGACATTTTTGGTCCAAATGTAGTACTTTCTCACATCTCTCATATAATAATTTAATCTGATTTATGGAGGAATATAATTTGTTTTGTGTTGTAAAGGTGGATCTGGGATTCTTCCATCATCTTGTGAACTCCTGGACATTCCTTAAATGAATTGGTGGCACATAATGAATGAATTAGGTGACTAAAGAAATGCATCTACTAAACCAAAAAAGCTAACACTTTTAGTGTCAAATGAACTTTCATTAGAAAGGCAATCAGAGTAACATGAGTGAAAGAAATAAATCAAGCAATGCTAAAGAGAGCATTTCCTCTGAGGCATCAATTTCCTCTAGAGACAGGAGACAGGGCAGTGTGATGCCAAATTCAATTATACATATAAACACACACTGGCCCATCTTCTCTATATATATTTCTACCTGCATGTGTGTTGTATGCCTACACACACACACACACTTTAAAACTACAATTTACCACCCTGAATTTCCATTGGCAAGGAAAATATAGGGAAGTGAATCCTCTTATTAAATTGTATTACATTGTGCTTATACTGTATATAGCTGGAAGTGATTCTTTTGCTAGACATGCATATTTCTTTTTTACTGTAATAATCCATATCATTATTCATATAATTAATATAACAATAGATATTATTAAGAATGGATCCGACAATGCAGATCGACCTTAAGCTTGATCCCCCTAAGAAACCCAGAAAATATCGAACATATAAGATTACTTCTAGTTTTATCCTCAGCTTTGGGTAATTCAGTGGAAGATGCCTCTGAACATAAAACATCTATTTTGCTATCATAATTAATAAGTATTACTATATCTTTATGCCACATGATGACTTACAGAAGGGATTTGGATCCTTTCAGAAGTATGAGCTAGAACTCTAGTTATTGGAATAACAATGTTGACTGGTGCAAGTTATAAACCAACCAACCAGAAGGAATATATTGGCAAAGGTGGTTTTACTTTCTAATTTAGGTTACTTTTATCAATTCAAGCTGTGCTGTGCTGTTAATATTTACTATTCTTCACTGTAACAGTGGAAATGCCTACACCTATATTTCTTACTACTGTGATTTTAAAACCATCCACAATTTCTAACCAAAAAATCTTCAACAGGCTGTAATTTTGAAGATAATGGCTATGGGAAAAAGAGTTTTCAAACTATCCCAGTTTCGCTATCATACAGCGAAATGATACATTTCTTCTTGAAAAGAAGAAAAGAAAGGAGGAGGAGGAGGGGGAGGGAAGAAGGATTAACAATATTATTGAAAGTTACTTGCTTGGAAAAAATATTATTTCATCCCATTATATCCCAATTATCGATTGGAATCAATATACCAGAAAATGTTCTGTTTCTGACTTGTGTTTGGACTTTTAATCTATTTGTTTTGTTTTCATCTGAGCAACCATCCTCTAAATGTCATAGTTTGCCTGCTCTGTGATACATGATATAGAAATAAGCCACTTTTGCTTCAACTTGAAACAAAAGTTTCTGTTGTGAAAATATGCCATTAGTTTTCTTCAACTTTGGTTTCTCAATCTGGGATCACTGGCAAATGATATGTTGCATTGGTTTTTGCAGCCATCAACATGTATCTCAATAGATTGAACTATGCTTATGTTGTTTATGTGTTCTGGAACAATTCCTAAAAAAAATATTTGAAGTTTCAGTTCAAATGTAATTTTTAGAATTTTTTTTGTATAATGCTAGATATTTCTTTCCGATACTTTTGATTTTGTTTCCAAACCACCACCTGTGATCAAATGTTCTTCTTTACTTTGGCATTTTCAACATTTTGTGTTATTTTTTTTAAAGTATTCATGGAATTATGTACCATCTGTAGAACATGTTATACCAATTTTACCTTAGTTTATTACATGAGGAAAATTTTATTGTGTTTTTCCATAATTCATCCCATGATTGCATTATTATTCTTTCTTTAAGATTTGGCATCCACTTTATCATACAAATCTTGACTTGTGCCATCTTCATTTATATATATTTTGTTAAAAATATTTTAATATTTTGCATATTCTTCCCAGCCTTAATTGTGTATAAGTTTCAAATTCTGTCATTTTGTTAAGCTCCCTCCTTCGTTCTCAAGGTCTCTTTTTATTCTTACAGCAATTTTAAATGTATCAATCATGGTAGATTCCTGCACTCATGGGATAATTCTTGCTTTGCCTTTAATCTATTTCTGAAGTCTTAAGGCACCCTATCTAGACATGTAATTATACTTCTCTAGCTGTAGTTATCCCCAAAATAGAAGATGAGACTAATATTGAAATGTATGTGTATTTTTAGATGTAAATATCAGAGAAGTCACTCACTATCTTTTTCCCACTGCCACCATTCTTCTTAAAACAACATCCTTCCCAAATGGGCTTTTCAATCTGTTTTACACCCTTTAGTTAATGTAGTACATGAATATCCCTTGCTGTTAAAAACCAGTACATAAAAACCACAGCATCCAGAGAAAAAAGAAGAGTTGTTTCTTTTTCTTTTTTTCCCCTTAAGGAATTTAGCAGAACAATATTCACTGTAAGACAAAACCAATTTAAGCACTTTCTCATTTCTTGGCTAGAAGCAAGGCTCTAGAAGGAATGAGGACCATTTCTCAAACTCCAGGCAGTCAAAGAAACAGCTAATACTGTTTAAGAACATGAGACTAGAAAGTAGCAGCAGGACCTTGGATAGTTCCAAGTGGATAAATGGTTGGACAAGAACTGGCATCAAAGGAATCCTTATACCTGTTTCTGTCTTGATTATCTATCCAATGCCCCATTTCACTGAGGATAGAAATTAAAAGGGAAAGCCCATTGTTTCATAGCCTCTCAGATAAGCCCAGCTGTTCCTAGGTGATGGGTGGAGGATGGAGTCCTGGGAACCAATGATTGTTCCTCTTGTTCCAAAAATGCAACTCTTGCCTACTTTTATTGGTTAATTTCTGACTATAAATATAGATTTGAGAATGAGATAATGGAATTCTGCACACGCACCATTCACCTAAAAGTGGAATCTTAAGATTTATATGTAGGTTCTTAAAGTATGCAATCTACTCCATGATACTCCATGGAGTGAACTCATATAAAAAAGTTAGATAAATAAACCTCCCCCCCAAAAAAACACACACACATGGCATTGGGTTCCAAAATGAATCTAGAAAAGCTTCTCTTTTTTTAAAAAAAGACATTCAGTTTTGAAGATTAAACACTCCAATAAGGTCACAAAGGCCACCCTGGCCAAAGCTTCCACCTACTGACCTAGCAGAAGCTGCAAGTCCAGAAGGACCCCCAAGTCATAAATGTGTTCCTTCAAGGCAATACCACTCCATTCAGAGACAACACATCAGTTGTAGAATAACTCAAACAGCAACTTCATCTTGCTGTTCTCTTCCATCCAGACCTGCACAACCTTCAGCCACTGGGATAGGACTTAGGGTGTACATCTTTTAAGATCTGGGCACATCTTTTAAGATTTGAAGGCACAAATATTATTGTCCAACTAAGATGGCTTTGTGGTCATAGTCAAGCCTCACAGCTAGTAGAATAATTTCTCGGGGAACTTGATAGAGCAGAATGTGATTGAATTCTGGAGGCAATTCTGAATTGCTGATTTTTTTTCTGAATTCTGATTTTTTTCAGAATTAGTTTTCAGAAGGCGGTTTCACATGTATTGTTTAGTTATTTCATTAGATATTGCATCGTGTTGTATTGCATTGTATTTACACTTTATACTATTAGAGGGCACGAAGGTTCAGCAGTTAAAGAGGGAAGCTAACAGCCCAACTTCAAGATGAGCGCTGTGCAACAGGGTGAAGTCCCGTTCCCGCCCTAGCTCCTGTCCACCTAGCACAGGGGTGTCAAACTCACACCGTCATGGCATTGTCATGTGATGTATTGGGACTTGTTCCCCCTTCACTAAACCAGCATGTGACGCATCTGGCACATGGGCTCGGAGTTTGGCAGCTCTGACTTAGCAGTTCCAAAGCAGGCAAATGTGAGTAGATTAACAGGTGCCACTTTGGTGGGAAGGTAAGAGCATTCTGTGCACCTTGGTGTATAACCCAGTTGGCCATATGACCATAGAAAATGTCTTCAGACAACACTAGCTCCCTCGGCTAAGAAACAGAGATGAGCATGCCCCTCCCCCCTACAGCCAGACACTACTGGATGGGGAAACCTTTACCTTTTATTACTACATATATCTGTCTGCATCAATGTATAGTATAAATCTAGACAACAAGTAGATTATTTGGAATTGTTCATTCTGCTCCTTTCACAGAGCCTTTTCCACTATACTGGCAAAAAAAAGGAGACAAAATGAAATTATTCTATGTCTATTAATCAGCCTACTGTGTTGCAGGCTTGGACTTTTTAAAAAGCAGAGTATTCCAGTACATGGAGAGAGTCTACATATTCTGCATAGGCACAGAGCCAAAACACTGAGACATAGGAAAATATGATCCTGTTTTCATTTAAGTGTTTAGTCTTACAAATTTGGAAATCTGTTAGCATGGAAAAATTTAAAGGTCATCTAAAGGATAAAAAGAATTGGCAGAATTCAAGTTTCAGTTCAATAAAATTGTGATAATATAAATGTGCACACTGTTGTCTACCTTCCTTTTACAGTTTTAGACTAATCTGAGACTAAGAATATTTGAAATCAGTGGATCTTAATTGCAATTTCTACTGCAATCCCAGGGGAAGGTAATTGGAAGCACCTTCCTTTGACTAGGTTAGGCTTTTTAAATTTATTTTTATTTTTATTTTGCTTCTATGACAATGTATAGAAAGTTAATATTAAGAGTCCTCTTAATATTCACTTATTCAGAAATGAACTCCATTTTTAGGACTGTAACCTAAATTACTATCGCTGGGTAAATCAGAACTGCTGATAATTTTTTTGTTCATAAGGAAAGTTCAGTATGCACTAATTACTACATGGCTGTGCTTATTGCATAGCAAGAGAACAGCGACTATTATTTTGCTGGATGGAAAATGAGTTATTCCTATCTTGTACTGGTAGGATTTTTCAGGTCCCTCCCAATTTGATAATTCCGGGATACCTCCTGCAGCTGATTACCCAAAGTCCTGGAGATGTTCTTATTTGGTTATCCACTTTGAGTCAAATCACAATTCAAACCTCTGGGGGAAATCAAGGAGGGTATAACCTCGTCCATCTTTTGAGTTTCATGCAGATTTCTTTTGGGAAGGAGATGGGAATTGCTCTGTCATTTCTGAATCATGGAGGGGGAAAGCAAGAGAAAGGAATCTCAACATTTGCTTTCCCAGTTGTGCATTACTGCAAGGAGAACTGATAAAGATTACTGCATTAAATCTACAATGCAAAGGCCTAATTATGGCTAACTTACAGTGCCTGAATTTTTATTACCATTGATGTACATCCCAGCTTTTCCCCACTGTTTTACACACAGCCTCCTTTTTGGCTGTCTAAGCAGAAAAGCCATGTAGACTCAGAGATCATCTATTTCCCCGATGAATTCAAAAGGCTTGGCATGCAAAAACTGACTCACTGGACTCATTTTTCATAACTCAGATTGGGCTTGAGCTCTGACCAGACAGAGGTGAAAGCAGATGTTTCTCTTTGGCCATAATGCTTGGCGTCTTGAGGAACTAGGCATGTTGAAATGGCCCCCCTGGATATTCCCTGAAATATGCTGTTTGCAAATCCTGGAAATAGGGCTGGTGAGAAAATAAAATACAAAGGGAGCTAATTGTGACATTCGCTGAGCTGTATGTTCTTTGTGGCCTGTTCCAGCGCACTTATCTTCCTTTCGCTCATTATCTTGTTTGCTATGTGTGGCTGAATAAGCGTATAACCTCTAAGGCCTTGGAGCAGATCATTAGGAGTTACTGATTAACACTATGTTTCAGTAGCAGATCCTGAGTTCCTCTTTTTACAAACTGAAGGGGTCTGGCTTTATGATTTTTTAATTAGAGTGTAAATATTGCAGCCCCATAAACTGCTTGATTGATTGCTGATGGGTAAGGAAGTTTGCACTTCGGAATAAGGACACTGGGAGGCCTCATATCTGCTGTTTTCTCAGTGTAGCCGTTGGCAGTTCATGAAGCTTTGGCAGCTACTTATCTAAAGCTTTTCTCGGTCTATATTTTGATCAATAACATTCACAAAATATCTTTTTTAAAGTAAAAAATTGTTAATATTAAAACCTGGTTTTATGAACTTGGCTAACTCTTCTGCTTCTAGCAATACCTTTTTACAAGAGAGAATCTACCATGTTGCCTCCACTACGACTGAAAATGACTGCAATCAAAAGCAACTAGTTTATTAAAATAAATGCTATTTCTCAGTGTCAACAATTGGCCTACACTTGCAAGCTAAGTTCAGAGATCTTTACCCTGAGAAGGGCAAGATTATGGACTTTCCCTGGCAATTATTAAGATATGCAAATGAAGGAATCTATTTTTCTCCTCTAATTAGGAAAAAAATCTAGAAAGTTCTCAGAAATCATTTCCAGAGGAGTTAAATAATAGCCACCTGCTGACACCAAAGGGGGGCAATCAAAGTGTTTTCAAAATGTTTTGAAAAACAGCCAACATATCTTCAGAGGAATGCTGCTTGTACTGCATTAACATGGTCATATCTGATATGTTTATGTTCCTAACCAATATTTTGCATTCTACCATCAGCCCGAGCATTCCTTATCCATGCATCCATAAATATATTGAAAAGCCCCAAAGAACACTAGCAATAGCAATATCATTTAGACTTATATAATGTTTCATAGTGCTTTACTGCCCTTTCTAAGAGGTTTACAATGTCAAGCATATTGTCCCCAACAATCTAGATCCTCATTTTACCAGCCTCAGAAGGATGGAAGGTGGTGTCAACCTTGAGCGGGTGAGGATTGAACTCCTTGTAGAAAACAGGGTCAGCCTGCAATACTGCATCCTAACCATTGAGCCCCACATTGTCTCCTCATTTAATCATTCTCAGAGCTGAGCCTATGTGCCAAGCATTGTTGTTATTCTAATGCAGGGTTTACTTCCCCCAGATATTAATATCATATGCTTTAAAAAAAAACAATAAAAATGTCAAAAGCTTTTTTTCTCACTTTCATACATTCCTCAATGATCTGCTAAAGAACAAAAAACTGACCTGAGCCACATTACACCAACAAAACCTTACTTGTTCTTACTCACATGAGAAGCCAAATCTAAATTCTTCCAAATCACATTTTTCCCACAGCTGATTATAGCAATAGCAATTAGACTTATCATATTTTTCGGACTATAAGACGCACCAAGATTTTGAAGAGGTAATTTTTTTAAAAAAAGTTTTTACATTCTGCAGGCCTCCCAAACCCTCTGCATGCCTCATTTTTTTGCAAAACAGTGGCATGCATAGGCTTTGGGAGGCTTGTAAAATGCTCCTGGGGGCTGGGGGGCCAAAAATGAGCAAAAATCGGCCCATTTTTGCTCATTTTTGCCCTCCCCAGCCCCCAGGAGCACTTTGCAGACCCTCACCCCATTTTGCAAAAAATGGGATGTGTGGGGGTGGGATTTCAGGAGGCCAAAAATGCTATATTCAGTGTATAAGATGCACCCAGATTTTCACCCTCTTTTTTGGGGGGGAAAGGTGTGTCTTATACTCCGAGAAATATGGTAAATACCACTTCATAGTGTTTTACAGCACTCTCTGGGTAGCATACTGCCCCAACAACCTGGGTCCTCAGAAAGATGCAAGGCTGAGTCAAACTTGAGCCTGTCAGGATCAAACTCCATACTGTTCAATGCAGCATTCAATGCAGCATTCTAACCACTGCACCACCAGAGCTCAGTGGAACTATATATGATTACTCTTCACCCTTTGGCTAGGGTTTTGCCTTCTAACTGAACTGCTATGGTTTGATATATTCTTCTTTTCCTCTCTGTAGAAGAACTCATCAATCCATTCATTTTCCTTCTTGCCAAATTGAGATTCAGTGGCACATATTGAGTTACATGCAATCAATAGGGATTCTGTTTGTATGGCTATTCTTAGAAAGCAAAATAGGATGATTTGGAATTTCCTTGTGGCCATCATCACTATCTATAAGTAAAAAGGCATTTGATATACTAGAAAGGTACATATGGAGAAACTGAACTAATAACCAAAAGTTATTATTAACTTCAGTTGCAATATTATAATAGAATCATGTTTGTCTTGTATCATTTGTATTTATTACAGAAAATATGAATATTGAGCCTCTCTGATATTTTATTTGGGATTAGCCAGAATTGTAGCAAATGGAGCAATTCCATTTCTTTTTTCTGTTGCCTTCTCTCAACCGTCTAATTCTATTGTTCTTTCCCTCTTCCCTCCAAACCTCTCTGTAACAAAGTGATGGCCTTTGTCTATGTGTGTTTCACTAGACTGTATTTTCAGAATGTAAATTTAAAGCTGCAATCCAATGTCATTGTACAGTAAAAAAGGTTTCAATATTTTCACATATATATATTGGTCTGAATATATGCATGCTTACACTTTATACTACTAATCTAGACTCACATATATTACAAAGCACATTATATTACTGCACAGGTAGGCATCATGCATGCCACGCTATGCCACTACACATACATTCCAGTGGTGTGTTGCTCCCAGTTTGGCCTGGTTCAGCTGAACTGGTAGTAGTGGTGGAAGGAGGCTCCGCCCACCCACCCAGATGCTTCTGGGCATGTGCAGAAATGCCGGTGTGCACACAAGTGCATGCAGGAGCGCACCCAAACCAGTAGTAAAAAATTTGGCAACCCACCACTAATATCATTCCACCATTATCAAGTTATATGCAAAATGTTGAAGAAACAAATTTTTCTCTCCAAATTTCAAGGCTTTTCTGGTTAAGAGAGAAATTGCACAAGAAATTTCCAAATCTAATTGTATAATCTATCTGTTCATTTATGGATTGTAGAAGTCAAGAGCAGCCCATGGTTGTTGTTGTTTTTTCATTATGTAAATCTAGCAGAGAGGCAGGTGGCTGCTAAAAAGCCCCCTGCACTGATTAGTTGCTGCTTTAGATAGTAGAGAATTCCTTGCAGCCCTGGGTTGTTTTTTTGGGGGGGTGAGGGAGGGGTAGTATAAGGAATGTAGGTGAAAAATTAAATAGAATTTAACCCTTTTAAGCATATTAGGAATTTCTAATTCATTTCCATCATTTTCCCCTCAAACCAGGGCAGATAAGAACAAAGAAAGAAGTGATAGAGTTCATTTCAATATACCGTAGTTAGTAGCAAGAAACATTTCTGTTTCTTTCTTGAAAATGAATAAACTGGGTACATTAAGGTACTTCCTTCCTTTCTTTTGACTATGTTTACACAACATGCAGCTTATAGCAGAAGGTGTGCAAACAGAACCCATCTCCCATCTCTGTGTGACATATAGAGATGTGTATATAGAGGCTGGGTTAGTGAGATATCCTGAGACATAAATGAGGCAGCCATATTTTCACTTAATGTGTTGTGCAAATCCAGTGAATTTTGGGGAAAATATCTGGTGTGAGCATGATCATACCTCTGTCAGGCAGACGAGATGAGGGTCCTCTCTGAGCTTGCTTGTTTTCTTGCAGATGTTTCATTACTCTAACTAGGTAACATCAGAGATTAGTATTTGTCCATATACACGAGGGGTGGGAAATGATCTCCTCTGATTGTGGAGACAGCAGCCAGACTGGGTTGCTCTGTCCAGGAATCAATTGGACTGAGTCTACATTTATGATGTCATCAAGCCCTTGGTGACTCCTCCCAGTTTAGACTCAGTCCAACCTGGAGTAGCTGTGAGAATTGATCTCTCCGCCAAATTTCAGCTTCTTAGCACTAATTGGCAATTTTTTCCAAATTTTTTCTCATTAAATTGGTTTTTTACCTGAATTTTTTTCTCCTGCTACTTTGAAAGGGAAATTCAAATCTGATTCAAGGCTTCTTCTCCTCAGACATCTGACTGCCTGCGGCCACGAGTTCACTCAGGAAGACTGCAATCGCAGTCAGACCAGCCAGCTCATGAGCTACGGCTCCGGAGCTGTTTTTAAAGGCACTCTGACTTACTGGGCATCCGGAGGGACGCACGACCAGCCCTTTTGCGTGCAGCGACATTGGACTGGGTCAGCAGCCACTTAATGAGACCACCAGTCACAAAATGTAGCGGTGGCCATCTTGTGGCTGGTAAAAGCCTGCGAAGATAGCGGTAGCCATTTTGAAGCTTCAAAAAGCCTTAAAAATGATGGTGGCCATTTTGCACCTTGAAAAAGCGCGCAAAGAGCAGCAGCAGCCATTTTAAGTGCCCAGCGACCAGAGCGAACACTGGACAAGAAGCGTCTGGCTACAAGATGGGTGAGACTTGCCAATTTGTATTAATCTTTGGCTTAAGTCTGGTGGCATGGCTGAGCAACCTGTGGCAGTGGATAAAGGATTAGAAGAGGCAGGGCCATCTGGAGTAAGGAGCAGCAGGAAGAGGCCAGCCAAAGATGCTCCTACTTCAGGGGCAAACCCCAAAGCCTCCAAATCTGCTGCCAGAGCAGAGGAGCAGAGACAGAAGGCCCTAGAAAAAGAATTTCAGTGGGCCCAAAGACAACAGGAGAACCAAACTTCTCAGGCCTCTCCCCCTCCTCCCAGAGGGAATCAAGTTACCTCCCCAGATCCACCAGTGCTACCACATATGGAACTTTGCCCATCGTTGGATGTTGTCTTCTTCAGATTCTTCTTCTTCCATATAACCTGATAATAGAGACAATTTCTTTGATGTCCCTCTCAATAGGGATCGCTCCTTTGAACAGGCTACCCTCCCTGAGGCTTTAGGCTCTGGAATTCCCCAGGCTTTGTTCTCCTCACCTGCAGATATGGCAACCATAATCTCAGAAGCCATTGAGCAGGGCATTGCTGCTGGACTGCAGCAGCGCCCCCCTCCTGCTCCATTGCACAATCACAGGCGTAGATCAACTGGGACTACCCAGCAACTTGCTCCTTCTGCTTCGGCCTCTTCCACCCTTGAGGAGCAAGATAACCTCCAGGATTCAGATCTGTCTGATGACGAAGTGGTCACTCCGGATGCCCTTGTATATGCAGGATTATTCAAAAATGATCGTTTTAAGTCCCTCTTACTTAAAGCCAAAGCTGCTAGCTTACTGTCGTCTTCTTCAGCTTCTTTTGCACAGGCTAAGGTGACTGAGCCGGCTACCACCGAGCGTCCCAGCACTCCATTCACTGAACCCACAGTGGAAAAGGAAGTGATTCCTTCTCCCAAGATCTTCATGAACGTGATCCAAAAGCAGTGGGACTCCCCTGGCATAGGTCCACGGCCTACCAACCTAGACAGGCATATCTATAACGTCGCTCCGGAACTCACCAAATTCCTCGAGACTACTCCAGTGGACGCACTGATTTCAGCCCTATCTTCATCTACAGTGGTCTCTGGAGCCCCTTAAGAAGTGCTCAGGCCTGAGGAGAAAAGGTCAGACCAAACCTTAGTCAAAAATTATCAGGCAGGAACCTGGGTTGTTAGGGTCTCCACAGCCACTTCACTTCCTTTTTCTCCAGGGCCGCCCTAGTGTGGCTTGAGAAATTTCAAGAGCGTATTGCAACCACTGACACTAGGTCGCATAGGGACCTAAACAAGATTAGGGCAGCCGTTGAATATGCGGCAGATGCCTCTCTCAATGCTGCCAGGTTTGTTTCTAAAACCATGGCCTCTTCGGTCACAGCCAGGCACCTGCTTTGGCTTAAACCATGGCAGGCAGATGTCCATACCAAGTGGCACCTCGCAGCCTCCCCTTTCAGTGGCACTCAACAATTTGGAACTCCTTTGGATCCATATCTCATGGAGTCTAAGGACAAATGCAAAGTACTTTCATCTATCTATAAAAAAACAGGACAGTCGCCCCACTCAGTTCTACAGGAGGTCGCCCTTTTGTCTAGCGGATGGGGGATCTTCCTTCTCCCATCCGCAATGCCAGTCCTTTACTCCCAGACAGGGATCTAAACAGGAGAGATCTAACCGAAACGCCCAGCATTTCCCCCCTAAGAAATCTTACCGGGGAGGAGGAAACCGCCATTTCACTTAATATATTGTGCAAATCCAGTGAAGTTTGGGATAAATATCTGGTGTGAGCATTGTTCTAGCTGGGAGAACATGGGTGAACAAATGGAGGCGAGCCAGGACTTAACAAATGCTAACAGTTTATTGCTAATAGGTTGCGAAACGCGGCACTTCACATTTTGCACATTTCAGCTAACAGGCAACAGCTGAGCCCTGCTTGACAGTCCTTTATATATGCCGGCTGTCAAACAGTCAGCCAATCAGCATCGAGCACAGCACCCCCTAGCGAAACGGACCAGAGGGAAAACTTATGATACATAACACTCCTTCACACTTAGAACATGCATGCGTAGTCTTGCAAATAGCCAGGGCGGCGTCGGACCCACCCTGATCTTCGCAGAGTGACCTCTGCCTCAGAGTTAGTGGCTGCGGTTCCCATGGCCTTGCCCCTTCAGACTCTGTCACTGCTGGAAGCTCATGGGGAAGATCAGGTAAGTGTCTAGGTTTTTCTATTCTATTATGAGATCTCTCGGGGGAGGTAGACCGGGACCTAGGCATTTGCACTTTCCTATTGGACAGGCCCTGTTGTTCCCCTGCCATGTTTGACTCCCCTTGCCGATTCTGTAGCTGATTGCTATGGCGCCTCCATATTTGGCCGTCCTCTAGCTCTATCAGTTATGAACAGGAGCCTGTGATTTTTCTGACTATTCCCTGGACCCAAAGTGGGTGGCCAGCGTAATTCCGGGCATAAACTGTGGCATCTAATGGAAACCCCTTAAGCTGGCAGTGTGAGTCTAAAGGCTTTGATGGGGCATACTCTGGATGTAGCCTGTCTAGTGTTGTTCTGATTCGCCGACCCATTAATAATTCAGCCGGGCTTTTATTTGTTGTGGAGCATGGGGCAGCATGCTGCCGTAGCAGGTACGTGTCTATGTCTTCCTGCCAATTGAGGGCCCCAAACCTAGCCAGCGCTTCCTTCGCTGATATGACAGCGCATTCCGCTAGGCCATTGGCTGCTCGGTTGAAGGGGGCTACAAAAGCGTGTTGGACCCCAAGTCTGGCAAAGAATTTGTCTAGCAATGCAGCAGTAAATTGGGGCCCATTGTCAGAAACAACCAGATCAGGTAACCCATGGGTCGAGAATACCCTCCTTAATACCTTGATAATGGCAGGGGCAGTGGTGGTAGACAATAAAGCAATTTCAACCCACTTAGAATAAGCATCAACAATAACAATAAAAGTCTGACCCTTTACTGGGCCTGCCAAGTCCATATGAATCCTGGACCACAGAGCCCATGGCTGCTCCCAATTCTGGATGGGAGTTCTGGGACAGGCAGGTCAGGACTCCTGGCACTTAGAACAGCCAGAGACCCACCTCACAATGTCCTGGTACATGCCTGGTCACCAAGCATAGCTCCGGCCCAGTGACTTCATTCTGACGATGCCTGGGTGGCCTTCGTGGAGAGTTGTCAGCACCACTTCTCGTAGGGAGGCAGAAATGACCACTCGGCCACCACATAGGAGGCAACCCTGCTGCGAAGAGAGTTCGTGTTGCCTGGTCAAAAAGGGTTGTCACTCGGTGCCCAGTGGTTTAGCTGGCCATCCTCGTTCAGTCCAAGCCAGCACCTTGGAGAGTAGTTTGTCCCACCGTGTGTGTGCGGCCACGTCAGCTGCTGTTATTGGTAACTCGTCAATCTCGTCAATCAGCAAAACCTCAGAGGCAGGTGTTGGGTCTTGTACTGTGATGGGCAAGGGGCACCTGCTCAAGGTGTCAGCATGGCAAATGTGCTTTCCTGGTCTGTGATGCAGGGTATAGTTGTAGGCAGCCAGGAACACAGTCCATCTCATGAATATGGGAGATAAAATCTGGGGCATTTGTTTGTCCCCAGCGATGATGCCCAGCAGGGGCTTGTGATCCATCACTATGTGAAAATGACGGCCATAGAGATACGAGTGAAAGTGCTTCACCCCAGCTACTATAGCCAAAGCTTCTCGATCTAGCTGGCTATAATTCCTTTCGGGCGAGGACAGGGTGTGAGAGAAAAATGCCACAGGGGCTTCTAGCCCTGACTACAGACCAGGGACGTGAGGTCAGGGGAGGCAGGGGAGCAGAGCCTCACCTCTCTTCATGAAATAATAGTATATAATATTATATACTATATATATATATAATATTATAATATTATATACATCCGTCCGGCCGCGCCCGGGAGCTGCGGAGGCAGAAATGTTGTCGGCGCTGCCGGATGATGAAGGCATGAAAGCAACAGTGCCTTTGTCATCCAGCAGTGCTGATAACATTTCTGCCTCCACCCTCCGCAGCTCCCAGGTGCGGCCGGACGGATGTAGCCATAGCGATGCCGAGGCAGTCCGGGCGGACGAAAGAGCGAGCGAGGCAGCCTGATCCTCGGTCACCTCGTCTGCCGGACTGCCTCGGCGCCATTTTGGCTACCTCCGTCCGGGCGCGCCCGGGAGCTGCGGAGGGCAGAGGCAGAAATGTTGTCAGCGCTCTCGGATGACGAAGGCATGAAAGTGACTGGGGAACGACGAGAACCTTCCTGCCTCTGCTGGATTTCGCGCGCTCCTCGCAACTGCAATATGCAGTCGCAAGGAGCGCGCAAAGTCCAGCAGAGGCAAGAAGGTTCTCATCGTTCCCCAGTCGCTTTCGAGGACTGCAGAGTGCGAGCCAGTGGAACACGCTCAGGAAGGCTGGGAATGGGATCACATGTGCTGGAGGCTGAGGCAGCCTGAGCCTCCAGCACACGTGGTCCCATTCCCCGCCTTCCTGATGACGTCACCAGCCTCACCAGCCATAAACCTCACCGCACGTCACTGCTGCAGACGGTGGCTTAAAACTGCTCCGACCCCATAAGGAGATGCATCACAAGTCAGAATCACTGGGGGGGATTCGTTGTATTGGTGCAGGACACTCTCAGAAGTTAAAAACTTTTTAACATTCTTAAAAACTGTGGCTTCCTTCTTGCCCCAAACCCACTTCGCTGAGCGGTCTAACAATCTGTGCAGGGGCTCCATAACAGACACTTTGTGAGGCAGGAAAATATTATAAAAATTGAGCAGACCTAGGAAGGCTTGAAGCTTGGCTTTAGTTGTAGGTGGAGGAGCCTGACTAATCGCCCGCACCTTCTCAGGGATCAGATGGATCCCTTTCTTGTCCACTTAAAAACCCAAAAATTCGACTTGGGGAACTGCAATCTGGCACTTGGCCATTTTAAGCTTTAAGCCAGCACCACAGAAACGCCGAAGTACGGTTCGCAAACGGGCCATAAGGTGGGACAGGGAACGGGCTGATACCAGGACATCGTCAAAATAGGGAACAACACCTGGTATCCCTTGTAGCAGCCTTTCCATCAAATTTTGAAACAGTTCAGGTGCTACGTTGACCCCAAATTGTAAACGGTTGCACTTAAATACGCCCCTATGTGCAACTATAGTCTGGGCTTCAGCAGTTGCCTCATCCACAGGCAACTGCTGATATGCTTGAGCTAGGTCAAGCTTTGCAAATATGGTTCCCTGACCCAGAGAGTGCAGCAAATGCTGCACCACGGGCACGGGGTATGCGCTCTGCTGCAATGCACGGTTCACAGTGCATTTAAAGTCAGTGCAGATGCGCACAGAGCCATCATGCTTAACTGGTGTGACAATGGGAGTTTCCCAACGGGCATGATCAATAGGCTCTAACACCCCCTGGGCCAATAACTTGTCTATTTCTGTGTCTACTTTAGGTTTTAACGCAAATGGTACCCTACGTGGCTTTAGACGCCGTGGTGGTACCTGGGGGTCTAAGTTAAATGAGATGGGGGTGCCAGTGTATTTTCCCAATCCTTCCCCGAAAACATCGGGAAACTCCTTAATTAGCATGTCAAGGTGTGGAGTGGTCTGAATCTGATCTATTCCGGTTATGGCTAGACCCAGGGCTTCAAACCATTCCAACCCTAACAAGCTTGGCCTGGGACCCCTGACTACAATAAGAGGAAGCCTCTTACGATATTGTTTAAATGACACCCTACAGAGAAATTTCCCCAGTACTGGAATGGGATTTCCCTGAAAATCCCTCAACTTTAAAGGGCACAGTGTTAATCTTGCTTGGGAGATGTCTGGCACAAGTCTCTTAATTCCTGCCCAAGATATGATAGACACGGCTGAGCCAGTGTCTACCTCCATCTGACAGGGTTTGCCCTCCAGTCTAACAGTGAGGAATATTTTCCCTCTTGGGGCATGGATAATCTGATCTACTTCAGACTCGTCCCTGTCTTCACTGACAGCAAAACAGGAATCCTGCTTCCTGAAACCTGCCTTCCTACCAAAACTGGAGGGTTTCCTGAAACCCTGGCTGTTGCTGGGAGAGTTCCCTTCTAACGCACTTGCGCAAGGCGCAGTCGTCCTACAAACCCTTGCTAAGTGGCCCTTTTTCCCACAATGGAGGCAGGACACATTTTTGAAACAGCAGTCCGCTCTATCGGGCCTACCCCCACACCCGGGGCAATTTGTTCGGGACATAACCTTACCCTGTCGCCCCTTGCATTGCTCACCCCGTAGGCGATATACTTCATTGCTTCTGATGGCCCCGGTGTCATCGAGAATGTCTTCATGGTGCATCTCAGTGGTCTTGTCTGCGGGCTGGGGCTTTGAGAATCTCTGGATTTCCTCCGTAGATTTTATTGCTAACAGGTTGCCAAACGCGGCACTTCGCATTTCGCGCGTTTCAGCTAACAGGCAACAACTGAGCCCTGCTTGACAGCCCTTTATATATGCCGGCTGTCAAACAGTCAGCCAATCAGCGTCGAGCACAGCACCCCCTAGCAAAACAGACCAGAGGGAAAACTTATGATACATATCAAGCATGATCATACCTCTGTCAGGCAGAAGAGATGAGGGTTCTCTCTGAGCTTGCTTGTTTTCTTGCAGATGTTTCATTACTCTAACTAGGTAACATCAGAGATTAGTATTTGTCCATGTACACCAGGGGTGAGAAATGATGGCCCTTTTATGACCATGGTGACTCAGGAATTCTGGGAGTTAAAGTCTACAAGTTAAAAGGGGACACTGTTCCCCACCTCTGATATAAACCAAGGTTTTATTGAGTTCAACTTCTCTCAACCTACCTGTATTGTATGAACATTATAATACTGCAAAAGTAGATTTTTCAAATCCTGCTCATTCAGTCCTCCATGAAAGAGTGTAAGATGCAGAGGCTGAAGAAGCTAGTCTCACCATTATAGACCTCAGAGGCAAGGCCTAGCAACATAGAAAGTACTTCGCCATCTGTGGTTGGTTGCAGAACCAAACTTTGCCTGTTGTTAGTGATTAGGGTCACTAATCACTGTCCTGATTAGGACTTTTTTTCTCTAAATGAAAGCTTTTGACTCAGTTAGTGAGATTGCCAAAAATACTAGAGAGGAGATTGTTCAATGTGTCATCCAGAAAATTCAGTTAATTTAAGAAACATGGCTAATAGAAAAACAGCCACACAATCATTAACCGCTGTTCTTTGAAAGAGAGAGAGACAGTCCTACATTTTGCTTTGGGGAAATGAGTTACCAAGACTTTTTATTTTATTTTCCAGAGTATTAATGCTTTTGCTTCTAATAGAAGAATTACACAGCAATTTCTATGGTGAGCAGTCACGAGGGATTTAGTATTATTTTTAAAATCTGTCAGTTAGAAATGCTTTTGTAACAGCTATATTGTTTAGACAATTCAGGGCTTCAGGGCAAAAGCAGAGACTTTGCTAACAGTAAATTTTAAATGAAATTGATTGCATATTTTTAATCTGCAAACATCCACTGAGTATAGAAATAGGTAAGGTGACCAACTTTTTTACAATGAAAAGGAGGACAAAACACGTTCTATTGTCCAAAATGCTAAGGTGACCAACTTTTTTACAATGAAAAGGAGGACAAATAAATTGGAAAAAATATATCGTAAATAAAAGAAATATTTTATTCATTGCAATAATAATACACTAAAATATGATATATGCATAATAAAAACATTTGCACCATTTATATTGTAATTATGCTTACATGCCTGTTAATTATTATTTAAATGAGTACTTTTCCATTGAATTAATATTTTTTGTCAATGTATGATCTTCTAACAATATATTGGAAATATCTGAACAAGAAATATCCTTCATATTGAATTTTACAGCAAGTGCTGCAGCTAGAGTATCAACATTCAATCTCGATTTCTCACTTGTCCAAAAATCATTGGCAATTGAAAAAAACTCTTTCAACTGCTGCATTAGTTCCAGGGCAGCACAACGTAAATTGAACAAGTATAAATAAATGTTCACATGGAATATGTTCATTTTTTAAATGGCTGACAATATCCACCCATCTTTTATCAATTTCAACATGTTGATTTTCCCATTGTATTAATTTTTCAGAATTTAAATATACATTCAGTCTTCTAATTTCTTCAGAGACAATTGTCGTCTATTTTAATGTCTAGCATTTCTTTAGATAAAAATTCAACACAAGATTCAATATCTGTTCAATATACTTGTGATGAAGTAAAAAAAAAAACCATTAAAAACTGTTTAATAAAATACGTCACATAACGTGCAACAGATTAGCCTTCAAATATCAAAAAGGAGGACATGTAGGAGGACACTTTTCGAGGGAGGACAGAACTTACAAAAGAAGGACTGTCCTCCCTAAAGGAGGACGGTTGGTCACCTTAAAATAGGATCTGTTTGCACAAATCTGTACAGAAATGACATGGATCAGAAAAGAATTAATTTGGTTATACCAAAATAAGCAGACTTGCTAAAAGTATTAGAAGAACTTGGTAAAACCTCCCACACACCCCAAAATATTTTCTTTTGTTTTATTTTTTCAGGAGCAATTTATAAGCAAATAATTCTGATTGCTCTCAAAATCAAAAATTATGACTGGTCTTTTCCTTTAAAGTTTGCAGATATAAACAAATGCCATAACCGAAAAAAAAGATTGTTTTTTAATGTTAGCTCATTGGATTTCCTTGTTAATCTTTAATTTCTCTGTTCAGTTTATAAACTGCCAATTACAAATTAATTTTCAAGGTCATCCCATATAATACTATTTGAGCATAAATCTTGTTGAGATGAGTGGGGCATATAAAGCCACCCTAAGCATGTTGAGTTGGAAGTAATTTGATAGGCTTTCTATCTAATACTTGTTGATAGAATTGCAATTTATTGAACAATGAGGAGCAAATAACACTTGGACTTTGATGCATCTGACATGGCTGCATCCTACATTTTGTGGTGGGATTTTCACCACTCAATAAAGCTTCTCTTGGTTTTCTTTTTCATTTTGTTTACAGTCCATCTCCTAAATCTGTTTGGGATGTTCTACCAATATTCCAGATAAAACTTGTTGGAAGTGCATAGGGGAAAGCAAATGGAAAAATAATCTATTCCACCGACAATTTCCTTTCCCTGAAGCATTTATTTGTTTGTTTGTTTATTGCATGCAATTCATATTCTGGATTGGAACTTTTGGGTTTGTTTTCCCTGTAAAGCAAACAAGAAGCTACCAGATGGCAAAGACTAAATAAAATATTCCTTGACAAATATAGACAAAACTGTGATGAGGTCATTATCACCTTAGCTTTCTCCTTTTCTTACCTTAAATAGAAGAGTTCATTCTTCCCCCTTTGTTTATGGAAGAGATGGAAGAGATTCTTTTTATTGGTGTATAACACGAAGGAGATTATTTCTTCTCTTTCTTTTGATAATGTGTTTATCAATTTGATAATTTGATAATTTCTTGCTTTCTAAATAATTTGTAATTGTGACAAATAGACCAGGGGAAAAAAAGAATTTCCAAAACCGAGCAGGTAAACTGTTGCTGGTTATTTGTACTATTATTTGAAAGGGTTAGAAAAATATTATTTGCTAAAAGCTGGTATCTTTAAAGCACTGTGGTTTTACAGCATATTAAGTAGGCACCCTGACATAAGACTTACTTCTCTGTCGCTGATGGACTTGGTATCACTGTGGGTTGTGCACAATAAATAGATCTCGAGCACATAGGGAGGGAGGAAATTGTATTATCTAATGATCACATTGTGTGCTAGGGCCCATCCGCCTTTGCAAATCCTGGGCTTCTTTTTTAAATATAGTGCCCATAAATAAATGTTAAATAATTCATGACCATAATTTTGTAAATTCAGCTAGGCCACACCTCTCTGGGGGCATATTTATGAATGTGCTTCAGCCTCGAATCAATGTGTCTGCCAGGCTCACGAATGCGGAGCCAGAATTCCCACATCTAGACCAAAATGCTGTAAAGGACTCCAATTCCACTTCAGCAGTCATCCATCATACTGTCACTTTAATTCAGATGCTGCTACTTGTTTTAATAACATACATCTTACACAAAGAATATTGCTAACACAATATTCCTGAGGTAGGGCTTTTACAACCCCATAAAATGGCATTAACCCCTTGATCTCTGATCTTCTTTTCATGTGCTCGTGCTCTTGCTCTTTAATGCTTATCAATAACTGGAGTTCAGGGGGATTCTATTTGTGGCATACAATCCAACATCAATCATTACAGTAAGAAAATAAAATCTCCCCAAGTATGTGAAAGCATGATGGAAAGAATGAAAAAGTTATTGCAAAAATAGTATCTCAAACCGTCGATGGACGAAATGCTTGATTTTATGTGTTAAACTCTATCAGCTCATTAAGAGAGTGACTATTGTTGCTAACACTGGTCAGGTCAGTGAAAACAATAGAGGAAAATCTCAAAAATACAATGGTGACAAAGAATGAATAATGTTATAGCTAATATATATTGAGGGTAGGAATAGGAAAGCACTTACATTTGTTCCCTTAGCAATATATGGGTGTACATTGCTTGTAGATAATTAATGACTTACTAGCTTAGCACTGTTATGACATTTTTAAAAATAAGTACAGAATTGTGAGAAAATTTTAAATGTTGTGTCTAAACAAGATTTGTGAGCTTACTTTTAAAGACACGAGATCTGTGAAGAAGTTGTTATTGCCAGAGTAAAACTAGTGAGTATAAACAAATATCACCATTATATTTTAAATATTATTAAGAATACTAAAACAATCCTGAGAGTCATGAATTCACTAAGTAGCATCTTATTAATCAATACATATTTTGGTGGTACCTTTGTGAGTGTGTGTGTGTGTTGGGAGGTGTAATGTTATATAGACTCATGGGATTCATTTGATCAGCATGATTAAATTATTTCCTTAGTCAGCTAGAAGGAAATTACTAGTAACCAGACATTATGTGTCTGTTAATTATGTGCTATATAGATTTCTATTATCACAGTAGCTCCTATGCTTGTGTTCTGTGGATTTTAACTGAATTATCAATAATAATAATAATAATAATAATAATAATAATAATAATAATAATAATAATAATAATAATAATAATAATAATAATGCTCAGACATTACTTTAACAACTCTTAGATTCTTCGTTAGGACTTGAACTATTATGTTTTTATCAGTCCCAGACTGTGAATCAAATTGAAGATTAAATCTTATATAATAAGAATAAATTTAAATGTATATATTATGTAATAAATATTATATAATAATTATTTTATTTAAGTTCAGCACTTTCCAACTATGGATACTCCAAAAGAACTGGTTTCTTCTGTCTTCAGTTCCCTGAAGATGATGTTAAGCAACATCTGTGCAACAGAAAGCAAAGCCAGTGACACTGGGAATAGAAATTTCAGACCTCTCTGATTAAAGGTTTGCTCACCTATCCAAATCTGTGTGCCAAGTTTACGTTCTGCCCTGATGATCCTTATTAGCGACTTCCAAAACAATGTTGGAAATAAAATAAAAAATATTATATGCATATGCTAGAAGAAGATTCTTTGTTGTTTTTCTAAGAAAACGATCTGTTATTGCTTCATATTAAAGTGTTAATAAGTCTGAAATTATCTGCAGAAAAAGGGAGGGCTTTTACACTGCTTGTTGTGGTTCATTAAATGCACTTAGAATCAGATTAGATTGCTGGGGCAAAACAAACAAAGCAGAAGAAACCGAAGATGAAATCCTGAAATCAAGAGTGTATTTATATGGAAAAGATTCAGGTTCCTGGCCAGTAAAGTGTTTTATAAATTTGCAAACTTTCGTGTGTTTCTTCAACTTTCAAGGAATGTACTTAAAATATCCAAAGTGAAGTTGCTTTGTTGAAGTTCAGAGCTGTTCTTCCTAAAAGATACTGCTATAATCCAGTATTCCTTCAAGTTACTTGTTTTATTTCTTTCTAAATATAGATCACTCACCAAATTTGCAGATGACACCAAGCTGGCAAGAATAGCCAACACTCCAGAAGATAGGCTTAAGATACAGAAGGATGTTGAGAAACTTGAACACTGGGCAATATCTAACAAAATGAAATTCAATGGTGAAAAAAGTAAGGTTCTACATTTAGGCAAGAAAAACAAAATGCACAGGTACAGTGTATGTGGTATCTTGCTCATAGTAGTAACAGTAAAGAGGGATCTTGGAATCCTAGTGGACAACCATTTAAATATGAGCCAGCAGTGTGTAGCAGCTGTCAAAAAAAACCCAACACAGCTCTAGGCTGCATAAACAGAGGGATAGAATAAAGATCACATGAAGTATTAATACCACTTTATAATGCCTTGGTAAGGCCACACTTGGAATACTGCATCCAGTTTTGGTCGCCATGATATAGAAAAGATGTGGAGGCTCTAGAAAGAGTGCAGAGAACAGCAACAAAGATGATTAGGGGCCTGGAGGCTAAAACATATGAAGAATGTTTTCAGGAACTAGGTATGTCTAGTTTAATGAAAAGAAGGACTAGGGGGTGACATAATAGCAGTGTTCCAATATCTTAGGAGTTGTGACAGAGGGAGTCAAAATATTCTCCAAAACACCTGAGGGTAGAACAAGAAGCAATGGGTGGAAACTAATCAAGGAGAGAAGCAACTTAGAACTGAGAATAAATTTCCTGACAGTTAGAACAATTAATCAGTGGAACAACTTGCCTCCAGAAGTTGTGAATGCTCCAACATTGGAAGTTTTTAAGAAGATGTTGGATAACCGACTTCCACTTCCGGGACCGAATGGCGACAGACGTGTAGTCTGCCGATCGCTCCCTTGGCAGGCTCCGAAAGGAGCACAGGAGACTCGAACAAAGGGTCTCCTGCTGAAAGGCGGCTTGCTGGACCCCCCACAGTGGCGGCAGCCGGTGGGGGTGTTTTTCCCAGCTTCGCCTAGGCGCCAGGGAGCAGTGGGGGGGGCGAGTGATGTCGCCTCTTCGCCGGACGGCCCCGGGAGGTTTCAGATCAAAGGAGAAGCGTGGCTGAAGGCTGGAGGCGCGGATCCCACCTGGTGCTCTTTGTTTACTTTGAAAGAAAGCTACAGATGTGCGTGAGTTGGTGTGCTCTGACTTTTGAAATGGAAATTAGAGGGGGGTGGTTCCTCTATTACCCCCCCCCTCGGAATAAGCAGCATTTAAAGGGACTCTCTCGGAGAGAGAGAATAATGACTGATTAGTTACTTGGACAGTGAATGAGAATGGCTTTTTACAATTGCCAGAAATGATTCTAAAGCTGACCTTCGCCTTTAAAAAACAGGGAAAGAAAAACTTTTTGTGACTTCTCTCCCTGCGGAAGGGAGGGCCAAGATGGCGCCCGCCCTCCTTCCTTTGTCTACATATGAATGAAACTTGTTCTTTGAAACTGCTCCCAAAGAGAAAGTAAAGAAAAGTGGATTGTTTGCTGTACTCTCTCAAAGGGAAGCTGGGACCTCTTTCTGTGGCTCTTCTGAGCTTTGATTATTGGAATCACTTCTTGGATTATCTCTCTATTGGAATTGTGGGTTTCCCTGCTTTTATTTGCCTTTTGAGGCCACCTCCGCTGTGGAATCCCCGGACACCGTTTTCTCTGGAAAGGATTTGCATCTCTGAACCTAACCAATGGCTGCAAGAAAACCACCGACTGGCAAGGCGCACTCAGATCCATCATCTTCTGCCCCCAGCCCCACAATGCAACAGATCACCTCATTGTTGCAGAAAGGAGGGGCTGGAGAGGACACAAAGGAACTATCTGTTACGGAAATGTTTAAAGAACTTATGAAGGGGCAGAATGAAATGAGGAAAGAAATGGCAGAGGTTAAAGAAGAGCTCAGAGACGTTAAAGAACATGTTGCTGGGAATAAGCAGAGAATTATGGTGTTGGAGGAGAGAGCGGCGAAGATGGGGGAGGAGCTTAAAACAACACGCAAGGGAAACGCAGATGTAGAAAATTTTCTGACAAAAATAGAATTTGAAAGAATGTCCTTTTTTCTTAGATTCCAGAACCTGCCAGAGGAAGAAAATGAAGATCTTAAAGAGATTATGAGTACAATTTTAGCAGATTATATTAAGGGAGATAAGAAACAATTATGGTGGGATATGGATCTAGCATATAGAATAAACTCAGCATATGCCAGAAGTCACAACGTTCCCAGAGAGGTACATGTTAAATTTGTCAGGAAATCCACAGGGGATGAGGTGCTTGCGACCCAAAGGGAGAGACCATTGAAATACAAAGAGGAACAGGTCACCATTCTTAAACAGATCCCCCCCAAAAAATAAGAGAGAGGAGTAAATATTCCCCCTTATCAAAAAAAATTATACAACATGGGGGTCTGGTTTAAGTGGTTGTTACCAGAGGGGGATGATGGTCTTCTGGGAGGGAAATAGGATCAGAATTAATACAATTCAAGAGGTGGAAGCCTTTATTAAAAAGAATATTCCCCCCCCCAGAGGAGGAATTCAGTGGGAGTAGGGAAAAGGACAGCAAGATGCAAGATAAGGAGGGGGGGCGCTGAGGCCCCTCCGGGGGGCAGGGAAGAAGAAGCAATATCGAAAAGGCTTAGATCACAAAAATGAATGTATTTGGAATAATTGTAATTGTTGATATTACAAAAAGTAACAGAGAAAAAATAGTAGAGTACATGTTTGATAATATTGGTTAAATTTGTTCTGATGCTTTCTTTTATATTTTATTTTTAAGATTGTTAAATCTGTGAGTTTCTTGGGGGGATTTTCGCCACCAGTGTGGAAGCTGCAAAAAAATTTCTGTACACCCCTTTACCCTTCCCTATATATTTTAAAACCAATAAAAATTTTGCAATAAAAATAAAAAAATAAAAAAGATGTTGGATAACCATTTGCCTGAAATGGTATAGAGTTTCCTGCCTAGGCAGGGGACTAGAAGACCTCCAAGGTCCCTTCCAACTCTGTTATTCTATTCTATTCTATTCTATTCTATTCTAAATTATGAACCTGTTAGTCTTTAAAGTATGAATACATTAATGTATTTCAGATGACTGGGCCAAAAATTGATTCAATGGTTGGAAAGAGACTAATAAAACTTCAGAGTAGCCAGAAACAAATCCAAAAACATTAGATAATATTCTAGTAAATCTGAAAGCATCATGGTAACAACCCATTCAAAGAATAATGTTTGAAATTAAATAAAAGAGGAAAAATCATTATGATATGTATCATTCCCACAGCTGTAATTAAAAATGAGACCCAGATAGTGTTCAGCAAAAACATCCCTTGGTTTCACCACAATATTCTGTGATAGCCAGTTACAGCAAGAAATTGAAGATTTTTAAAATAGAAGAATGTATCATTTAGAGGAGATTTTCCAAAGCTTTATATAACTCTGTCCAACACCAGAAATCATGTGCCTTAGTTTTCTCCCCAATACTCAGTTAAGTTAGGATGATGGAGGGAGGGAATTCAAAAAGTTTTCATGTAATTATGTTCTGGCATATATTCCATGAGTGAAAGGAATTAGATAAATCAAAAGAAAATGAGATTGTACCATCAAAAGGTTTGAGACGTGAATCCAGAAATATGAAGTGAGGGATCTTATTCATGAGTTATTCATTTTATTTATAGCACAGAGCTTACTATATGTCCCTTCTACTTGCCAAACCTATTTCTACAGTGTTAAAGATCAGGTCATCAGTGCAACTAAACTTCTCCTAATCATATGGAGACTTCTTCTTACTTTAAAAATTATATGTAAACACAACGAAGATGCTAGCAAGTCTATTAATCTAAAACATATATTGATGATACAAGCACAGTGTACTTATTATAGCATTGGAATTTCATACAGATCAGAAGTCTGTTTTGTATACCATTGGTTGCTTCTCTACATCCCCTAAAAACACTACTACAAGGAAAGACTAAGGAAGGACAAAGAAATTGGTGTAAGGAAATAGCTTCTCCAGTCTCAAGTGGCTTCTCCATTCATTAAGCTATTGACCAATATGTTTTTTTTTCTTTTAAAGACCCTCTAATCCCTTGCTATGGAATGGAGTTGGGGTGACTGAATGGAGAAGCCTCTTTATTGAAGATGCCCTTCCTGGTGCCTAAGTGGAGTTCACAACCGATATTTTCTCATTGTGCTCAGAGAGAGAAATGTCTGCTGCTACTTAGGATTGAACTCACAGCCTCCTGATTGGGAAGAGAGAGCTCCACCTGTAGGTCATCACACCACTCCTATTAATCAATATGATTATTTGGGGGGGGGGGATTCCTTCTGTCTGAGTTTAAAATGATCTCCATGCTTTATAGTTGTCAAGATGAATAAATGATATTTTGAATATGTGTAAAATACATAGGATTTCACACATAGGAAAAAAACAAAAGTATTATTATGATCTCCAATGAAATCCTATCTGTTTGCCTTCAAAGGTGGCTATTGCTGAATTTGATGTAAAACCAGATGAAGGTTATTTAATTAAAATTGGAAGAGAAACTACATTGCTCCCAATTTGCAAAAATTAAATCCTGAACTATATGTGTAAATATTAATGTGAATGCATTTGGACATTCCTATTCACACAGTTCAAGATTCACACACACACACACAACCCACACACACAGATACATACATACATACATACCATGTATTTTTAAAGGTTCACTTTTAATATTAGAAACAGATTTCTAAGTAAATTTTGTGGGAAGACACAAATTAAGTAAGAATGGTAGATACAAGGAGACTTTAGAACAAGGAAAGGGGAGACTGAAATCTTACAGATGTTTGTTTACATGAAACGTTTCCAGAATGGGAGAAATCTTAAGAATGGCCTCTTTCATAGAAGAGAATTGGATGTGTGGGTTGAATTGAATTGGAATTCTCCATGTGGGTTGTTTTTTTGTGGGTGGGTGTGCATCATCTGACTAGGGTTCTTAATAGAAATTGAATCTCCCATTTCCATGCCATTACTGTTCTGCTTCTCAACTTGGAATATGTGGGACTTGCTCTTGTTCAATTGTATGGCAATAGGTGATAGATCCAGAGGTACTTGGTTATTATTTGACTCTAATTTCTTCTTGCCAGTTCCATGTTGCAGATTTGCCGACTCATCTTGGATCAGACTAATCATTTGCTATTGGGATCTATTATTCTTAACCTAAAAAATGTTAATGCTGAGCACTGATGCTGTAAATGATATAAATATACATAAATCATAAATGCCTCTTTATATACACAATGTATTTCACGTGTGTTTTTTTCATAAATAAATGTGTAATGCTTACTCTTCAGTTGTGATCATGTATAAGCTTTGAATCAATGGTGGGATTCCAAATCATGAGAGTGTGCGTTGTGTGCATGCTCGTGCTTTGTGAGCATGTGGAGCTATCACTTGCTTTGCACCCATGTGCAGCACTCAACTACCACCCTTGGTGTCAGTGCTGGTGAGCTGAGCTGTGTTTTAGCTCAGCTGATTAGCGCAGCAGAGCAGATTGCTGTGCCTTAGCTGCAAGGGAAAACGAGGGAAAACAAGGGAATATAGAACAAGGAATGATGGGGGTGGGAGGGCGTGGCCAGCCAGAGGTGGTATTTGCTGGTTCTCCAAATTACTCAAAATTTCCACTACCAGTTCACCAGAACTGGTCTGAACCGGCTGAATACCACCTCTGCTTTGAATGTTTGCCACTATACAACAGGCCACTAAACTATTAGGGCAGTTTCTTTCTTCCTCACAAATACTGCTGTTGCTCCTCTCCAATGTTGGGGTAAATACAGTAAGGAAGTATACCTTTGTTGGAGAACAAAGATATATGTTGATTATAGCTATTTGCACTGACTGAAATAATTGGTTTATATTAAAGGAGATCTGATTCAGAATGCAATGACATCAACATTTTTTTTCTTCATTAATATTTACAAATAAGGACCCTTCAGGAACAACTTGCTGGGATAGGAAAACAATTTACCATAGAAAGTGTTTTAGGACTCATATATATCTTAACATCTGTCATACAGCCCATCTGTTTTTCTAATCATCCAGTTCCCAGGTATATAGATTTATACCCCTCATTTAAAATATTGCCTATTCTTAATTCAGATCCCCATCATGCATAGGCCTTCAGTATTTTTTTTTTCATTATTAAGGAATGTAACATTGGCAAAGTTGGGTAATTGTAATGGAATCCCTACCCTCGCAGGAGAAGGTGAACTTCCACGGAAGCAGTTGATCACAGTAGAGCAACAAATAAAATATGGGGAGCATCAGAGACAGACCTCAATTGGATTTCAGCAAAACAGCTGCTTGGCTCTGGGCCCGTGACAACACTAACACTGGGAATATATGTTATATCTTGGATTAAAATATTTACAGCTCATTCATTAGACAAAGAAGGTTGTAATGGGTTCTAATGCATATAATGGACAAGTTAAAACTGTGAAGCTAAATAGAAATTATCATCATCATTATCATCCTCATTAAACCTATTAACAGTAACAAAAGGCCTGGGCTACAGACTGTGAGATGCAAGGGCATAGACTTACATCTTCACCTGGCAATGAAGAGAGATGATGCTACCTTAACTTGGCTTCCAGGGAAAGGCATTCCAAAGCCAAATGCTGCCACAGAGAAAGCCCTCTCTTGAATGCCTCTCTGATGAAGCTCCTTGATCAAATACATCTGTGTAATGGTATGTGGGAATGACCTTGGGAGACAGATGGAAGAGCGGTAAACTGAACACCCATTGCAAAAAAGATATCTCAATCTATACAAAGAGAAAGGAAAGTATTTTGCAAGGGACCATCTCTAGTTTCCTGGAGAGTAAAGGAGAGGAGAGGATAAATACTTTGAGTCTTGCTAAATTGATATTAGCACTTCAAAGTCCAGACAAGATAACCATGAATATTAACTATATTTATTATATTACATTTAAGTTTACATTAACAGAATTATGCAAGTCTGGAAAGTTTTCACACCCTCCTTCCTTTTACTCCCCAGAAAACTAGGAAGGGCCCCTTCTGTAACACTTCCCATGCCTCCTCTCCTTCTGGGGCTGAGATATATTTTACAACTGGTTGTCTTCTCTGCGCCTGTCTCTCCTGTCTCCCAAGGTCATTCTCTCATACTATTAAAGCCTGTTTGCTTGTGCCAACTTTGGTATTCAAGGAATCTAACCATGAACACCAAGGCCTGTTTTTAAAGGAGATGGAAATTTCCTCCAATTTTGAAATCCAGTTGAGCTCAGCTTGTGAAAACTTTACAGAGAACACTAGGCAATTTTCTTGGTAACTCCATGGGAGTAGTTTGCTGTTTGGGGAGGGAGACTGTTTTTTTTTTAAAAAAAAGTTCCCAGTTTAATTTACAGAGCTGATATGCCCTGGAGGAATCTCATATAACTGCTAACCATGCATGACCTCACTGAGCTTCTGAGCCCAGGGACAGTTGCCCAAATGCATACATCTAAAAAGGGGCCTAAAAGGTAACATCCAGTGTTTTGGACCAGTGATGCATTTGAAATAGTTGGACATAGTTGGGAAAAATGGACATGTCTTTTTCAATCTATTAGACATCACAGTAAAGCAGCAAAATCTGGTAAACAATGAAGTCATAATTCTAAGTGTGTGTGTGTGTGTGTGTGTGTGGTTATTATATGATTTAAAAAAACATTTTTAAAACATTTTTAATGTTGCAGATAGAATTGTGAATTAAGTAAAACTGGGCTAATACAGGCAAAGTATGTCCAAGAATGAGGTGAGGAGAAAACTGAATGAATATTGCCAACAAGACACACAAAACTATGATTATATGTTGAAGGAATAACTACCAACATTTGGTTTAAACTGCGGTTTCTTGGTCCTCAAGTAAGGATTATGTTTCATTTTATGTTTACCTACCACTAAGTAAGGCAAAAGTTTTCATAAATTATTTGTTTCACTAATCTGTTAAGTCAGTTGTCGTGTGCTGTTTCAAATATTATATATTAGGCTGTGTCTGTCTTTGGGGAGCGGCAGATATTTTTTTCCATTTTGAAGCTGATATTTCTTGGAATTGGTGAGAAATCTTTGAAAGCCTGCCAGCTTCTGTTTCCTTTATGGTTTTTCCAAGGCCTTAAGTAACAGAGTTAAATCGTTGTGGAACAGTAATAGGTGATTGGAGTTTAAGCCATAGTTTAATTTATGCAGTAATAAAAGTGGAAACAGACCAGTCCCTATAGATGCAGGAACTTTGGGCTTCATGTGTTTAAAGATTGGCTTTGATTACACTGAAAGACCTTGCCCTCCATTTCTCTCTAGTATTCCATAATACTAAAAGGTTACAATAATGTTGACTTTGTCTGGGCATTGTTATCAATGAGGGCAGCATAGAGACAGCAACAACAGATAATGAGGGCCTGGCAGTTAAACTGGTAATTCCTCTCTTTCAGTAGCATTATATGATCTTCTATTGCTTTTCACTTACTCTTGATTTTAATATGTTGTTGTATTGTTGTCTGGGCATTCTAACTTGTATGTTGCAGGATTCAAAGCAAATAAAGCATTCATTCATTGATCTCGTTGAGATAATGAAATGGATTTGATATTGTTAAAAAAATTTGTGTGTAGAATCAAATATGTTAAATGTCTAAAATTCTCAGACATTCTCAGCAGCCCACATAAGCATGGTCAGTGGTGAGGGATGCCAGGAGCTGCATTGTAATCGCGGGAGCCTCAACCCTACTAAAAATATTAAGTTGCCTCTTTGAAACAAGCCATTGATCCATCTACGACAATGCTACCTGTCTTAACTGTTCAAGTATTCTGGCAGATGGATTTTACATCAACACTTACCTGGTCTTTAGAATATAGTATTGCATGCTAATTCTGCCCACAGACAGGAGTTCAATTCTGATCGGCTCAAGGTTGACTCGGCCTTCTTCAAAGGTCAGTAAAATGAGGAGCCAGATTGTTCAGGGCAATATGCTGATTCTGTAAACCACTTAGCAGTATGAAGTGGTTTATAAGTCTGTGCTATTGCTATTCTGCATGCAGACAGTAGAAACTGTCTCCCAGCTACAGCCTCTTGTGTGCAATAGAAACAAGGTCATTTAAGAAGTACAATATGATTTGTGGATGCTTCAAACATGGCATCCATATGGCAAAACACCATTTTCCCTTCTGAGGAAATGATAAGGATTTGGGGTTTATGAAAATAACTGGGAATTTGCAACCAGGAATTTTCCTGTAGGACACTCCACAAAAAACTCTTCCCCTACAGTCACCATAGCTGCATAATGATGTCTAGGAATTACTTTGGAAGGCCTTTACCTTACCTTTTATTTCAATTTTTATACCGCCTCCTCTCCCCAAAGGGACTCGGGGCGGTGTACAGTCAAATGAAATAGATAAAATGGACTACAAACATACAAACATAAAAACATAGAAGAGGAGGCAATACAACACTGTACAGGTAAAGCAGATAAAAACAGTATATCAACAATCCTAAAAATACCCGATTAAAATTACCCAGTTAAAATATATCTGCCAGGAGGTATAATAAGGTTATGAATGGTCCAGGCCGGCTAAACGGAACAGGTGAGTCTTCAGTTTTCGTCGAAAGGAGAGAAAGTCGGTGGTGGTTCTGATATCGGGGGGGAGGTCATTCCAGAGGGTTGGGCCCATCACAGAGAAGGCTCTACTCCTAGGTGCCGCCCGCTGGCACTGCCTAGTGGACGGCACCCGGAGGAGCCCCTCCCTGTGAGAGCGAATTGGTCGCAGGGAAGTGTGTGGTAGGATGCGATCCCGCAAGTACCTAGGTCCTGAGCCATGGAGCGCTTTAAAGATGGTGATTAACACCTTGAAACGCACCCGAAAGACCACAGGCAGCCAGTGCAGCTCGCGCAGGAGCGGTGTTACGTGGGAGTACCTAGTACTCCCCAAAATAGCCCGCGCGGCTGCGTTCTGGACTAGCTGCAGTCTTCGAGCGCGTCCCAAGGGAAGCCCCATGTAGAGGGCATTGCAGTAGTCCAGCCGAGACGTCACCAGTGCATGAGTGACCGTGCATAGGGCATCCCGGTCCAGTAGGGGGCGCAATTGGCGCACCAGGCGAACCTGGTGGAACGCCCCCCTTGCCACGGCTGCCACATGGTCATCCATTGACAGCCGGGCATCTAGGAGGACGCCCAAATTGCGCGCCCGTTCCACAGGGGGTAATTGCTCGCCCCCTATGGTCAGCGATGGAATCAACTGACTGAACCGGGGTGCCGGTAGCCACAGCCACTCAGTCTTGGAGGGGTTGAGCTTGAGTCTGTTGTCCCCCATCCAGACCCCGACGGCTTCCAAACACCGGGTCATCACCTCGACAGCCTCGTTGGGGTGGTCTGGGGTAGAAATGTACAGCTGCGTATCATCAGCGTACAGATGATACTCCACCCCAAAACCACGGATGATCTCCCCCAGCGGCTTCACATATGCGTTTTAACAGCAGGGGCGAGAGGACCGACCCCTGAGGCACCCCACAAGTGAGTGGCCTCAGAGTCGACCTCTGCCCTCCTGCCAACACACATTGCGTCTGGTCAGAGAGGTAGGAGCCGAACCACCGTAAAACGGTGCCTCCAACTCCCATCCCCCCCCAGCTGGCGCAATAGGATACCATGGTCGATGGTATCAAAAGCCGCCGAGAGATCTAATAGGACCAGGATAGAGGAGCAACCCCTATCTCTGGCCCTCCAGAGATCATCGACCAACGCGACCAAGGCCGTCTCCGTGCTGTGTCCGGGCCGGAAGCCGGACTGGCGTGGGTCTAGATATTCGGATTCCTCAAGGTGTCGTGGAAACTGCTGTGCCACCACATTCTCTACAACCTTCGCTAAAAAGGGAAGGTTGGAGACTGGACGATAATTAGCTAGCTCCATCGGGTCAAGGGAAGGCCTCTTGAGTAACGGCCTCACCACCGCCTCTTTCAAGGCGGCAGGAAAGGACCCCTCACTCAAAGAGGCATTCACCAGGCCCAGTAGCCAGCCTCGTGTCACTTCCCAGGATGCCAGTACCAACCAGGAGGGACACGGGTCCATTAAACATGTGGTCGGTCGCAGCCGTCCACGCAACCTATCCAAATCCTCGGGGGCAACAGACGCAAACTCCTCCCAGAGTGGTCTCACAAGACTCACTGTTGGCGGCTCCTCTGGTCCACTGAAGGGGGCCCATCCGCTCCAGATCTGAGCGATTTTGTCCTGCAGATATTCCCCAAACTCCTCTGCTCTGCCCTGTAAAGGGGCTTCCCGCGTCCTCTATGATAAGAGAGAGCGGGTCACCTGAAACAGGGCGGCAGGGCGGTTATCGGCGGACGCAATAAGAGTGGCACAATGTCTACGTTTGGCCACTCTTAATGCCACAAGGTAAGTCCGTAAATAGGCTCTTACTTGTGTTCGGTCAGATTCAGAGCGTGAAGACCTCCACCTGCCCTCTAGGCGTCTCCTATGGCGCTTCATCACCCTCAGGTCCTCGGTAAACCAAGGAGCCCGGGTGGGTCGTCGCCGCAGGAGAGGCCACAAAGGCGCAACTCGGTCCAGGGCCCCAGCGGCCACCCTGTGCCAGGCGGTCACTAGGTTCTCAGAGCGAGAGCGGGTCAGGGCTACAGGGAATGGCCCAAGCTCCGTCTGGAACCTATCCGGCTCCATCAGGTGCCTGGGGTGGTACCAACTTGGACAGTTTGGTTCCGCCTCCTCGCGGTGGGGGGTAGCGCCAGGGAAGTCCAGCCAGAGACATGAGTGGTCTGACCATGACAGGGGAGTAATGGTTACATCCCCTCTTCCCAGATCACTCGCCCACTGTTCAGATACAAAAACAAGGCAGGAGGAAGAGCTGCAGCTTAGACAATGATCTGATAAATGAAATTTGAGTGTGAAAGAGGGGTAGTTGTGGTGGGTGGGGAATCTCTTTTAGGAGCTTGACAATCTTGAAAGTCCCAAGGAGGAGAATAAAAGAGAGGGGAGAGACTAGGTCTTTTCAATAACAGAATATGTCCTCTTCAATTAGAACTACTTTTATATTATTTTATTGCAACTTAGATTGCTTTGCAAGAATATGAAATATAGTTGGTTTCATCCAAATAGAGTAAAACATGTTACTAAATCACAAGGTGCAAAAAGAGAAGACTAGTTTCCTTGCTCTAATGTTTGTCTACTCAAAACTAAGTCCCGTTGTGTTAAAAAAATGTTTCCATTTAGGAATGTGAAAGAAATTTGTTTGGTTCATGTTTCAAAGTGAATCTATCAATCTAAAAACTTTCAAACTAATGTGAGAACCAAATTCAGTCCTCTGAAAATTATATTTCCCCAAAGGGTATATATTAGGAAAATGTCTGCCAAAAATGCATGCTCCTGAAAAATAATAGACTCAAAAGGATCATATTAGAGGAAACAGACTCTAATATTTCTGTTCTGAGTTCTAACAAATGCTGAAGGTTCTGCCTGGGACATTTGTTCACCTTACAAGCATGGATAGGATAAAGCAAAATCCTTGATTACATGGGGAACTGCTCAGTGTTCAAACTCCATTAAATAGAATATATTCCCAACCTTGCAATTCTAACAGCAAGATTGGACAATTAGAGAGCAGAATGGACCTGTGACACAGAGGACAGTACTATTATGTGTGCCCCTCTGTTCCTTTGTACTGCAAGTCCCTGCACTTTTCTTAGCAAGATTTTCAAAGTGGTTTGCCATTGCCTTCTTCCTAGGACTGAGAGTGAGTGAGCAATGACCCAAGAAAGAGTGCAGAGAAGAACAATCAAGATGATTATGGAACTGGAGGCTAAAACATATAAAATGATTGATAGAATTGGGTATATCTAGTTTAATGAAAAGAAGGACTAGGGGTGTACATGATAACAGTCTTCCAATATCTAAGGGGTTATCATAAAGAAGAGGGAGTCAACCTATTCTCCAAACCACCTGAGGGTAGGACAAGAAGCAATAGATAGAAACTAATCAAGGAGAGAAGCAACCTAGAACTAAGGAGAAATTTCCTGACATTGAGAACATTAATCAGTGGAACAGCCTGTCTCCAGAAGTTGAGAATGCGTGGAGTCTTTTAAGAAGAGATTAGACAACCATTTGTCTGAAATGGTATAGGCTTTCTGTCTTAACTGTTCTTAACTGAGCAAGAGATTGGACTAGAAGACTTCCAAGGTCCCTTCCAACTATGTTATTCTGTTATATTCTGTCATTAACTATTCTGTCTAACCTGCAGTCTTAACAACCATTAAACTCTGTCCCTGAGATGTACTTAAAAACTCAACAAAAGCAACAAGACTGATGATTTCTACAATGTTCTCAGATCATTAATGAAAGGAGTTGGATGAAACAGAATTGGTAGGATCAAATCCTACCAAGCAAGTTGATTTGCCAAATGCCTTAGTGCTTTGAGTTGCTAGATTGAATCAGTCACTTATCTGGTTGATTACTGCTTTCTGCACATGTACAGAAATCACTTGTGTCAAAGTAAAAGAGCCAGTGAAGTTGAATCAGCCATGTTGTGATACTTCAGTGAAATGCATCATGTTGACTTGACATACAGTAATTATGTCCTTAGTTTTATGCAGAATCCATTTACTTTGGTGTCAATTGATGCATAAGTATGTAGTTGGGAGAAACTTATTAAGTTCGCCCCTGTTGTCATGCAAAATCGGTACTATAGATCATTTTTATCCTTGTGGCTATGCTTTTATTGGATTTATGGTTTTACTGGATTGTTGAACACTTTCTGTGAGATGGACACCCATATACATTTGATTAACAAATAAAATAAACGATGCACTGAGAGGCAATGTCATTGCAATTTCTACCTGACTTGGAGACTAACTTTATAGAGATTTTTAATGCTAATGAAGCTTCACTCTGCTTTACAGAGTGGCTGGCCCTGTGGTCTGTTTCCTATTTGTTTTCTTGTTTGATTACACTATTTATAGACCATTCCCATCTATAATACATGAACATAATACATGAAAACACCAATACAAGTGACCATGTCTATATCTAAAAATCAAGAGCTCAAGAATAGAATTAATGCAATCACAGAAATATTGCTATGGTTTCTCTTCAGGAAAAAAAATGTAAACAAAGTCCATCTTTGGAGGGCTCAGATGGGGTGGTGTGTTCCTCCTGGCTCTTTTGGATTTCTCAATCACTTTTGATACCAGTTTTGGCTACCCTGCAATTCACCCAAATAACACCATTGCTCTGTGAGATGCACTGGCTTCTAGTTACTTTCTATGATACAATTCAAGGCGCTTATTATCACATTGCACAGGGCCAAGTTACTTTCAGGCCTGTCAGTCCCTGAAGGTATCTGCCCATCCTACTAGGTTGGGTAGTATGGGCATCCTCTATTTAATGGGACCTCAGAGGCAATTCTTCTCAGTGGCTGCCCCAGCCCTTTGGAACAACCTCCTACCAGAGATCTGAGATATCCATATCCATTTAGCCTTCCAGAGGGCTGTGAAGACCTGGCCTTCCCCCAGACTTTGGGCTAGGATGAGGGTTTATCTGCAAGGATGATTGCTTTGGTACCTGGGAGAAAGAGCATTTTTATTTTTAACTATGTTTTTTTACGAATTGTTGTGAATTGCCTAGTCCTCATATGAGATAGGCAACTATATAAATCCTGTAAATGAATAAATAAATAGTTGTGTGCCAAAACACTCTAGGGCCAAACTTTATTGGCATAAAAGAATTGTCAAGAGCTTCCTGAACATAAAGAAAATAGAGCCCATTCATATTTCTAAGAAGAAAGTGCTTCACAAAGTGAGTGACTCTATAATGAAGGCGTGTTTTGTTCAATCCACCAAGCTGTCTTCTGTACAGTGTCTGAAAAGCCATTTGAACAAAAGATGGCTTACCAATATTTTAAACAGATGAGAAAATTAAACAAACTTTAAGGGTACAAATTTTTGGTCAACCAAAAGCTTCACCTCTGGGAATCCAAAAAAGTGGCAATTTGCTTCTGCAAAGTAGGGTAACCAAACAAGGACGTTTTCAGAAGTGAGTTTGTGAATTGCTAAAACTATCTGATTTCAAGTGCTGAGATCTTAAAAGGGGACTGGGATGCAAGGCTTTTTATAAAAGAAAATCCCCATAAGGTAAACTATTGAGACTTATTGCTGGCTAAAGTGGAGAGTGTTACCTACTTAAACTGTTTTTTCTGACTTAATAAGAATTTTTCATTTGCACAAGCCATTTTAAAATATTGTCTGTAGACAAACAGTCATTCTGAATAATAGGCCTGTACATAGTAAATGTCAGTTCTTTAAATCACAGAGGATCTAGGAACCAGAGGAGAGAATGCTTCATAACCATTTAAACTTCACCCTCCCATTTATTATATAGGTGTTTATAAATTTCTTAAGGGAACTCTCTTGGCCTTCTGGGAAACCTAAAATAGCACTCTTGTTTGTCAAAGAGGCTTGCTAATATGCTAGTGCAGTTCTTTTACATAGTGACCCTATTTGGTGTTAGTGTTGGCTGTGAAGATTGTTTCCTTCAAAATGGCAGCTTCTTTTTACATCACTTGCAGACATAACCAATTTCATTGTATTTATTTTGTACAATGACAATAAAGACTATACTATACTGTTTGTTGTTGGAATGGAACTAACACCGTTTCAGATTCCTTCCTTCCTTCTTGCCTTACTTCCTGCCTGCCTTCTCTCCCTCTCTCCCTCCTTCCTTCCTCTTGATATTTGAAGGATCATACCCCCTTTCAACTGCTGGAAGGAGAAGTAAGAAACATCTTCAAGCATGCCACTGAAAAATGCCTTACCCTTTCTTATCTGTCTTGGTTAGAATGAATACTTGGCATTAAGTAGAGAAAAGAAGAGAATCCATCAGTAGGTAATAACTGACCTTAAGAAAGGAATTCAAAGTTAATGGCAATTAAACCTGAATGTGAGCAAAAGCCACAAGGGAGATTACCAATATATTTGCTACACACAACCTGTGATAGCAATTTTAGGCAGCGCAATGGAAATTTCCTGAACATTGTTCCTATTTTTTAACTGATATATGATGTATGTATTTTCATATATACATATGTGCACAGAGACACATACACACACAAGGCAGAGAGACAGAATTTCTCTGTCTTCCAAACCGGTCTCAGGAAATATTTCAATATGAATAATTGCAGTTGAAAATAAACCTATGAGCAAATTAAATTCCAGAAGGAATTGTGTCACACATTTGTGTTGTAAATCAGATGTTGGTTTCTACTTCAATGAGATCATTATGAAATTTTCAATAAAGTTGTTTCTTGTCTCCAGTATAAATGTTGCAGAAGGGGGGGGATTTAAAGTTAATGCCCTCTGGGGTCATTAGAAATATTTCTCTGACCTTTAGATCAGGATTCTATCTCATGGAGCTCTTTCCATTCTCATTATAATATTGGCATGTTAAGTATGTAATGAGGCAACTGAAAAGAGAGCCCTTTCAAGCTGGTAGATAAAACGTGCTCAAAGAGGTGGCTATATTTTCTGTTTTGTAGTAAATGCATCCACATGCACACTGACTCTGTAAAGACTAATGAAACTATAATAAGCTAAGCTATTGTGATCCACAGTCCACTTCCTCAGATGCCTTACAGTTTACATAAATTTGTGCCACAATACATTTCTTAGTTTTTATGATATCACAAGATGGTTATGTTTTATGAATTAGAAGCTGGATGCTATCTCTAAATATCACCCCCAAAAGAGTGGATCAAATCCAGTTCTGCAGATAGGATTTTCCTTCATCTACCTCACAAGACATGTTATCCTCTGCAAACAAATTTTAAGGGGTCAGAATATACTGCAAAGAGGAATATGCTGGTGCATGTCATTATACTTGGATTTTGTAGTGTTGAGCGATGCTAAGGTCCATTATGGCAAAATGTCTCTAGGGCACAAAATTATGGACAGCAGCATGTATGTGAAAAGCATTGTTGGCTTCTCATCCATCTGTCCAAGAATTCCAAAGTGGCAGAAGTTATCAATAATTTCATAGAACATATTTTAGAAGGCTATCACACATATTCATTTCTCAATGGCTTTTGCACAACCAGATTAAATGTGCCACAGTTTAAACAATTGCTAAAATATGTTCTGTCCTTTTAGAATCACAACTAAAAAGCTGAGAGGGCATCAATATAATGCTTCTCGCATCCCCTTTGTAATGGAATGTGTGAATGACCTTGGAAGATAGAGGGGAGATGCTGCCTAGGGAGTGAGCAGCTAACAGGAGGAGGACCTTCCAACTGAGTAATGGGCAGAGAAAGAAAGTATCGGGAAGTAAAAAGAGAGAGTGAGAGATTTATACTTTCAGACATGCAAGATTCTGTTAACATGGACTTAGAATAAAATAGAATTCGTTCATCTTGTCATAATTCCCATCTGGTCCATTTGAGAGGCTGATCCACCTTTCCACATTTTACTTTATCTTAGACAGGAAAGCATATAGTTTGAATATGGAATCCCCACCTCTCTTGCTTAAAATGATTATATAGTGGATGGCCTGACCATCCTTTCCTTGAGCTTATGGAAAGCTACTGCTAGAGTAGACAAGATTTAGCAAGATGGGCAAGAACTTCATAAAAAGCATCCTCCTCCTCTTCAACACAACTCTTGTGCTATAGTAAATTCTCTGTAAATACAGATTTTTATCCTACTGTTTCTCCCCAAAAAGATACCAAAAAGATTTGAAGTCCATGAAGGATAATTGAATAAAACTGTGGCTTGTTTTTTAAGTTCTTCCAGTTCCGCTCTGTGTTTCATAACTGAGAAGAAAAATATGGACCTGAGTATATGCCCTTTAAATCCTTCCCATGCATCCTGTTTCTCAGAAGATGCCATGCAAAGCCAACAGTAAATCAGAAATAATTTGATCATCTAACAAATTCCGTAGAGTGATTCTAAACAGACGTTAGGTAAAAAGCACATATCTGAGATAGTGACATACAAAAAAATATTATGGAGAAAAATGATTATGAGTCTAAAGCTAACTAATTAAAATATTTAAATAAGTTATATGTCTATACTGGTCAATACTCTGCTTGATGGTTACAATGGAGAGATTTATTTCTATGTAAAATTTCCCAGACAATGCCTGAAACGGCTGACAGTAGCTATTAGACTTGAGTACCTCAATGAAGATGGTCAATTTGGGCTAAATAAGCAAATGCTTCACCTGGTAGGTCAAATGTTTCAAGTTCATTTGCCAATTGCAGGCCGAATGTCATAGGTTCAAGCAAAGCCTCGATCAATATAATCTATCAATGCTTAATATATTATTTAAGTGAATTACAACTCAAAGAATGCTAAATAATTGGTGCATTGAAATGCATATTTAAATTGAGCCATATGTTAAGATTTCAGAGGTATCGAGAACAAAATGGAAGAGGCCAAATATGCATTTGATAATTTTTTAGAGTGGCAACATAGGCTTTTCTTTGTACAGTGTTAATCCATATTATTCCTACACAAACAAAATAACAGAAATGTATAAATCTTCCCTGGCAGAAATTATCACATTATAAGAAGGCACAAATAGGAAGAAGGTGCCTTCAGATATTGTGCTGTTTATATAATGACAAGGGCTGCCATATTCTACCATAATTAGGGACAGTTGATCATCAGACCAGATGATGTGTTCTTTGTTAATCTGAGGGTTTACAAATGATAGATGGAATACAACATTTCCTCATTAGTGTTAAGTTTCTATATCTATATATCTACACACACACACACACACACACACATTCTTCTTAAAGTTGTCAAGGTTGATAAATACAGCTATATTCTTTTGGCCATTTTGTGTTCCCATTTACTAGGAATTCTATGTTAACTATATACTATATTGTTTATCCGCATTTATATTTCAACATTTTTCTCTTTAGTTGACAGCTTTTTATATAGTGTGAGAAAGAGAGATATTCAGAGAGGTTTGCAATAGTGTGAGAAATGATTGAATGAAGATAACATCTTTTTTATGTGTGAATCATAAAGAATTGTATGCTCAACAGCAAATATTACTAGCAGTGGAAATTTAATTTGACAACTGTTCTCAAATTGTCCATTAAAATGGCTAGTGTGAGCAGCCATTGTCTAATAATATTTCCAATGTCCAATCGGAAGTACTGTAGTGTCGTCATAACCTTTTCTGCACGATTGCTTCACTGCATTTGCTCCCCTCCCTTTTGGCATTGATCAGTTTTGCTCTCACCTGTGGAAAGTGTGAAATAATTATTTCCATGCAACCTGAAGATATACACAAACCATGGCTCTTCACTGTCACTCTCATGTAGTTCTGTACTCAAGATTCATATATTTTAGTAGGATTATATTCTAATAATTCTTTTAATTTAATTTAATTTTAATATAATCATGTGATGCATTCGATCTGCAAAAAAAAAACACCACCATCATATTACTGGTGATTGGCTACATTTGCTCACTGCAGCCTAGCTTGCTGACACTGTATCAACTCAGCTAAGCAATAGCAATAGCACTTACTTATATGCCACTTCACAGTGGTTTCAGCTCTCTCTAAGCAGTTTACAAAGTTAGCATATTCCTTCCAACAATCTGGGTTTCTCATTTTACTGACCTCAGAAGGATGGAAGGCTAAGTCAACTTTAAACCGGTTGGGATTGAACCGCTGGCAGTCAGCAGAATTAGCCCACAATATTGCATTCTAAACACTGTGCCACCACAGGACCAGTTCTGGTTTGTCTGTGGATAGGAAATACCAGGATTATAGGCTGGAGTGAGAACTAAAAATAAGCATTATTGGGGGGAAAACCCAATGATATATTATTACCAAGAAACCTACATGAAAACATCCATGACCTAGGCTACATTGTAGAAGACTTCATCTTTATTCTCACTGTAAAGCCCAAGAAACTAACATACATGGAATTTCATTTCCTATGCTAGACTACTGCTGAGCAAAAGTATCACTTTATTATTCAATCAGACATTGCTGAGCCTCCTTGTTTAAGAAACAGATTAAATCTGCATTTATTAAATCAATAAAATAACAATGATATGATTAAGATTAAAAACCTAAAGAATACTTTAGGACCCAGAGCCTAGCATTATGTTGGAAAAGTAAAGTTAAATGTCTAAGAAAATAGACATCTATATTAGATGCACGTGGATTTGGTTGACTCTTAACAGTTCTGTCCAAAGCTAATGTGGTTTCTTAATCCTTCCTTCCTTCCTTCCTTCCTTCCTTCCTTCCTTCCTTCCTTCCTTCCTTCCTTCCTTCCTTCCTTCCACCACTACACTCTGATGCACATCATTCATACCATTTTGTTTTGAGAATAAATATGCATCTTTGTTCTTATGTGGCTTTCACGGAATTTTTGAGGGCCAATTATTATGCTTAATATTTCTGATTCTTTTAATGGTTGGCCAAAGTAGCATAATTTCTGCTGCTAGTACTACAGGTCGTCCTTTACTTACAACTGTTTGTTTAGTGATAATGGCACTGAAAAAAGTGACTTATGACTGTTTTTCACACTTATGACCATTGCAACGTCCCCATGGTCACATGATCAAAATTCAGACGCTTGGCAACTGGTTCATATTTATGATGGTCGCAGTGTCCCAGGATCACATGATCCCCTTTTGTGACCTTCCGACTAGCAAAGTCAATAGGAAAGCCAGATTTGCTTAACAACCACATTACTAACTTAACAAATGCAATGAGTCACTGGAGCAAAAAAGGTCGTAAAATAGGAAAAGCTCACTTAACAAATGTTTCACTTAGCAACATAAATTTTGGGCTCAATTATGATTTTTTTCCTGGTTTTTTTCTTTCTATTTTTTTCTTTCTTTCTATATTTGTCTATATTATTCCTATATTGTTTAGAACTGGAGTGGGGGGGGGGAGAATATACATTTTATAATCATTAATACATTTTTTAAAAGACATATTTATTTCATCCTTGTATTTCAAATTGATTGAGAATGAACAAAAAATGTTCAGAACTGAGCATGAATTGATTCATGTTCGTGTGTGTGTTTTGTGTTTATGCTGATAAATAAATAAAGGGAGACTAGTATAGATCTATTTCAAGCTATTTAGCTCTCATCAGCTAGCCATACCCTTACTAGGATTTGAACCTGGGCTGTATTACATATTGGACAGATGTATTAACCACTAAGCCACAGGCTCTCCTTCTTTATCAGCTAATAAATGCATACACATACACACACACATACACACAGAAAGAGAGAGAGAGAGAGAGAGAGAGAGAGTATATACAATGTATGAACATGAATCAGTCCAAAAATAGGTGGATTACTAAAGCTCTAATGATGGTATTCTGCTTTAGCTATGGCTGGTGATCAGTCCACCACTTCATTCTCAGAAAGCAAAAATCTCAAGATTGCATTTAATTTCCCAATTGTGAGTATCAGCATTTTTCAAAGCATGGAGAGTCAAATAAATGAGGATCACCATTTCTTCTCCTTCTTCCTCCACGGCAGTCTTATCAGTTGGATGCAAAAATATGCTGAATGGAAAAAAAAACTCCAAAGGATTCCAGTTCCAGAATCCTGTGCAAAACCCAAGTATTGTTTCAGGATTTGTAAGATACCATATTTGTCTTTGCCATGGGTGTGATTCCCTGTATAATAAAGTCTGAATCCCTGCTCTGATGCTCACTTTGTAGAGAAATTTTGCTAAGAAGAAGAGAACAGGGCAGTCAGCCCCCTGATACTTATCCCCCTGCAGCTGGGCTGAGAGGAGCAGTCCCAAAAGTAACTTACAGCTTGCCAGTGTTTTGCACCTGCAGCGTTTTAAGAGCTGTTAAAAGAAGCTGCTTTAAAAAAAAAACCTCAAAACAAAACAAAAATCCACTTTTCATTTTATTTGATGTTTTCTTACTGTCTTTCGTGAATGAAACTAGCCACTTTAAAATGAAACCCCAGATTTCTGGAATTATGGAAAAGTAATTTGGTCATGCTTTAAAATATGATTTTAAAATGTATGTATGGACCATTTTTACTTGGCAAACAGATTAATATATTTACAGTTAAGTAGAACATTATGATTATTTCTTGCCCTTCTCTAATCCAATTTTATTAGTGATTTATTAGCGATGTTAGATTTTTTTTTTAATTCACAGGGAAATTCATTTTAGGGAGTCAAGGTATTGCTAAGTTTGAAATCTCCAGGGTGTGTAATGAACTCCACTTCTCCCAAAAGCGTCTCCCCAGATGTTACCCAAGTTCATCTACTGTTAACCCATTTGGACTTTTGTTTCCACTCAAGCTGAGATTGTCATGTCAACACCACCATTCGCCTTAATCGAAGCAATGGATTCCAACTTCAAGGCTGACTTAACAGCTCTCCCTCCATGGTGCTGGGTGGCTGTTCTTTCTCACGAATGTTAAGCAGAAGGCTGCACATGAATAGTAACCCACTTCAAATTATTAAATGCACAGATGGCTGGCTTTTCCTTTTCTTGTGCTTGAGGTCATGAGTACATGACCCTGGACCAGTCTGAATTCAGGATAAAAGTAGGCCAACTAATCATCCAGCATTTAGGTCATCTTGATATTGGAATAGGAATATCCCACATTCACATTTAACCACATGCTGCACTTTCTGACCATGAATGGGACTTTCAAGATTGTCAAACTCCTAAATGGTCTCAAAAGCACTCCTACAACGCTCCTCAAAATTAAGAGTTATTCCTGTGTAATCATTCTCAAAATACCTATTTCTGCTTGTTAAAACATTTGCATCAATCATTCAAACTTGATTAATTGTGGGGATGAAAAAACATTTCATCCACATAATTCTTCTTATTCTCCTCCTCCTCTTCCTCTCTTTCCTCTCCTCCTCCTCTTCCTCTCTTGGGAGTCTGTAAGTCTGTATAATGATTTCAACCAATGCCCTGTCATTTTTCTCTTTTGTTGTTTGCCCCAAATTGGAGAAACAGATGGCAAATTTTGTGAGGAAACCTGAACCAAAAGCCAAACTAATACAGGAACTGCTCAGCTATCAGACACACTAAATCCATTCTGTTGCATCTCTCTTCACTCAGTGCATCCAATTGGTCATAAGACCAATTTAGCTTCATCAAAAGGTAGAGCTTTATGCTGAGAAGGTCATGCTTTGTTAAATCTGATGCATTTTATTTTTCTTAGAAGCAAGATTTATGAAACTAGTATCCTCATATTTCTCCATATCCCGTAATTGGAACTCATTATGCTAATTGTATTTCCATTATCACTAATTAACAATCATAGTGACCTGGCCCACACTCTAATTTGTCTTGAATCTGTTTTTGTATAGGGAGATTTACACTGTAATTTCAAGGTGATAATTCTATTCAGCACAACTTTATTGAATAGAATAATGTAATACTTTAGCATTTACATTATTATAGAACTGTCTGCATTTAATAAGTTCAAAAATAAACCAAGCAGGAATCTGAGTAATGCTTTTGATATCTGTTCAGGATTTTTGTCATTTTGTCCAGAGTATTACTAGTTGGTTTATGCTTCAGAATTGCAAAATTCATCATTCAGGTTTTACTTTAAAAGCTTGTGTGTTTGTATCAATTCATAAATGTTTTAAAAGAAATAAAATAAAACAATCAGATTAAAACATTTTGCCTTGCAGAATCTCTCCCACACCTTGTTTTTAGAGAAGAAATTGAATTTAAGGGAAGAAATAGAAAAAGACCTGACACATTTTAGAAATCTTTTAAATTTGCTTTAAGTTCTTTGCATTATAAATAAAAAAATAAAAAAAAATATTAACTACTGCCACTTTTCATCCTACTTGTCACAAGATGGCAGGAATCAGGAAATGGCTGTTCCTTAACTATGGCTCTCTCATCATATCCCATCCGTAGTTTAAAGTCCTTCTAAACCCTGACTGCTCTTTAGAAGGCCAGATCCTGAAGATGAAACTCAAATACTTTGGCCACCTAATGAGGAGGAAGGACTCACTGGAGAAGAGCCTAATGCTGGGAAAGATTGAGGGCAAAAGAAGAAGGGGATGATAGAGAATGAGGTGGCTGGATGGAGTCACCAAAGCAGTAGGTGTGAGTTTAAGTGGAGTCCAGAGAATGATAGAGGACAGGAAGGCATAGAGGAACGTTGTCCATGGGGTCGCGATGAGTCTGACATGACTTCGCAATTAACAACAACAACAAAGTCTAAATTCTGATTAAGTTAAAAGCAAGCAAACCACAGTTGCCCATTGCTAACCAGCAAAACTGATTTCAAAAAGAATTTTGTTTAGTATAAGTCTTTTCAGAAGCTATCTTTCTATGGAGAAGTTAATTTAAATTCACACAGACTGAATGTTCAGAGCAGTGGTGGGTTTCCATTTTTTTTACTACCAGTTCACTCGTGTGCACGTGTGTGTTTGTGTGTATGACACTTCTGCACATGCACAGAAGTGACTGGGTGGGTGGGTGGGTGGAGCCTCCTGCCACAACCACCACTGGTTCACCTGATCCGGGCCAAACCGGGAGCAACCCACCTCTGGTTCAGAGGTGAGCAACTGCCTACCACTTCTCATATCTTGACAAAATGTTGCCTGAACAGACTCATCTGGCATTCTAATTCTCTCTGGCATTATTTCAAATTGTTCTCTTTCATTTTGAAATTAAGACTAGCTGAGAATTATTTCTTCCCTAATTTATGAAGCTTTCATAAAATAGTCACAAATGACTACTGGAAAATGTCCAAAGCAGTGTCATAGATTGATGTTATAAGCTCTACGCCCTTGGGGTATGCATGCAATGTGCCCCACATAGAAGAGGGGTGGGTCATGTATTTTGATTTCACAATGCACCTTTCATCTGTTTGTCTGTCTTATTTCTCATGGGTGACCCTGGTGTTGCATTAAAAAATGCCACCCATGTTTAAATGAGGCATTACTGATAACTACTTTTGCTATTCTTAAGAGTTTTCCCTCCTTTAACCAATAAGGATCACCATTGAAGAAAGAGTGAGATTAGTGGGTTAAATGCCAATTGCTTCTGATTAAAATAGAAGTGGCGCAGTGGTTAGAGTGCAGTACTGCAGGCTACTTCTGCTGACTGCCGGCTGCCTGCAATTTGGCAGTTCAAATCTCTCGAGGCTCAAGGTTGACTCAGCCTTCCATCCTTCCAAGGTGCATAAAATGAGAACCCAGATTGTTGGGGGCAATATGTTTAGAGAGGACTGTAAAATGCTATATAAGTTTAAATGCTATTGCTATTGGTAATATACAATGCAGCCTTCCCCATGTTTTGGTCAGTAGAAATCTGGGAGCTATCAGAAAGCACCAGGTTGGAGATGGCAAGCATGTTGGAGGACAGCTTCTTGGTATCCTAAAGAGATCAGGAACATTGATTGGCTGAAGATTGGTTGCTTCACATAGAATCATGCTAATTTGTCTTTAGAAATACTAATACAAAGTTTTAGTTGGTAAAATACTCTGCTCCAGGGTTCTGGGACAGATGCAATGACTGACAGATCATTTTCTTTTGAACTGCTAACATTTTCCTTTGAACTGCTAGTTCATTGGCTATCTTTTTAAATAGGCTGGATTTAGAGATAATTTACATATTTTAATGAATAATTCAGCCATTTCCCATTCTAGACAAATACCAAGCTATCTGGGACCAATAGAAATTTAATGTTCTCACCAAGTGGTTTTATTTTGTTTTCTTTTTGTCAATTACTTGATAAAGTCTGGCTGATACAAACAGGCAGTGCTCAATGATGTGCAAGTTTACACATACTACAGCTTCTGCAAAAACATATTGGTTCTATTGTGTATGTCACCCCATATATGCAAAAATAATCATTACTGTTGAATGAATTATTATAACTAATAGACAAAATATATTTGCTACACAGAAATATGTTTACAAAGTTCATTCATTTAAGATGACATCAAAAATGTTTCCTATTGTTCTGCACAAAAGAGGAAAAGGAAATATTTAACAGAAGAAATGAAAAACTCACAGTATGAGAGTATTCTAAAGAAGTTCATCTCAGAACATGTTGCATCTTTTAAAAACAAACAAAGACAAAATCCTACAACTTCAAATATTTGATTTAGGAGCGCTGACATTGATGGAGTTTCTCACTTCTGTTTTGCATTCTATTCCTGCTTTGTATATTGGCAGATGACATCAGAAACATTTTGAATCTTTGTGTGTTCAAAGTACAATGTATGTGATGGATAAAACAGTTGCCAATCTTTTTACCTAGTTGGTGAAAAAAGAACAAAAAGTGCTGGGGGAGGGGGGGTGAGATCTAGCCTGAAGGAAATTTCCTCCGTTAAATTTTGCATTCTGTGGCTATCAACAGTAAAAAGAAGCTTATTGACTTCTTTCTCAATAACAAATTGAAAATTTTTGCTGATAAAAGTTCCCCACATTGTGAATTTTCAGATCTGTCATATATGATAGAAATATGGTAATAGGTTTTGCATACCTGTCTTCTTAAGTGACAGATGCATTTTGTTGGCAATTGAGATCCTCAGCTTTCTTTCAGCTAAGATATGTTATTACATCTGATACGCCTTTTATGTGGGAAACTTGGTTGCCGATCTTCACTGTTACTTTAGTCCGTTGCCCTACTGTTTTTATCCCAGTTTTCAGCCAGCCAGTAGAAAAGAAAGTACAATTTGTTTAATGATGTTTGTTTCATGCCAACTAATAATGTAGTTTTTTTTTTTAAAAAAAAAAACTAAGATCAATTATTGTGTCTGAAGAATGTAGTCTGCAAAAGGTTTTATTTCATATGATCTAAGTAATCAAAACCCTTAGAAACTAAACTGTCTTTTATTAGAAGTCCACGTTATTTTTTGCAAGATGTGATGGAAATGTTCTTTATTGGGCCAAAGCAGTATCTATTCTGATTAATGTAATGCTTCGTATTTTCCCCCAAAATAAAACATACATAATTTCTACAAACTAGAAAGCATTTAAAATCTTCAATTTTTTCTATGGCATTGTGCTTGGTGACCTATGGTATGTTGAATCAGATTTGATTTTAGGGTATTTTAGGTTGACTACTTCATGCAAATTGAAGATACGTACATTCAGGGGGCAATTAGTACACAGCATAGCAATAGCACTTAGACTTAACCGTATATAATGTTCCATAGTGCTTTATAGTAGCTTCTGGGAACTTTACAATGTCAGCATATTGCCCCCAAAAATCGGGGTCCTCATTTTACCAACCTTAGAAGGATGGAAGGCTGAGTCAGCTTTGAGCCCTGTCAGGAAAGTTTGCCTGCAATACTGCAATACCACTGTGCTACCATGGCTCCTTAACATGTAAAGATAAAGGAAAAAATAGAGGATGCAGCAATGCTGGACAGAAATGATGATGAGAGCATTCCAGACATACAACTTTAAATTATTTGAGATCTGTATCTTTTGAAGCAGACTGGAATGTTTATCTCAATTTAGGGTTACCAGTTGCTTTAGGTGTATAGCATATGCAACCAGTGCTGACCTAAATTAGATTTCCAAAAGCCTTGTGCAGTGACAACATTAATCTGCATTCCAAAGCAGACAGAACTTGGTAGATCTAGGCTTGTTAGTATTTCCAAGGTTAAGCTCAAACTGAACTTGAAAGTTTTTTGGCAGCCAGAAGGGGCCTAGATAATGGATTTGCCTAAAATAAATAACAGTTTTGCCCTTCATCATCCCATTTCATAAATACCCACTTGGCATATCAATTAAGGTATGACTTGCTTGCACTCTGCAATGGAATAAATGTGCAAAAGACTTTGGAGGAATTCCAACCTAACTGGAAAATGAAAATAAATAAAAGATAAAAGGAATAAAAGAACTGTAGCCCACCGTACATTTCTTAGTTTTTAAGAATAAACCCTTTGGCTTGCTTTGTTCTAGTACAGCATTTCAAATTTCTATAAAGTGTTACTTGCTACGACTGAGTATAATTAGGTAAAAACCAACAGTTCTTGAGTTAATCAGAACTGCTATGTTACAGATTTGTTCTACTTGTGAACCTGAAAATAGAAATGTAATTTTTTACTTAAAGAAGTGGAAAGAAATGTTCTAGAATTTAAACCCAGAAAACGATTCTTACATAGTTTTTTTCTTTCCTCTTGTAGATGGATGTTGTGCAAATATATGACTTCTATCTTAACTGCAACAAAGCAAATTATCTAGCTGTGCCATGTTTATAAGCCTCTGCTCTAACCAAATTGCGTCTGGTTAACTGTTTGGAAAGATAAGATTTCTTATCTTTCCACCAGCCCCTCCAGCAGCCGAATCAGATGAGGAGGCCAGCATCAAGGCAATCTGAGAGCTCCAAGGGGGAAGAGGGAATGGAGTTGGCAGAGAGAGAAACAGAGGCAGAGCCTGGCCCATCCATCACCCTCAGATGGAGAGTCAACAGCCCCCAGGTATGGAGGTGGCTGATGAGGAAGAGAAGGAGCAGCTGGGTCCAGTGCCTGATGCACAGATGCACAGGAGGCAGAGAAGAGGAGAGCAGTGGAAATCTATGGGCCAGTCCTTGGGACGGAAGAGCCACCACTGCTAGCGTGGCCCCACCCTATCTCTGGGGATAAAAGGCAGGGGGTGGAGATCAATATGTGTGGCAGACAACTATTAATCTCCCTGCTTGACAGACTTGTTAGCCTGCTGTGTTTGTGTGAGAGAAACTTTTTGCCAGGGCTGCTGGGACTCCTAATAAAGGGAACAATTAGGCAACTACAGAGGATTTGTCATGATTTGAAGCCAGGTCAGAACAGTATGAAATCAAACAGTCAACTAGGATAAGCCAGACAAAACGGCTTATGCCTTACTATCTCATTGGGGAGATTTTAAGAATAACACTGAATAGAACAAGCAAAATGTTTTTATTTCCAATTATTATCATCCAGTCTGATAATTCTGTTTTTTCTTTTCTTCCCAAGGACAATTTTGTTGAAATCCTGCCATTTCTACTACTGTAGTTACAATTTGAGTGAGAGATGTATGTGAATGTTCTGCCTCTTATTAAATAAACTCCTGACCAGCAATACAGGTAGTCCTCAACTTATGACAGATCCTGCTGAAAGGTACTTACAACCCAGTTCCAACATTCCAACAGCCACAGACGTTGGCAACTGGCCCCCATTTACAGGTTTTGCAATATCCCACAGTCACATGACCTGACCATGATTTACAATATTTTTTGCATAAAACTGTCATTTATTTCCTGTTTTTAGCAAAAATGTATCATAGTGAACCATGGGTTCACTTAATGATCACAGTTTTCCAATATAGTCATACTTGGAGAAGTACCTGCATTGCAGCCTTTTGACTCTTAAGTTAAATCCAAGGAAATATTTCATGGATGAAGACCACCAAAACTATTTGTTTTTCAGCTCAGGAAACCTAGAAGTGGAAGATAATGGAAATATGAAACAAAATACACCATCCTTCAACTATTTTGCAATACTCAAAAAGCACCACCTAAGGCAGTGATGGTTAAACTTTTTGTCGTTGTGTGCCAAATGGGTGCGTGTGTACACCTGCATCCATAATGCAATGTGTGAATGACACCCCCATTCCCCCTGCGCATGCGTGCGTGATCGCTGTGTGCTCATCTACCCCCTGCACATGCACACATGCACCTGTGCTTTTTTTGGGCCTAGTAGGCTTCTGGCAGCCTACTAGAACAAAAAATGGGCTGTAGGGGGCGCTACACCACCATATGCTCTCCCCATCCCCTGCTCATGCGCATGGGACCCCCACACATCCCCCACATGTGCCCCACTCCCATGAATGAGCATCAGAGACCCAAAAATCAGCTACCGAGTAGGAGGCATGCATGCATGCGTGGTGGAGCTGAGCTGGGGCAATGGCTTGCATGGCCTCAGAGAGGACTCATCATGCCACCTGTTGCACATGTGCCATAGGTTCGCCATCACAGACCTAAGGAAAGTCTCAAGGTATTCTCAAGTCTCCTGAGAATGAGGTAAAAAACAGATCCCTCTTTCAGAAGCAACAGAGGAAAACCAGGAAAAGTGAAATGCAGGCTCCAACACAGAATTAAATATAATGAAATTGTCATTTAAAAAAAAATCCAAGTTTTAAAATCATGCTTCTTTTTTGTTACCAGCTTCCTCTCTAAAATTTTGGAATAGCCTCAGGAAAAGCAATTAGAATGACAGATTTGACACTGACTCTGAGGAAAAGCAACTTATGTTGTTGTTGGTCCTCAAAGATTTATTGAAACAAATTAAATCTAATCCTACCGATAGCAGTGGACTTCAGTTTACTTACCAAAGTTGTTATGTTTAATTCTTCTCTTCCCCAGAACAGCATTTAAACTGCAAAAATACTATAGATCATCTCAAAGGCAGCCCTGTTTTCTGGAAATCTTTCAAAAGAGCCATGCTATCTCCAATGATAAAATGACAGAAGTATATAAAGAGATTAATTTCTCAATATTTTCCTTTTTAGGAAAGAAACTACGAGTCTAGTTTCTTTCTTTTTCAGTAAAAACTTTATCTATACTTATAGCCAACTTTCCCTGCTTTTTTCTTACTCCTAACCCTGCTTTTTTGGCTTATACATTTTGGAGAAAGGTGAAAAGTAGAATAAAGCAAAAATATCAAAGCTTTAAATACAGATATGATCCACTGCAATGCAGTGACGTGCAGTCAGGTGAGGCAGGTGAGGCACAGCCTCACCACTCTCATCATGAAAAAAAAAGTGAAAGGAAAAAACTGAGCTAGTTGCTGCCTCACCGTGGATGACTCTGCTTAACCTCACTGGTGCTCTCCCTCCCCAAGTATAGTGACTTCCTCCCCAGGCCCCCATTCATTTCTCTCTCTCACACACACAGCTGGAAAAAACTATATAAAAATCTAGCCCAGCTTCACTGATTACAAGTTTGAAAAGGCAACGTGGCTCCACCTGCAATCAAACTACACTTGGGGAGGGAGAGCACAAGTGAGCACTGAGGAGACCACAGGAGGAGGCAGGAAGCCAGGCAAAGAGCCATGCTGTAGTACACACACTTCCCCCCCAGCCTCTTTCTTTTGGAAGTCTCGGCTCGGCTCCCCTCCGGCTTCTCTGCCTCTCCTCTCACACCAGCCTGCCAGCAGGAGGTGGTGGGTGGGCTTTATTGTGTTCCAGGCATTTCCCACCCAGACAGCAGGCTGCATTTGCAATGGTGGAGGTGTTTGGGAAAGGCAGCAGGGGAATGGGGGGGGATGGCAGAGGAGCTGCTTTCAAGCCACTGGAAAAGATATCCAATCCAACTTTTGTGTGTGGGGGGGTTTGTTTGAGAGTGAGTGAGAGAGGGAAGGGGTAGGAGAGATAGTCCAATCCAACTTCTCTGTGTGTGTGTGTTTGTGTGTGTGTGTGAGAGAGAGAGAGAGAGAGAGGGGGGGGAGAGGAAGGGAGAGAGGGAGGAAGGAGGGGAAGGAGAAGAAAAAGAAAAAGAAAGAAGGAGCAAAGGAGAAAAACAAATGCTGTCGCTTTAAATTGGAACTGAGCATGCCTGGCTGTGGAATTCTGGGAGTTGAAGTCCACAAGTCTAAAAATATTTGAAACCCAGCACTGTGTCAGTGCCTCACCAGTCATAAACCTCACCGCACGTCACTGCTGCAATGAATGAATGAATGAACGAACGAATGAGACTATTTAGTAATTGGATAATGTGTCTCACTGATTTCCGTGGCGTTACTTGCAGGTCCATCTGTCCTGGGAGGTGCAGAAGAGGCATACTGAGTCCTGTTCTTCAGGGAGTGTCATTTGGTGGGTCCCTGGAAGACAGTTTTTTCTGTTGTGGAACTCCGCCTCTGGAATATCATTCCCTTAGAATTAGATTTGCATCAACCTTGCTGGCTTTCTATAAAGCCTTAAAAATCTAGATTTGTTACAGAGCCTAGGACCAGGACAGTGGTGGGTTCCGGTATCGGTTGGAACGTACCGGTTGGAACGGCCCCGGTATCACCCACATGGACACGCGCAGCGCACGCATGCATCAGCAGAGCATCGCGCAGGCGCCATATGTGCCATGCACGTGCGCAGAAGCGCCAAAGACTTAAAGGACAGGTAAGGAGCTCGGGTGGGCCCTCCGGAGCACCATACCAGAACAGTACCCAGTGCTCTGGGCAGGCTCCGGTACACCCATACCGGGGCGTACTGCCTTCAACCCACCACTGGACCAGGAGTATGTCATTGAATCTTGGTTATGGTAATAGTGTTGGTTGGAGTTCCTCTCCCCTTTAGGTCCTATATCTGTTATTGGTTTTTGTAATGCTTTTGTCTTGTTTTTATTCTCTGTTAGCTGCCAAGAATATATGTTTGAAATACATGGCCATATAAATTGACTGAATGAATGAATGAAATTAGTATTGATGAAATATGAGAAAGCTACAGAGCATTCTCCCATCATCCCATTAGGGAAAAAAAGTTTAATATTATTCAACTAACTGTCAACTCAGATATTTATAAAAATATAAAATCCTCTATTGTTGTAATTCAGTTAAGCTGATGCTTCCATGTAGTTTCTTTTGCCTTTAATGAGCTAAAGTCTATTCATCATGTTTACTGCTGCAGCAATATGGGCTCCAAATTCTGGGCCCTCAATTTTGTCTCCCCATTTTGCCCAATGTATAAATATGGTATTCTAGAAATGGGCAAGTTATTAACTGTTGCAAAGCATTTTCAATCAATGTTGTGTTAGCACTACTGACTTATTTGTTATTTAAAGAAAAGCTTTTGAAAATCTGTTGTGTCATTTTAGATTTTCAATATACGACTGCATACGTTCTACCAACTGACACTGGTGGAAGTATTTCTATTAGCATTTAACTGAAACAATATTAATGTTGCTATTATTAATTGAAAATATGAAATCTTCTAGAAGACATGTGCCTATGAATTGTATTTTGATAGTGTACTGTTTATGGAATTATATGATGTTTAAGGCCATCCATTTATTTCATCCCATGGGGTAGTGGTAAAAACAGAATGGTGATTCTACAATGATCGGCAATATTGATTTAAATTTCATAATATTTATTACGCTGTATCTTCCTCATTCCTTTCTGAAGTTGAGTTCAGAGTTGGCTTTGATTCTGTGTCTTCACGGACATATTATTTGTTTAAAAAAAAACCAATGCTGAAATAATTTCTCTTTGTCTTCAGGACAACTGAAAATTTGAATTGTTGTGCTATATTGAAGAAAGACCTGACATTTTAATGAAGAAGTAGGCTAGATGAAACTAAAATAAGAAAAATCAATTAGCAATATTAAAGCTCTATCTATCCCTAAAAGTTACTACTTAAACCTCACCCTTTTTGTCATTAAGAGGGCATTCTCAGTAGTGGCAATGGGTCACCCAGAGGGAGGAAATGGATAGAGATCACTACAACTGATGCTAAGGTCCTTCAAATTTATTAGGGTTTGAAAGGTTTAATGGAAATTAATGTTTATTTTCACATCCAAGACTGGATAGGTTTATTATCTGTAAGGTACCAGCTATGATTCCAGATAGACTTTGAAATACCCAACAACTAAGATTAAGCATTAAATGAAGCTTGGTTCCTGCTGACTTCATAGCACTTTTCTTGGAATGGATATAGAAGCGGCCTCCCAGTGGCTTCCACATGATTACTTTATCAACTTTCCATCTTCCCTAAACCTAGGATACAGTGGAAGTCTCCCAGCCAATAATCCAAAACCTCATGTCCCATCTGAGCCCTTACAAGGTCAGGCAGTTCATCCATGAACTCTTACATTTATGATAACAAAACATCCCTGGAATTTTACATGATTATGAATCTCACAAGATTTTGATAATTTCACCTGAGTTTTTCCCAAAATAACCAAGATCATACATAAAAGCATGTATGAATTCTGGCAGATCATGTGAAAAGATAAATATCTCAGTTTTTCAAATGGTTATCCAATCTCTTCTTAAAAACCTCCAGTGTTAGAAGTTTAAATACAAACTTTAAAAACATTAATTTAAACTTTAGCTGGAAAACCTGGCCTAAATACTTCTTCCTTAGCATGCTCTGAAAAAAGAAGTAGCTTGAGAATTATTTTGAAACTTCTCCTTCAGTATTGCTTGACCTTAGAATATTCATAACATTCCAAGATTTTTTATTACTGGCTTAGGGCTCAATTAAATATTTGGCACTTTTTGGATCTAAGTTACATTTTTGTAGTTCAAAATGATCATTAAAAAGTTTTCAGAAGGAACACTGTCCTTGATATCACTGCAATCTTTCCTCTGTATCTGCAGAGTAGAACATTTCTGTTGGCAGAGAACTCTTCCCTGAACTTTCCTTCCTGGTTTCAGATCTTTTTGCTTCCTCCTGAAGTTTATTATTGATCATCACACAGTCAGCCAGATGTCCAGACTGGGTTTGGCATTTTTGTACACCTATTGAATCCTTACCAAGGACCCGGGATAGGCAAATCTGGATGTTTGATGGTGTTCCAGATGTCGTCGCAGGATGGAAGGCATTCCAGGTAAAGCCACCTTCTGCAATTGACTGAAGACAAATTTGTCAATGTCTATGGTGTTCAAGTGGTGCTCCAGTTGTTTTGGGGTTGCACCCTATTGTTGTTGTAGTAGTAGTAGTAGTAATAATAATAATAATAATAATAATATTTAATGCTTCTAGACCGCCCCCTCTCCCGAAAGGGACTCGGTAGTAGTAGTAGTAGTAGTAGTAGTAGTAGTAGTAGTAGTAGTAGTAGTTGTTATGTTAATCTTTGGTGAGGTTCACAGCCTTTGGGGCTGGTTGGTAGCTCAACAGCTCGAGTCCTAACCAAGGACCTAGGAACTGTTAAGGTGACATCGGAGGATTATTATTATTATTAACTTTATTCATTAAACATGAAATTCAGCTAACTGAACATTCAAAAATGCATCACAAATACCATTGACTGGTTCTAATGGTTGATAAAGGTTGCTGCCAGCATCCTAGGTATCAACCAAGTACCTTCTTAAAATATACAATGTTCCAAGCAGCACAGTTTTTTGCGTACCAAGTGCCCCAATGACAATGGGTATCACTGTTACATGTTTCATCCATAGCCATGTAGTTTTGATGGCCAGGTCGCGATATTTCGTGATTTTTTCTAGTTCTTTTTCTTCGACTCTGGCATCTCCTGGTACAGAGATATCAATAAACTGTATGCTTCAACAACTGTGATATCTGGCATGTTGTGTTCCAAATGACGATCCGTCTGTTTTTGAAAGTTGTTGTTGTTGTTGCTATTATTATTATTATTATTATTATTATTATTATTATTATTATTATTATTATTATTATTATTATTATTATTATTATTATGTACCTTGCTACAATTCCACCATTCTACCTGTTGGGTTTAAGAAATGGATTTGCTATTCCACCAGTGGCAGTGAAAATATTTGTAGGGCATAGTAAGAGAATTCCAGGGACCCTGGTTGTGTGGAAGAGTCTCAAGTGAAATGTAATATACAAAAAAGGAAATAAACTGTTTTATATTGGTTGGTTAAAATTGGCATTCAGCATTTATTATTTTGCCACTGTAATTATGACCACAGGTTTTATAAGTGTTAATGTATTTTAATTTCTTTCCATGGCTTTCTTTGTTTGGATTGCTTTTTTAAATGTACATAGTGTACTTTCCTGTTCTACAATGCCTGGAGAAATAATGGCATGACAAGTGGTCTAGAAATATTTCAACTAATTTTCTAACTAATATGTTTGATCATGGGAGGAGAAGAGGTTGTCCACTGAACTCAACCTTATCTAAATAATCTTGAGATGCCTCAGGTAAATTTCTAATCCAATGCACCTAAAAATGAGAATTATTCACCTGTGAAAGACAAGAAGCACATATTTTACGGCATTACTTTAATTAATAGCTAATATGCAGTCCTTTGTAATTGGATATGGACTTCTTTCTTCCTCCTTAGGTCTTCAGGGGACATTTGAGCTGTGTCTTTATAGCAGTTTTGCATAACAGGGGATACCTGTTCTATTTGTCATTCAATCTGTTTGCCTTTCTGTCTGTCTGTCTGTCTGTCTTTGCTCTCCCTTCTTTCATCCCGCTCTCTAAAAGTCCTCTGTCAAATATATGAGATGTGTTAGGTTTATTTCATGGCCTTTTTTTTAATAGGTTAAAATAGGTCGCAGCTATTAATGAAAATGTTAACCTATCATCTGGGATGGTAACATTTATAAGTCATAGAATTGTTGATTGTCTGTGCTGCTGCACTTTTAACATATACAACATTCATCCACATACTCTTGACTTTACAAGTTACAATTTTTTGAAAGACAGAAATAATTTTACATTTACCAAAAAAGGAACAGTAAAAAGAAAGCCTTTGCCCTTGTCTTTCTACAAGGCAATAAGGAGGGGAAACAATTGTGTTTCTTCTTTGTATACCTCCTGGCCTGGGCCGGAAGAGAAACTACGTACTATGCTTGCTGCTAGTGATGCATAAACACTTTATGCATTTGGAGCTCAAACCTTTAAATAACATCATTTCCTCATTCCATACTTACTGTGGAAACTTTTATCCCCAACTCAGTGGAGGTGGAGTACAACAGTTAAAGGAAAACAACCTAAAACATAATTTACCAGCTTAGACCGTTGTGGGTTAGGTAGTTATGCTTCAGATTATCTTTTAATAATATTTTGAATGGAATTGAATATTTCATTTGGCCAAGAATGATTAAATACACAAGGAATTGGTCTCAGGTGCAGAAGCTCTCAGTGTACGTGCAAAGGCACAGAATGATAATGATCATCATCATTATCGTCGCAATAAGAGGGGCTTGTAAACAAGTAAAGAAGGATAAATAAGGATACTACAGCCATACTACATGGGTAAATATACATAGACATTAGACAGCACTTGAGAGTTAGGTGTTCAGTAGAGTGATGGCATGAGGGGAAAAATTGTCCCTGTGTCTTATTGTTTTGGCATGCAATGCACTATAATGCCATCCCAAGGGGAGGAGTTGAAACAGTTTATTTCCAGGATATGAGGGGGATCTGTAGTTACTTTCTCAGCCTTCCTTGTCACCTGCACAATATACTGGTCCTCCATTGAAGGCAGGCTGGTTGCAATTGTTCTTTCTGCGGTCTTAACTATCAGAGTCTGTACTTGTCCTCTTTGGTTACTGTATAGACCAGTGGTGGGATTCAACATTTTCTACTACTGGTTCTGTGGGCCTGGCTTGGTGGCTGTGGCTTGATGGGCATGGAAAGGGAAGGATACTGTAAAATCTCCATTCCCACCCCACTCCAGGGGAAGGATACTGCAAAATCCCCATTTCTTCCTGATCAGGTAAGGGGGCAGAGAATAGATGGGGACAGGGTCAGTCAGAGGTGGTATTTACCGGTTCTCCAAACAACTCAAAATTTCTGCTACTGGTTCTCCAGAACTGGTCAGAACCTGCTGAATACCAACTCTGGTATAGACATACAAATGACAGACTCAATAATTCCACTCTAAAACTGTATCAACAGCTTCTGGGGCAGCCTGAACTTCCTGGGTTGACACACAAAGAACATTCTTTGTTGTGCCTTTTTAATGAGAGTTCTAATGTTATGTCCATTTCAAGTCTTGAAAGATTACAGTATAGAACCCCAAAATTTGAAGGACTCTACTGCTGATACTGACTAATATTTTAGCTACAATAATAAAACATCATACAAACTAAAAACAAAAGAAAAATAGAAGAAGAATAAAAGATGCAAGAAAGCAGAGAAAAGGATAAAACCTTAAACAAGTTGCTTTCCCACTCATCACATGTATAAACTCTTCACCTCCTTTTCATTAACAGATATAAAACCCTTCATCCCATAACTCAACTCAACTTTAGGCAAGTACAATAAGCAACAACTTTTCCAAACCAGGGGTCAGCAAAAAGTTGAAAGAGAGCTCTAAAATAATAAAATTAGTTAGCAAATATAAAACTCATTATTTATATTTCAATTCTTAACTGTAAGCAAATCCAACACACATTTTTTTCAGCTCAAATGTAAGTGCAGGAAGAACCACCCAAAATAACAGCATATTTTAAAATATGATAAAATAAGTCAACTTTATGTCCCTTCCTTTTGCATGAAACAACATTGATCCTTAATCCATTATAACGATTGTTGTCCCTTGTCTTAAATTTCCTCAAAAGTTTAACAAGCCTCTTTTGTTAAGTCTAGGAGGAAGAAATTATTCCAATTACTTTCTTGAATTGGCTTTTTTAATTTCTTTCTTAGTTTTTAAAGCTTCGTTTGATGATGATGATGATTATTTTGTATATTCAGTGACAAATTCTTATTCTCTTTGATCTCCAACGTCATGTCAGATAACTTTTGTTCGAAACTTTTTCTTTAAGAGCTTCTTCTGAGAACAGACTGTTCATAAGAACACATAACACAGCTGATGTTGTTGATTCAAGGTTCCAGTGTTACTCCTCGAAAATATCTCTGAACGTCATTATAAGTTGATTATCTTGTTATGTCTTCAAAACTGATTATTGTTTCTTTCCCATGAAAATGTATTTATACTTTAAAATAAATTTCAAAGTTTTAATATTCCAGATAAACTATTCCAACATTTTCTGAGTTTTTTAAAACTTTTAATAGCCCAAACTTTGTCATACATTTTGCTGCTTATTTTGAATTCCTAAAGCTTATAAAAATCATGTTTTTCTTCTCTTCTCTCCTCTCCTCCCCTCCCCTCCTCCCCCTTTTCTTTTTTTTCTTTACATTAATGATTGAACACACTTAACCCTGGGTTTTTAGCCTTGTCATTTAAAAGTGTCTAAAGTTCCTAAAAAAAGCTATTAGCAGTTTCCAAAATGAATTAGCAAAAGAAGTGCAAAATTAGTGTCCTTTAAACGTTCTGACTGCAGATGGAGTAGGAATAGTCAAATTCCTCATCTCCCAGTTTTCCCACCCTTCATAGAACACAGTCTTGCAATCTCCTTGTGAGGATCAACTATATAGAGCACAATGTGGGCAATCTCACATCCTCTCTTTCTCCAGAGAAAGTCAAAGGAGCCAATATCAGCTCCTTGTTCTTAGTCACAATCATTCACTCCACTTTTTGTGGAGCCATCTTCAGTCTGTCATTTCTTCCCTAGAAGTCCAGTTATGCTTCATCTTACTGTAGGAATGCTGCCATAATCTTAACACGTTATGTGTATCAGGTCTTCATCATATTATACCATATATTTGATATTTTGGGACATAACATGGAATGTTAACACAGGAACTATGTTTGTTCACAGGTATCAGTTGTATTGAGGGTTTGGGACACTGGTGGTTAGGAAGACTATGGTGACTGTGCATAAAGCATAAAAGAAACAAAAAGGTATGGGGGAAGGATTTCTTCTGCTGCTGCTACCATTAACATTAAGGTCTCCTCAAAGAATTCCTCCCTCTCAAAAGACTTAATCCTTAAATGGAAGGGTGAATTCAGTAGGACCATTGGTTATCGGAGAGCAAGTAGTGGGAAAGAAAGAAAAAACCACAAATGTCTTTGCTTCAACCATGTCAAAATGATGTCTGCTTCAAAGATGGTTAACCAATTTGAAACTAAAAAACTAATGGTAAAAGATTTCCCTTGTCCAACTCTGGGAGGCAATGCTCATCTCTGTTTCTTAGCTGAGGGAACTAGTATTGACCTAATACAGGGGTGTCAAACTCGATTTCACTGAGGGCCGCATCAGGATTGTGTTGGACCTTGGGGGGCTGAGGTGGATGTGGCCAGGATGGGCATGGCCAGCTCTCCGTCATTCATGTTGGGGACAGCTGTGGTGGCCTGAGTGCTCAGCCAGTGAAAACGGGCTCCTGAGCTGCATTTTTGGCTGTGACGGCCTCCTACAACTGGTGAAAACCGCACACAGCCCTCCCAAGCTTTGTTTTTGCTGGCAGAGGCACTGTGGGCCAGTCCTTCACTGTTTCCAGGGTGGCTCTGCAGGCCAGATCTAACCACCCTGCAGGCCGGATCCAGCCCCTGGGCCTTGAGTTTGACACCCCTGCCCTAATACATTTCTGCAATCATGTGGCTAACATGACTGCACACAAAGGTGCATGGGATACTATTACATTCCCACCAAAGTGGTACCTATTTAACCACTCACAATTGCATGCTTTCAAATTGCTATGTGGGGAGGACTAATGAAATATAACATGGACTTAGAGCCTGGATTCTTCAAATCATTCTATGCTACAGCAGCTGCTTTGAGTAAATGTATCGGTTGTAATACTCTTCTGAGATGCAATGTTTGCTCCAGCTGGCTTCCATCTCTCGTAGAAATGATAGACACAATCACTCATACAAGAAAAGAGTCTAACGATTCATGGTTATTGCATGGTGTGGTGGGTATTCATGTGTTTGTGTGTGTATATATATGTGTGCGCGCACATGCATTTTCATCATCCTGAAACAATATTACCCACAGAGAAATTCTGAGGAAGTCTATTGCTTTTGCAATTGGAAAAAGTAAAAGTAAAAATATAATGCATGATAACCCCTATTAGTTTTATTGATTATTTGCATGGAATGCTGTACAGATTCATAGTTTCCCGCCCTGCTTTCTATAAGGCTTGTTTCCATTTCTTTAAAAAAAAAAAGCACCATAGAATTTAAGAATGAAGTGTCCATCATGAAACAAAATATCTTCAAAAATCAAAAGTTGAGTTAAAAGTAAAAGGAGTTGTTCCTAAAGGCATCTGCCTAGCTATCCGGTGATCCTTTGATCTGATGCAACAAGACAGGTTATCCTTACGTTTTAAAAATACAGCTTGAGACACTGTGCGGTTGAACTATTCAATTGGAAAGGAGATGGAGGAAGGAGAAAAAAAATAGAAAAGGACCATGCTGTCATGATGATTTCCCTATTTTATGTTTGTGTGTGCATATCTCTGTGCTTGTATATATTTGTATGTGTATTCATAAGTATATATATATATTTCTTTTTCACAATGAAAACAGGTCTGTTAAGCAAGCTCATGGCCATTTTTTTCACTACTTCGGTTATGAAGAATTAAGATAACTTTCAGCTGGAGCTACTTGCTCTCTGAGATGAGATAAGGGAGTTTCAAGGGTTTGTTGCTATCCGTTTCACATTCCCTACCTACACATTAACAACTTGTTTGAACAATGTGGGATACCTGATAGTTTCCTTGTCAACGCAAATGTTTCCATTGCACCAATGGAAAGGAGTGACTGGTATTTGATTTTATCTTAAGGTTTCACTTCATGTTTTTTCGACAGTTATGGATTCATTAAGTAGGCTTTGACTCTGGCTCTGAAAAATGCAGCAATATCATTTGGAAAAGTACAAATGAAATTAATTTAGAGAATATTTAAACAAATGATTCAAATATGAATCAGTGGAGTGTTGTATGTTCCCTGGAAAAATATTTTTAGTCTTTTGTTTTAAGTTCTACTGGACCAATTCTTTTGCCCCTAGTGAAAAAAGCTTGTTTCAGGAAAGAAGAACAAATCATATGAAAGAATGTGTTTTTAGAGCGTTGGTTTTATGGCCATTATTTCTTGGTGAGATTATTTCTGTGTGTTTCTACCTGAGGTAATAAATATGTGTGACATGAGTGAATATCATTATATAGGAATTGCCTCACATGATATTAGCCAGAAATCATTTCACCAACCACTTTATTTTTAAAGAACTGAATAGTACAATATAAGTACAATATATAGTATAATACAATTATTTCAGAATAATTGTAAGTGTGTTTTTTTTAAAAATAGTTTTGAAATCAAACAAAACTCCTCACTAATATTACAAGTTAAACCAAATAAAGAGCTATGTTGACAACCACTTCACTGAGACATTCTCAGGGGCTTCATCTAGGTTTCTATTGTCATCCATTTTTACAACAGAGCCACTAGACATTTACATTTTATTCTATGTCTATAGAAACTTTTTAGCAAGGAACAACTGGTATCAGATCTATAATAGCATTCCTTGAAATTTAGAGCTATTTTGCAAATACTTATATTAAAGATTAAAAAGAAAGGAGAGGAGAGGAGGGAAGGAAAAGAAGGCCATGGTAATTCATGAGCAAAAGGTAAGCAAGCAAAGACAATATACTTCGCCTAGCCTGAGTAGAATTCAAAAGTGTGAGTCATAAGCATGCAATATACTGGCAGAAGAGCTGGGAAAAGCTTGGGTGACCAGGAAACTTTCCTGGATTCTATGGTCAACATGGACTACTGTTAGATCAACTGGAAGGGGAAAAAAGGAAATTGATGCCCAAGCTGACAGCAACCCACATCAAATGATCTTAAGGGACAGGGACCAGGGGAATCTAACAAGCATAGTAATCAATCAGTCAGAGTTTAGGATATCACTGATTTGGAGTGAAGCATAGCAGGGAGAGTTAAGAGCGCTCAGGAGAGAAAACTGTATGGTTGAAGCAGACCTTCAAAACCCTGGAAGAAGGTGCATTTGCAATGGATTGGGCAGAATATGATGCTAACTGTTTTTCATTCAGAAAATTATGAATGGCCTCTATTGGTGGTGGGAGAAGCATAAAGTGTGGATCTGGCCTAAAAGGGCTTAGGTAAGTGATTTATAGCTGACGTTAGTGGTGACAGTGAAAGTTCTCTCCAACTCTGATAAAAGCATAAGCACTAATAGAAGGAAGTTAAAATACGTACTAGGGAACCATATCTTTTTGAGAGCCTTATTATAGTAGTCCTGTTTACTTTAGCACATCTGGTTAATTTCACATAGTTTAAGGTCTCACCAACCAGACAGCATCCAACCTTGAAAGTACCTTTTAAATATAATGGCTAACAAGCAAGTCTGGACAAATATCAGATTTTAAGTTCAAAGACCCTGTGGCCCCAATTCTGTTCAGAAGCCACTAAAAGCTATCCATTCCATCTCGTTATCTCCCTTAGGACCATGGATGAGTTTTAACTCCTGCTTCCTCCCCCCCCCCTTTTTTTAAAAAAAATAAATAAAAATAAATTGCAGTTGGAATGCTTGTATTGAGCAGAGAAGGAAGAGGAAGACAAAGAGATTCCGTTTTAGACTGCAATAAAGAGCAGATGATTACAGTCTATTTCTCCAAAACTATAATTCTACAGTACATGCCTGGGAAATAGGAAAGAGAGGAGGCATCTCTATTAGCTGTTAATAGCCGTAGCTTGTAGACTTATCTATAGTTCCATAGTCCTTTTACAGTCCTCTCTAAGCGGTTTACAGAGTCAGCATATTACCCCCAATGATCTCTGTTAGATATTAACACTGTCTGCTATAGTCTCCAACAAGGTCCTCTGTTCAGGCAGGATCAGAGATTGAATCCTATTGGCTAAGAGGTCTGACAGCTCCCTCTAAAAGGTCTGCTCTCAGATCAAGAAATTGCTGGATTGTACAGACTTGTTGCACTACAATAAAGAACTGTTGTTATGTTAAGCCTGTGTCTGCCTTCTCACTACCCGATCGAACACTGGCGATGAGGATGGGATCAAGAGGCAGATAGGCGAAGAACGAACAACGAGACATCCAGCAAGTAGATCCAGCCCGGAGTTCGGCAATCGAGCTACCATTTTGAGCAGCAAAATTTGAATCGCCTCAACCAAGAATGGTCATGCACGCCCCGCCAACTCCGTATGACCCGGTGGCCGAACACTGGGAATCGTATATGTTACGATTCGAATGCTTCCTCGAGGCAAACGACATCATGGGCGTCCCTGACACCAGGAAAAAGAACCTTTTTTCTGGGGTACTGCGGCAGAGAGGTTTTCAAAACCGCAAAAGACTTATTGGAGCCAACTCTGCTCCAAGCGGTTCCTTGGGCAGCGTTGCAGCAGACCCTGAAGACCCACTATGCCCCCAAGCCATCGAGGCACGTTCGCCACCACGAATTCAACACGAAAAATCAGAAGGAAGACAAATCCATCAATCAATACATGGGGGCACTGCGTAAGTGAACCAGTAGTGGAAATTTTGAGTAGTTCAGACAACTGGTAAATACCATCTCTGACTGGTCCCACCCCATCTATTCTCTGCCTCCCGAGTCCTAGCTGATTAGGAGGAAATGTGGATTTTGCAGTAACCTTCCCCTGGAGTGGGAAGGGAATGGAGATTTTACAGTGTCCTTCTCCTGTCACACCCACCAAGCCACACCCATAGAACCTTTAGTATTTTTTTAATCCCACCACTGATTCTAACCACAGCACCCCCACTGCTCTTGTTAATATACTGTATAGAGAGACAGGCTACATATATTTGAGGGTCTATTTAAAGGCCTCTGGCTGACCTTGTCTACATTCCAAATTAAGCAAGATTTAACCCAGGTATTGTTTATATGGAACAGCTTTAGGGAATAACAGAGCAGTTAGGTAGAGTGGCAAATTGGGATAGGGAAGGAAAGTCTAGGAAAAAAACAGCTGTAAGTCACTTTTATCCTGATGCCAAGTCATCAGAAGCCAAATTCAGTTTAAAAAGACTTTGTTTTTTAAGCTAACAAAACCAGGAACATATTCATACTGGATACATACATCTCCTCATCCCTTTTTCCATTTATTTGTTTGAATTCTTAATAATTATAGGCGCACTTCAAAACCTCAGCATTCTAAGTCTGCTTTTGTGACTAAATTATCTTCCACAGAGCAGATAGCTGAAGCACTTAATGCAAAATTGTGAATTAGATTATTATTTTTTTGGTGGGGAGTACCACCTATCTTTTGAACATTACACTTTTAAAAAGACACCACCTCTATATTTTGAATTGCAGGACATCACATCCTGACTTATAAGGCAATTTGACAAGCACAAGTGAACCAGCTATGAAGCAATCTACACCTGGAATATAATATTCATAGCATTAACATTACTCCATCACCATTCAGGTCAGTATGTTGAAAAAAATTGACTGGGTGGTTAGAAAAAAGTAAACGTGCTGCCATGTCTTCTTGTGATTGTTCCCATATTCCAAGTAAAAATCTTCTCCATCTTCTGCATGTTGGGCTATTGGAGATGTAGAATTTGGAGACTTGTAGGTGTGCATAGAACGTTCTCTACAAGCAAAGAGACTCTGAACTGATATTTTGGTACAGAGAGTGGGAATAACTGTAGAATAATATGAATCTAGAGTACATAGATAAGGGGCATTTATAGAAAGCTCATCATTTTATACTTTCCATTAGAAACTAAGGCATCTGTCAAGTTACACGCATAAGGGAAGAAAATAAAAACCATAGATAATTTTGTGGATAAAATGTCCCATCCGTAAAGTGCATCAGCCCTAACCTAATTTGACATCTTTGCTAACTGAGTGGGGGAAATAAAAGAAAAGAAAAGAAAAACCTCAGAAGAAAAAGCACGAAATGAAAACGGTTAGGGGGACATTTCATTAATTATACTTTGAAGCTGCATGATTTTGAAGATTTATTAGAACAAGAAAACCCCCTAAAGTTCTGAAGACGCATTACCATAACATGCCTATAACTCAAGTTGTGCTTAATGAGAGGCACTGCTGCCGCCACCGACACTGCTGTTGCTGCTGCCGCTGCCATGAGGGTTCTTGTCCAATGAGTGATGGCTGCAAAGGAGGTCACATCCATATTCATCAAATTTGGCATGAGATTGTAAACCAGTCTTAATGGCCCATGACAGCAAAGTTGTGCCAGGCAAATGTACTTGCACTTGAGAGAGGGAAAGTGCCCTCCTGGTCCATCTGGCAGCCTGCTTGTTTGCTCCATACCTGTAGAAAGCCTCTTTCTTGCAGGATCAAGCCTTGGTGGAGAGCTCCTGGCAGATTGCAATCATTCATGCTCACAGTTCTCTGTGTGTGTGTGTGTGTGTGTGTGTGTGCGTGCGTGAGAGAGAGAGAGAGAGAGAGAGAGAGAGAGAGAGAGAGAGAGAGAGAGAGAGAGAGATGATAGATGATAGATGATAGATGATAGATAGATAGATAGATAGATAGATAGATAGATAGATAGATAGATAGATAGATAGATAGATAGATAGATAGATAGATAGATTGATTCTGGGAATGAAAAACAGGCCATTATCTAGTAAAAATCAAATCAGAGCTTTCCAGATGCAAAAGAAATTCTGGCAGTGGTTTGTTGAATACAAGCTGATGGAAGGAATGCTGCGGCTGGCTTCCATTGGGTTAAATCCTACGGTCTGATTGGTCAACAAAAGGGAAAACAGAAGTCTCAATAAACACTTTCAAATAATAAAACACTTTCAAAACAGTTTGGCCCTTTGGCCCTCAAATTAATTTTACAGCATTGTTTTCCATCCTGATACATGTCTCTACAATTCAGTAGACATTTTCACGCACTCACACCCAAACACCCACACTCACACAAGAACTATATTTAAAAAATAATAGAATGGTTGTGATAAGTGTTTTATTCCTTGGCTTTTGAAAGAGGGCTGTGTTACATGTTTTTGCTGCTCAGACACGTGCTTCAAATGCTTACATAGTTTGTCCGACTACAAAGAGGCTCCCATCTTTCTACTTCATCTTTGGGCTTCTTCAGAATTTCTCTGGGAGGATTTTCAAGTGCTGTTGCAAGATAGTAGGAGCTTCTGCTCCCACCCCACCCCCCTTACCCTTCTCTGAAGTACAAGGAGCCAAGGAGGCTGTAAGTCACTACACAGCATAGTAAAACCTTGAATACTGACACACATTCCTTTAGAGCTCTGTAGTAAAACCTTATTGGGAAAGAATGTCAGAATTCAAGATGTAGTATTTTGATTCGTCCATTCCCTTCATTTTCCTTTCCGTCCCTTCCTCTCTTTCTCTCTCATTCTCTTTCTTTCCCTTCCCTTCATATAAAGTAAAGGTAAAGGTTCCCATCACACATATGTGCTAGTCGTTCCTGATTTTGGGGGGCAGTGTTCATCTCCATTTCAAAGCCAGAGAGCCAGCACTGTCCAAAGACATCTCCGTGGTCTTGTGGTCGGCATGACTAAACGCCGAAGGCACACGGAATGCTGTTACCTTCCCACCAAAGGTGGTCCCTATTTTTCTACTTGAATTTTTACATGCTTTCAAACTGCTAGGTTGGCAGAAGCTGGGACAAGTAACGGAAGCTCATTCTGTTACACGGCGCTAGGGATTCAAACCGCCGAACTGCCTACCTTTCTGATCAACAAGCTCAGTGTCTTAGCCACTGAGCCACCACACCTCTCCCTTCAAATAGGATAGGATAAATTATCAATAACAAGATAGGGGATGAGGGTTCCCTTTCATTCCATCTTCTTGGATAAAAAGCTACATAAAAATGGAGTTAAATTTAACTTCATATACACCATTAACATTTTTCTTAAGAAGAACAAGACATGAGAAAAATGGTTTAAAAACCCCATTCAGTTCAGCATTTTGTTATACAGTGGCCAACTTCCTAAAGCTTACAGACATACGGGAGCATGAACGTCTATTTCCAAGGCCCTAGCAACTGATATGTTGGCTTTATTCCAGAAGTGATAAACAGTCATCACAATTAGTAGCCTTTGATGACTCAATCATCTTGGAATTTCTCCAGTCTCCTTTTAAAACCATGTAAAGCAGTGCCAAAACTGGCCCACATTTAAGGAGGAAACGAGGAATATGTGGGAAAACAATCCTAGATAGGCAGGCCACTAATTATAATGTACAGCATGGCATTTATTTTCCTCTGAGTGAGATAAAATAAAAATTTGGGACGGCTGGAGGAGGAAGAGTTTATTAGGAGATACTTGTACCAAGTAATGCCGCAGCTCCCAAAATGGACTCCAGAGATGCCAAGATGCCTGCAGGACACTTCCTCTGCACTTTATATTGTAAAAAAAGAAATGTTTTCAATAGTTTTCCAAGTTTTGTGACAATATCTACTACAGGTGTTTAAAAAAACACTAGATTATTTTCCAAGTAAACTTAAATCTGCTTTGTTCAAAACATGAGGGTGTTTTTTTCTTTCCTGTTTTTTTCTGTTTGATTTGCTAGTGGGATAGAAAACTGTAATAGTAACTGCAAACGTAGAAGCAAGGGATAAGGCTTATTTGCCCTCCATGGGTGGATTCTAACAAATTCAAACACTATCATATTTAATATTTAAAGAACTACAATTTCCTGGGTCCCCACTCATCACCATCCCACCCCATAGGATCACTCAGTGGAGCATATTTGTTTCTACAGATTGTATTGTATCCAGGCAAGAACCAGAAAGGGGCCACTTCCACGGGCAAAATCGAGTCAGTTTCCCAGGATCTGATATTGATCATTGAACCTGGACATATAAATTAAGCTGCAAATATGTTTTAAAGAAAGAGTGTTAAAACTTGAGCTTTGGCATGACTATTCTGGGATAAACATGCAAAACCTCTGAGGTACCTGTGTAAGATGAGCAGACAAATGGGGGATAAAATAGCACTGATATTAAATGTTGTAGAATTCTTGATTTATGAAATATAAAGTAACTGTACACGTAGAGTACAAGAATGAGGTAAAACAGCTTTTCATATAATGAAAACAATTCACTCCTTCCGAATAGTGAAAGGTGTTTTGGCTCCTCTTTGTGAGACACATAAACCTCTCTTTTGATACAGGTTGCTTTTCAACTGATCTGGAGACATTTCAAATGAGCCTCTGCCATTCACAATCTTCTCACTTGTCTTATTCACTCACATTTTTTGCTGGCAGCTGGATTATAGTTGTCTGTGTGGACATGAGCATTGTCATTCTTCCTGAATTTATGCTTCATAACCCCAAATTCCACAAATTATCTGCTTAGAAGGCTCTAAACATGAAGGCAAGCCCTGAGTTCTGATAAAAGCAAGGGGTCATAAGAGCTGCTGAATGAAGAATTGCACCTGGAACACACATGGCTAGGAAGCAATTATGCTTGGATTTTCACGGGAAGTCCTGCACTTTGATTTGTCCCCTCCCCTCGGGTTACACATTATGGATTGTGACTGTATTTATCCTGACTTTGGAATGCTCACATGACACTAGAAGCAGGTGACGCTTGGGGCAAGGATAAACCAACCATATTTTGCCATCAGTACCCCCCCAAAAAAGTCAAATATTTTCCCGTCAAAGACTGTCATTTGGCAACCAACTAGGACTGGAAATGTGCTGATTAACTGAAACCTGAATGTGTATCTTTACTCTGAGATTTATCACTCTTGGAATACATCCATTGAACTGAACGGAACTAAAGTTAATTACCTAAATCCTAGTTAATTTAAGCTTCCTCAATCTGTCCCAAATGTACTTTTCCTGCTAAATTGCAACTCATCCCTTGGTAGTGGCTCCAAGTTTCGGAACACTTTTGGACTTTCTGTTCCTTACTTTTAAGGAAGAGATCATTCTTGAACATCTTAGCTGGGTTTCAGCTCAGCATGGTGTGTATGCCCATCTCATTTTTCACTAAGAACAGTGACTGGAGCATGATTGAAGCAATATGTTTGCATTTATGGAACATGCTGTGCAGCTTAGTGCAAAGTGGGAATTTACTGTAAAAATTAATTCAGCAGGTGAAAATATTTGTCGGAAGGAACAATATTTCTACAGCAGAGGCAGATGTGCAGTAGGGAGGGAAGAATGAACTCAGTGAAAGCACTCTCAACCATATGAGTTGGTTCCCCGGGATTGCAAGACTAGCTTGAAATGTCCCTTTGAGACACCACCATTTAAAGGTCAGAAAAGAAATTCGTTGAAGGCAACATTCAAACCTTTAATAGCTAACAGCCACATTTGACAATAATATTTTTCTCTCATTGCCATTTGCTGCTCAGTTACCTGCTTATGGCAGCCTGACTTCAGCAGTAACCCAATCTAGTTTATTTTAGGGGTGGGAATCAAGGCTCAGTCTTCGCATGTCCGCAGACTTTCGGTGATTATGCCAAAAATGTTTCAAGTTGCATGTTAGGCCCCTGCTGAGATTAGTTATTATAATATCAGTTTACTCCAAACAGGGCTAATAGAATGGCTTCAGTATCAGAGGTGACATAAAGTTGAATATATCTTGGGGAACCCTGTCTGTTTCCTGCTGCTTCCTGTCCCACAGATTTGGCCCCTCGAATAAAGAACATCACCCCAAGCAGCAGGGAAGCCCCTCTTAACTATCGTAAGCAACACTTTGTTTCTGTCACGCTCGACCGGGTAGAAAATGCATTCCCCCCCAAAAGAATTGGTCTCCTCAGCCAGCCACATTCATTTTAGGAAACCTCTTAAAAGAGTTGAAAAGATCTGTCCCTTTGCACGGGATCGTTGCAGAATAGCTATTTTAGTCAGGGTTCAAGACAGAGGAGAATGAAACCAAAGGCCCATCCTATGTTGACACTGAGAAATGAGGCTACAAATGTCTCTGTGGATATGCATGAATGAATGAACCACAGTGCTGCATAATGCAAGACCCTTGAAGAACATTTGAAATGGTATGCGGTGGGGTGGGGTGGAGTGATGACTAGATAACCACTCTTCTAATCCTTTTCTTCTATGCTAGCTAGATGGTTGCTTCCTTGCTGGCTTTCTTTATGGTTGAGGATAATGCCATTTTATGGTTACTAATCTCTGGCAAAAGCAAAAAAATAAAAAAAAATAAACATTACAAAAACTAAAGAGGTAAAGCAATAATCATGTATTGATTACTTGATTTTGTAATCATGTAATAGGGACGCTGTGGCTCAGTGGCTAAGATGCTGAGCTTGTCGATCAGAAAGGTTAGTAGTTCGGCGGTTTGAATCCCTAGCGCTGCGTAAGGGAGTGAGTTTGAGAGCATGTAAAAATGCAAGTAGAGAAATAGGAAACACCTTTGGTGGGAAGGTAACAGCATTCTGTGCACCTTCAGCATTTAGTCATGCAGGCCACATGACCACGGAGACATCTTCGGACAGCACTGGCTCTTCGGCTTTGTAATGGAGATGAGCACCGCCTCTAGAGTCAGGACGAGCACATATGTGCGAGAGGAACCTTACGTGTACATTAAATACTGCAGCACTTGGTTTGTTCATTCACTCAATGAATTACACAAAGTTTATCTTTGTGTAAGTATGCATCTTAAAGGTAAACATTACATTGGACTAATCCTGAAAACAATCCAATTCAGGTTGATTCTATAACCGTCTGAATTACAGTAGAGTTCCTCTGAAATGTACTGAATCCAAATGGGAAGCTTCCTGAAGTTCTGTTGGTATCTCAGTCATTCATCAGGGTATCTAGACAGAGGCAGGGTGTCTGCAACAATGGATGCAGATCTCTGCCCAACTATGGGTGAGAGGCATATAAAGGATGTAACCTCTGAGAACATTAGATTCTCTATATCCAGGAAATTCCAAAAGGGCTCTCTTGGGATAATTCATTGAGTAACTGCAGTGGCTTACAAAAAGGGTGTTTGGGAACTATCTATTTTACAATTCAATATACTTCGTTTGCTCTTATTCTCAGAGCAGGAAGGGTATGTTTGGATGAAGTCCTCACAAGAGTCCAACTCCAACATTTGGGACCTGGATAGACACCATGACACCAGGTAGCTTCCAAAACCTGTTTTTCTGGCCCTTTGACAGTATAATCATAGCCTCATCCCTGGTATTCTGAAGAAGAAAACAGATGAAAACTGAAGCATAGGACCTCAAACAGTTGAGAAAAAAGACAAGACCCCCCCCCAAATTCCCCTTTAAGCTCCAGCCTGATTCAGAAGTAAGAATCCATCCACTTTGAAATCCTCATCATCTTTGAATAGAATAGTTGACAAGATAGCAGTGTTCCAATATTTCAGCGATTGCCACAAAGAAGAGAGAGACAAGCTATTCTCCAAAGCAGCTGAAGGCAGGACAAGAAGTATAGGATGGAAACTAATCAAGGAGAGAAGCAACTGAGAATTAAGGAGAAATTTCCTGTCAGTTACAACAATTAATCAGTGGAATGAGGTGGATGCTTCACAACTGGAAGTTTTTAACAAAAGATTGGACAACCGTTGGTATAGGGTTTCCTGCCTGAGCAGGGAGTTGGACTAGAAGACCTCCAAGGTCCCTTCCAACTCTGTTATTCTGTTATTCAATTCTTGGCTGCCAAAAGTTTGCCCACTGCTTCTCATCTAGGGAAAAAAAAATGTTTTATTAACTTCTTTTCCATAGGAGGCAGTATTGTATTATTTTGAATTTGCAAGAGCCTTTTGCATTTATATTAGCAAATTAGCATTTCATACTTGGCATGGATAGAGTTAATATACACCCAAAGTTAGCACTGAGAAGAATGGAAGATAATCAGCAGTAACACCCAAGACAGCAGAAGTGACTTAAAGTTTAGCAAGCTTGAAAGAGAGTTTACTGTCTCCTAATGCTTTTGTATTCCAACAAAACTGGTTCATGTAAAACCAACATTGGCCAGCAATAGTGGGAATACATTTCAGTCACCCTTTAACAACGCTTTTTATTTCCATCATACTTGACCACAGCAGGCTGCAACCGGGCAGAGAACATTCCTTTGAAAAAGCGAGCAGACAATTCAACAATTGTGGATTTACTGTGTGAAAATCAGCATTTTAAGGGCTTCTGAAAATGTTGCAATGAATGCTCTTTCCCCCATTCTCTTTCACAGCTTGACTCTCATCTTGTAAAACTGTTAATGCTAAATAATGCAAAAGCTTTTCTATAGAACTTAAAATTAGGCTGTTTCAAGCACAGCTAGCTTGTTGTTCGTTTTCATCTGTATGTTGGTTGCTAAAGCCAAACATGAAATGAATGCATTTTTTTTTCAAAGTTGGAAAGGAGAAAAAGTTAAGGAACATCAAAGTTGTCTTATTAGAAAAATTCAGTAATATTTAAAGATGAAATACACCTCGAAATGCTGCTGTGGATGTGTGGAAAGCACCTGTTGCATATTGTAGGGATATGCCTAGTAATAATTCATTGTCAGGGTTCTTTCCTCCCTGTAGCTCTCTGCACTTCTCCACATATGAAATTAGTCAGACTTGAGGTGAAAATGCTTAAAGAGGTCTAAGGTAAAGACAAGTTCCCCTCACACATTTGTGCTGGTTGTTCCCGACTCTAGGGGGCGGTGCTCATCTCTGTTTCAAAGCTGAAGAGCCAGTCTGTCCGAAGATGTCTCTGTGGTCATGTGGCCGGCATGACTAAATGCCGAAGGCGCATGGAACGCTATTACCTTCCACCAAAGGCGATCCCTATTTTTCTACTTGCATTTTACATGCTTTCAACTGTTAGGTTGGCAGAAGCTGGGAGAAGTAATGGGAGCCCACTCCGATACACGGTGCTAGGAATTCGAACCGCTGAACTGCCTACCTTTCTGATCGACAAGCTCATCATCTTAACCACTGAGCCATCGCTTCCTTCATTAAAAAGGTCTACATTTAGATAAAAACACAATCAAAGATGTATGAGCTACATAGAAGAAAACAGGGTTCTCTTTTGAAGTTAATAATGGGCGGCCTCAGAAATGTGATTTCCTCTGGTTTTCATGGCAAGATAGACTACCTGGTAGAAGAGTAAAAAGGCATCTTCAGTGACGATCCTATTTTCCCCACACAATTTGAGGGATGTTCCCCCGCTCCCCCAATGGCTAGCTCATTTCTGTATTGTTGATTTTCTTTAGACCCATGTTAAAGTTTGCATAGTGTTCTAGAATTTACTCTCTTTTTTTCTTTTTATGACCCTGTAATCCCTTGTATAGGAGTGGACTCAGGATGACTGAATGGAACTGAGCATTTACAGGCTGGATGCCCTTCCTGACACCTACATGGGGTTTGCAGCAGATATTTTCTCTTTGTACCCTGATAGAAAAACATCTGCCGCTGCCTAGGATTGAACTCTCTGTCTCCTGAGTGTGAGTTGAGCATCTTCATCTGTAGGCTAGGCCACTCATTCTAGAATATACCCTAAGAGGGAAATTCTGATACTGTGTGTATATGTACAGTATATGTATATATTGTATATGCATGTATATTCACACATCAAGAATGCTGTAATTCAGTGTTTCCCTAAAAGGTGTGTGTCTCTGTGTGTGTGTGTGTCTTCAACTGAAGTATTATATTACAGGAGTATTAGATTGCTTTTATTTTTCCTTCACTAAACTACACCCACACTATGTCAGCTTACCCAATGTTCTCACTAGAAGTTTTTTCAAGCACTAGTACTACTCACTACTAGAAATACCAGTTTGGTATTACGGCACCAGGAGACCTTGAGTACTAGTCCTGCCTTAGAAACAAAGCCAGTTGGTGACACTGAACCACTCACTCTTCTCAGCCCTCAGAAGGAGGCAAAGGCAAACCGTTTCTGAAATACCTTGCCAAGAAAACTGCAGGGACTTGTCAAGAAATCAGGATGGATTAAAATGCAGTATGTGTATGTATGTATTATATAAGGTATATAAATCTTAGTTAATTCCAGTTGAGTTTAAGTTGCAATTCTTAAATCAGAAATAAATGCTTGTCAGGTTATCTTCTCTATTTTCCATTTTTATATATATATGCACAATATACAAAAACCCAAAACTTCATACTACAAAATCCTTAAAATGATGACCCTCAGGATCTTTATTGAAAGGACAGGAGCACACTTACTGTGTTCGGTATTATGATGTATTTGTTCTCTGTAAACTCATCCCTATATTTACAATGACAGTGGAAGGTTGCCAGCCTGGGCTTTATTTTGTGGCTTGAACACAAGCTTATGCTTTTTCAATTTCCCATTCTGAGCTGTGCTTGTCTCTGTTTGAGGAATATGGAATCTATCACATCATGTACATGTCAAGGCCTGCCATAAGAATGATGGAGTTCGATTGTGCATCTTCTGGCAAGCATCTTAATGGAGGTTAAGGTTTAACGTACAGAGAGAGACTTTAGTTTTAATTTTTTTTCCCTTTAGTTTTAGCAGCACAAGCAATGCATTTGTAAAACTCTTCCAACAATACTGTTACATATCCCCCATCCCTAGGCCAAGATCCATAGAGGGAGATGTGTGTCCAGGAGAGAGAAGAAGGCAGACAGCCAAAGCTCTGCTTGTTCTTTCACTGCAGTTCTTCCCACTGTGAAACAGGCTGCCTTCTGTGCAATTTTAAAAGTGTGGTCTGTTCAGCTGTATAAAAAAGTTGAGGGACCACTGGAGCTGTACACACAGTTTGCTCCCATGCATACATATATGTTTTAGGCTAAACCATCCCATGGCCTAGGTTTTCTTGGATAATTTTCTCACCTGCTAGTGAAATTCAAGCACCCGTTATCCCCTCTGTTTCCGTCTAAAGCATCCTTGGACTTTTCAGAACCGTCTTTCATTATTTTGTGTCGATGATCAACAAAGTCAATGGATAACAGTCTTAAAGAACTGAGAGCACTAATATATATTTCATATTTTTATTAAAGACTTTTTTTTAAAAAAGGAAAATAAAGATGAGCCCCCAAAATATGAAGTAAAAAATAAAACAAAGAAGTCTAAAGGTGCAAAAAAAGGTTGTTTTTTTAAGAAAGAAAAATAGAACAGAAAGAAAAATGATACAAATAAGTAGCCTCTGATCTTCTTTACTGCAAATATAAGTACAATTCTAAATTTTCCTCTGATTCTATGATTGCAACATAACTCTTCTCTCTGTAATCTATCCTAATCATCGAAGCCATAAATCATAAATTAATTTTTTTCTGTTTCATGCAAATGTCCATAAAGGTTTTCCAGTCATAGATAAATGTAAACACTGTCTCTTCTCTGATCAAAGAGGTTAATTTAGCTATGTCAGCAAATTCCATCTTCTTCACCAACCGCTCCTTCTTGTGAGCAATGCCAAATCTTTCCCTCTTTATATATACAATAATCTTGCTGATAATCTTATGTACAAAAACAATGTTCCATGCCTTTTTTTTTCAATTGTTTGTTGATCAATCCCAAAAGAAAAACCTCTGACCTCAGTTGTATATTAATCTTTAAAATCACCCGAATCAGTTTATGTACTGTATTTAAATCCAGAAATTTCTAATTTTTTTAACATCCGCAAAACATCACAAAATGTCCCTCCTTGTTCACATTTCCAGCATAAAGTGGAAGTGCCTTTATACAATCTAGATATTTTTTTCTAGTACATATACTAACGGTACATTGTTTTATAAGAATTCTCCTTATTTATATATAGCCTAGTGTAATTGTCAATCCTTTCAGCTACCAATTTTGCCATTGTTGGTAGCTTTATATTATAGCTAGTTTTTAGTTCACTTATCATAGATTCTTTCAATTGTTCTTTTGTTTCGATTTCAAAAAAACTTTATACACTTTTGCAATTACATGTTCATCATTTGTACATAATTCTATTTCAAATTCAGTTTTACAGTCTTCAAACTTGTATATTCCTCTGTCTACTTTAAATCTTTCAAATAACTATTAATATAAATTGAAAACTACACCTCTCTGGCACCAAAATTCTAATAATCTCACAATAAATTGGGAATTTGTGTTTGCTTATTATTTCTCATATATAAAATACATGAGGGCAAGAAAGGTTTGGAACACAACTTGGGTTTGTATCTGTTCCATATTCTCAGTATGACATATCTAACTTAAATGATTTTTTAAATTTACATTAACCTTGACTTTATTGTACCACAAATATTCATGCCACCTAAATCTCAGGTTCTGTTCTTCTAACTCCAAAACCCTTTTATTTCTCAGCAACACCCACTATTTCTTCAAAATCAAACAGGAAGCAGCAAAATGCAATTTTAAATCAGGTAAACCCATTCCTCCTATTTCCTTTGCATCTGGTAACACCTTATATTTAAACCAGAGATTTTTTTTCCTGCCACATAAATTTAGATACATCCTTTACCAGTGTTTAAATGGTGCATGAGTTGACAAAACTGAAACAAAAATATCACTGTAGGTAAAACATTCATTTTTAATCACATAAATTCTCAGCAATGACACTTGCATTTCTCGCACCTTGACATGTATTTTTCTTAAAGTTCATTTCATTCTGTCTTAACCTACTTATTTAGAAACAACATACAATTCATATTTGTCATAGTATTACCTAGATATTTTACCTTCTCAATCATAAAACCCATTTTATTCAATTCTCATTGATCTATTTTTATATTTTTGTTAACATCTTCATCTCCTGTTCATTAAAATTGAAAGCTAATCCACCACACTCTTTTAATTTGTTCATAAACATTTAATTGCTTGTAAAGGCTTCTACAAAACTAACACATGCAAAAACCTTAACTTAAAATGTCCCAAAGGTGCTTTTTTCAAAAGACAACTGGACTTCGTTTTTCCTTGAAGACGTTTCACTTCTCATCCAAGAAGCTTTTTCAGTTCTGACTGAATGGTGGGGGAATGAAAGGATTTATATTCCTTTCAGTCATCCAATGGCTAGTTTTTCATCATGTTGCTCCAAATGTTCCAAAATGTCCAACACATTTAATTGCCAACTGCCAAAATGTCTGTCTTTTAAGTACCTTTGAGGTAAAAACCTACATTGATCCTCATGAATAAATTATTGCAAAATTATTTTCAGTCTATCCGATAGAATCATTATGAACAATTTGTAGTCATTATTTGATAACATATCAGGCTATAGTTTCTTAAAGTCTTTAGGTACTGGCCTCTTTCCAACTCTCTGTCATCTTTCTTTACTGTAAGGCAAGTTCATCACGCTTTGTAAAGTTAGTAAAAAGTTCATCCTCAAAATGTTTATAATAAGAGCCTGCAAATGCATTAATTTCTATGAATAAAATTCTATAGTTTTCTTGCTAGTTAACCTTGAAATTATTTCTCTTTTTTTCTCCTAACTCCACCTGATAGTTATTATATCTCAGTAGAGTGACAGCAGCTGTCACCTATCTGATCTTGCTATAAAAATATTGCACATTATCTTCTCATCCTATCCAATAGATGATATTCAGCTAAACTGCACATACGTTTAACGCTTTAGTCCAGGTTGCAGTTCTGACCAATCATGATTTTCAGGTATTGTCTAGTTTAAATTCCTACTACCTGTATTCCATTTGGCCAGGGTTGAAAGCGATGGGAAGATGCAGTACAACAACATTTGGAAGGCTATATTTTTCTACACCTTCATTATAGAAATAGACATTGGGCAATTATTGAATGATTATTCCAGGACAATAAAGTTATAATAATAGCTTATAGGGTATAAATATAGATTTTCAGAAAATGTCAAATCTTTCAGTAGACACTAACTGAATACAGTTTTAGTGCTTATAAAACTGTTCCTTGCTACATGGTTTTAATCATATTTATGGCATGGATTCCAAACTATGATGTGTCATACAGAATAATTTATAAGATTAATAATAGTAGTTTTGATTGGGGTATAATATTTGTGTAGAAGAAAAACACTGAATAATTCTAAAGTGTTTGTTTTTTTCACTTTGTTTTTAATAAATATTTGAACATATTTCACCTTTTCTAGAAACTTTTCACATATGTCATAGTTTCTTTCTTTTTCTTTCTTTCTTTCTGTCTTCTTTCTTTCTCTCTTTCTTTTTCTTTTTGTCTCCTTTTTCTTCCCTCCCTTTCTCCCTTTCCCCTTTATTTCACTGATTTAAACCTGCTTATAAGCTAAGTATTCCACACTCAGATACTTCCTAAATGAGATTGAAACAGGTTATCTATCATCCATCAACCATCTATCATCTATCAATTATCTATCAATCATCTATCAATCATCTAATCTATCATCTATCTATCATCTATCTATCTATCTATCTATCTATCTATCTATCTATCTATCTATCATCCATCCATCCATCCATCCATCCATCCAACTAACTAACTAACTAACTAACTAACTATTATCTCTATCTCAATCTAATTTATGTACTGCCAATCTCACCTAAGAGCCTCTGGACAATTTTACAAATACTCATTTTTCCATATTTTAGCCATTTGTGCTTAGACAACACCTCCACAAAAATTGGCTTGATTTGAATCATGTTGCTTATGCACCAAGCAATGATCTTTCAATGATCATCAATGTTCCTTAAATATTGCATTTAGATTTGGTAACCCTGAACTTTTATTATTGTACTATTTCACTCTCTAAATTTTAAAAATAAACATCATTTGCTTTAAATAGTTTGTATAGCTATTACTTAGTGTGGAATGGTAATATTAAAATAAAGATAAAAGTGTAAATAAAGAAACAGAAATACTTACTGTTTTGCCATGAAAATCCTAAAAATGTATTACGTTTGCTGTTTTAACCATAAATAAGTAATGTCTATCTTTATTTCACCTTTCCTTATTTGTAAATATCGGTAGAACACCCAGCTACTTCATAAGAAATTCTTGTATTCTCAATCAAATCTTTGTGCTACCCAAAGATAATTCAAGCCAATTCTCATGAACAGGAATCTCAAACATTTTTAATCAAGGACAATTGTATTGCCAAGTCTTACAGGTAGTCCTCGATTTATAACCACAATGGAGCCTGCTGTGACAGTCAGAAAGCAGGTCATCCACATGACTGACCCAATCTAATTTTTTGGGTGTGTGTGTGTGTTGTTAAATGAACGTGGCTGTTGTAAAGCAAATGTGGCATTTAAGTGAATGCTGTGATCATGAAATGAACCTTGTGGTCAGTAAACTAACCCATTGTTCACTATGGGGCATTTTTGCCATTTACCAGAAGTAAATGACGGTTTTCTGGGGAGGGGGATTGGAAACTGAAATCACATGACTTGTGGATGCTGCAAACAGCTGTAAATGCAAATCAGTTGCTGAGCATTCGAAATGCGGTCACATAAACAGCAGAGGGGCAGTTGCTGGAACTTTGGAACCAATTTGTAAGTACTTTTGCCCGAAGTCTGGTTGTAAATCGAGGACTATCTGCATTAACTTTGTTCATTTTTAATGATGGACATAGCAACATTGGACTGCATGGTGGAATTACCATTCACGTCAATTCTTCTCATCTAACTATCTCCCCAACCATCCCAATTTGGCACCAGAATCAGTACCTTATTTGCTTCCTTAGGCAGCTGTTAATCACTGCAAATTTATTCATCCAATGTTTTGCTATGCAGGTCTAGCAGTGTTACTGTCCCATTGCTTGGATTGAGTCTACTTTTATGTTTCAGGAAGTCGGGATCGAACCAATACAATCTGAAAACAATTTAGAAATATCAGTTCTCTAGGCGAAGACTGAGAAGGAAGATTGGCTATGGCATTCGTGGTTGCTGAAAAAGGGATGCCAAGAAAGATGTCAGTTTTTGATGTAAGGAAAGTTCTGCTTAATTGCATTTAAAAGAAGATTACAATGTTTACTGCTTCTTTGTGAGTGAAGGGGTGGGATTTGTCTCAAAGTAAGTATACAGCTTAATTTCAGAAACCACCGTCAGCTCTTTCTTTTTTCTTCTTTATAGTGTTACTGAATGAATTAAATCTATCAACAAAGTATGAGATCTGAGGTAAGAGCTCTTTGTGACAAGTACCAAAAAACATAATGCTGTGTTACAGATATTTACGGTGAGGTAAAGATGATCTCATCATCTGAATTAGATTTGCATTACACATATTCAAAAGGATGGCGTGTTTTGAGAGCAGATTATATTCACTCAATTAGAACTTTACATTTCCACAAATATATTGGTTTGGTGAATGTATGTAATGTTATTTCTCAGATTTTCACATTTATGTTCCAAGTCTAGATGGGATTTTGTACTAATAATCTTTAAATTAGTCAGGCTCTCCTTTCCCAAACTTAATTAAAGCCAGCATTGCAGCTCTCCTGAAGAAAAGCTGAGTTTGCATAATGGAAAGCAAAACAGTTTTAAGAAAAGGCAGCACTAATCATGATTATTGCAGCAAATCACAGTAAATACCATTGTCCAAGCCAAGAGGCAAATTGATAGTAGTAGTGTATTCTCTCTCTAAAAAAAATAGAAGAAGTAAGAACTTGCTATATAAGCACGTATTAGACCCTTTTTTCTAAATAAGGAGGCAGAAAAACCATTCTAGGATTGTTTGTGTTTTCAAAATAACATTCTAAATGTTAGCCAATCTGCATATTCAGAAAAAGTACCGTACATAGTATGTATTTCTGCAACTGCATATGTTTATGGTGGAGATGGAGGCATTAGACCTTTTAATCTTAATTATTTATCACCTGATGTATAAATACATCTATATGATGCCTTTGGCTTGGCAAAAGAACTGACTCAGGCTCTCTAGACATGTGAAAGAGTAGAGAGATGCATTACCACAGTGGTCCCCAACCTATGCAGCTTAGCGGAGTGGGGGAAAGGGGAACCAGGTCATGTTAATGGTGGGCTGATGTGCATGCATGGATGTGTGCAGCTCAACTTGCACAAGTGGTGGACCAGTGTACACATATACATGCGCAGCTTGACTTGCGCAACTTGAGCTGTGGAAGTCTGTGCATACACACTGGTCTGTCACTTGCACAAGTTAAGCTGTGTATGTGCACCGTCCCACTGCTCCCAAAGTCCAGTTGCAAATTGATCATGGCCTGGTAGTAAGCTGTGGCCCGAGTGTTTGGATCCTTGCTTTATCAGAGAAGTCTGCCTGTTTTTTAAGCATTCCAACAATGGATAATTCTTGGGGCAAAAGAAGACGTTGGACTTAAATATTCAACAAAATAAATCTCCTGCCAACTTGTTCTGGAGCAGTGTTTCTGAAATTTGGCAGCTTAAAGTTGCCAAGATTAAGAAATAGCAATGTGGAGAATAGCAATAAAGGTAAAATTAGTACCAGAGTGAGATTGTCATATTACAAACATGAGCATAGGAATGCACTTGCAGAGATAGACTTCTCTTCAAGGAGTGGAGTCAATCTGCATTAGGCCAACAGAAGTCTATTTCTGCAAGTGCATTCCTCTTTTCATGTTTGTGGTATACCAATCTCATGTTGGTGCTAATTTTACCAGGCTATATCTGCACCAACGACTTCTGAAAATCCTTGCCAAGAAAATTGTGGTTATTTATTCAGGCAGTCTCTTGGAATTGGATGCAATTAAACAGAAGAAAAAAAAAGTTAAAAATTTAAATATGAAATAAATATACAGTAAGTCTTTATTTAAGTAAATATGACTTACTTTGGACTTTATTAAAAGCAAAAGCATTTTTCCCACAATTCACATATCAGCCAAATTCCCTCCAGTTTTCTCTTCCTGAAGCAAAAAAAAAAAAATCTTTCAAAGACAATGGATTTTAGTCTTCTTTTAGATATCACCACAGTGGGTAGAATGCTATCAGTGTATATCTATTGTTTTGCTGAACCTCACCTGCTTATTTATACACAGTTTTGTGAATGGAATGGAATGGAATAAAACAGAACAGAATAGAATAGAATATTGACCAAGTATGATTGGACACACCAGAAAGTTATCTCTAGTGCATAAGTTCTCAGTGTGCACAAAAGCAACAAAATAATATAATCATACAATTCCAATAAAAGAAGGTAGTATAAAAGTTGAGAAGGATAATAATGCAACCATACTACATGGGCATATAATACACACTATATAAGTAAACATCCTTAAACAGTTTTAGCGGGCATGGAAAATACCATAAACCATCTCTATCTGCTATATCAACTGCTTCTGGATGGTTTGAAAGTATCTGACTTCTTTTGACACTGCTGCTGTTCAAAAAGATCTAGGGGTTTCCTTCAGGCTTTCCCTCAATGTTACAAAGAGACGGATTTCTTTGCAGGCATCCTTCAATCTTGTCTATCTATCTTCTCTACTCCAACACTGATTTCTTGGCTGTGATGCCTGTTAGCAGCTGCCATAACAACATGGTGCCATATTGAAAAGCTGTCTTGCAGTGATTCCTCTGAGGAGGCTCGCTGTCATCTCTTCACAGATGTTTTCACCATACATCTGTGTCTCAAATGGTATCTTAATTCCCTGTGTACAAACTCCTTGCAGTTAATGGTGCTTTGGCAACAAATTTCTATGACTGCAGTGAAAATCAGATCCTGCCCACTTTCCATCCACTTGCAGCTATAATGGAGGAGAGGTCAGTCTCTCTAACACAAAATTCTCCTCTTGCAGGTTTTCAAAATGTGCTTATATATAGTGGATTCAGAATAGCCAGAAAAAGCAGATTTTGCTTTGAATTATCTCAAGTCAACAATTTTGGCTTCTTGTTGCACAATTGAACAATGTTTTTAAAAAGCATTTGGTCTTGCATGAGATTACCAACATCAGTTCTGAAAATTATATTTAATGCTTAAAATAACTATAAGCAGTTAAGAACAGTTTGACTGGAATTGTCATTCATCCAAGAATATTTGATAAGTTTATCCAATGGCTTATCATGGCACCGCTTGATCAAAAAGACCAGAAAGCACATGTATCATATGGTTATATAAAGCTGCTTACTTGAAGGACTAAATACATATTTTAATAAGAGAAAATTTAGAATCAAACTCCCAGAGAAAATTGCAGGATGATTTCCATCACCAACTACATTTAGAAACTATCTATCCATTCTGCCCATTTAAATATACTCTGAAAAAAATATCAACAAAAACTTAAAATAAACTCAATCAACAATAAACATAAATAAATAAAATGTAAAATTAAAATAAATTGTAGAACCTTCCCTTCCCTTTCACTCTGAGAAGTTTGAAAACAACTTGAAGAAGCTTCAAAAACTTAATGCACTTACATTGCTACATAACCATCTGTATTTTATTTGCAAAGATAGTCCTCTTTTTTGATGGTAAACTAAATCCATTAACAGCTAAAAAGCCACTTTGTTTAGCACAACACATTTCTTGTAAGAAGTTAGCTTTTGCTGTCTAAACAAATAGGAGTAATGAAATATGGCATTTAGTCATCAAATGGATAGATAGATAGATAGATAGATAGATAGATAGATAGATAGATAGATGATAGATAGATGATTGATTGATTGATTTGATAGATTTATAAATCCACCCAACTCAAAATGACTGAGTGACATACACATTAAAAAACAAACATGATACATAAAGCAGATAAAAGATGGCAATAACCAGGGGTCCAGACCTATCTAACACAGTAATATAACTTCACTCCGGGGCATATACTCTACCTAAATTAGAGCTTGGGAGAAAAAAAAAAGAACATTTCAAGGCTCCGTTAAAGGACAGAAGGGTCAGAGCAAATCAAAACACCAAGGGGATGTTGTTGCAGAGGACAGGTGCTAGGAGAGAGAAAGCAAGCTTTCTGATGACCCCTCTTTGCAGATGATATTTAAATGCCCACTCTCTTAGCTCTTACCAGATGGCTGAGACAATGAAAGCCTATCCTTTAGATAGCCAAAGTCCTGTGCCATAAAGGGCTTTATAGTTAGGACTTTGTTTTGTACCCATGGTGGGATAAGACTGGTACGCCCCATTCTGGTACTGTGCTCCAAAGGGCCCACCCGCTCTCCTTACCGATATTTGAGCCGATCGGGGCATTTGCGTCCGTGCACAGAGCATATGGTGCCTGCACGATGCTCCGCCGAGCAGCTGGAGCTGGAGTGGGTGGTAGGTACACATGTGTGTGCTGCACACATGCTGCGCGCATGCACATGGTGGGTGCCCGGCCCCATTGCACCGTACCGATTGTACCGGGATCCAGAACCCACTACTGAATTGTACCCAGAAAGTTCCTGGTAAGAAGTGCAGCTCACGCGGCTGATGTCAAGTCCTCTGAAAGTGGTATATACACACAAGAAGAGCCACTCCAATTACTAGAACCATATTTATTTCCAATATAGCAAAATCTTGAAAGCCTTGTCAAAACAATTCTCCAGATCAATTCATCTAATGCAGTTAAAGTAGAGTCTTTACTAACTACCTAATGCAATTAAAGTAGAGTCCCTCTGATTCTCTTCCTAACATTTTTCGCTTAGCTCTGGTTTAAAGAATATTTTTTGTAACAGTCCTGCAACCTTCTATAAAGGCCCTGCTCCATCCTCCAAATTCTTAGTGTCCATCAGAGTATGACATGGCATAGTGAGCTGCACCCATCCCTTCCTGCATCCCCACATTGTAGACCAGCTGCAGAAATACAACAGCAGTTATAAAGCATTACTTTTGGAAACAGAAGTGAAATAGCAAAGGGGGTAGGTGAGGTTGATCAATAGTAAAATACTAAAGTAAAACATTTCCTTTCAACTGGAATACGTACGTCTACTAGAGCTCCATTTGATTTCCCACTGGTCCCTCCCCTAGAGGTATATCGGATACATGAGTATACCTCGCCCCCAGTGATTAAACAGCTTTCCAAAAAAGGTAAGTCCTTCTTTGACCATATTCTGGCATAGCAAAAATAGTTTTATTCCACTCAGCAGGCTTTACACGTGAAACTTTGACAGCTGTGTTTTGTGGCACACAATAGCTGGAGGATTTTTGTACATTTTGAATGATGCTATTGATTAAAAGTCCCCTTGAATGTTTTTATCATAAGGAGGGAAAGAGGAAAATATAGGGTGGTGGAATGTGGGAGTGGGTGTGTGTATGCTAGGACAATTAAAATGCAACAGCTAAAATGTGTTCATCTATTTAAGTTTCCCACCCTACTTTCTTGTCAAAAATGACAACTTGGCAACAACTTTTGGAAGTCTCGCATGGGTACCTATGGCTATGGGGCCTTAAGATGTAACATTTTGATTTATTCTTGAGAAAGCAATCTTAGGTTCAGGAAAACTTCTATCAAGGCTGGATGAAATTGGAAAAGCCAACAGGAGATGTACATAAAAGATAGATAGGCAAAGTTTGAATGACCTAATGCTCCCTGTCACCCATGTTTAATTTAATAAAGGTTTCAGGAAACCTGGGCTCTCCAATACCAGAAATAAAGCTCCTAAATTGGTTATTGACTAAAAATACTGGGCAGCTGTATTGTTGTCACTTCAGGGATAACTAGGATTCATTGGAGGAAAAAAAAAAAGCACAATATTTTCTTAAGAGTTTCTGGTTTGGAAGTTATTTTTGTCTCTTGTTGCCTGTGTAACAGTTGGAATGTTAATTTAATTTTACAGAATATCATTTATGTAAATGTAATTAGAAGGGAAACAAGATCGGGAGATGCACAGCACCAAAGAAAATTTATTACTCTAAGGGGTATTGCTCTAATCATTCAGCTGCAATATTGAGTTTCCCCAGATTTAATCTAAAAGCAATAAATTACAAAAGGCTAATGTCCTACTCAACAAAAAGCTGTCATGAACCCAAGTTTCAGGGAGAGAAAAAAATCAAGTTCATTTCAGCAACAGGCTCCTTGAATCTTCGCTTCTCCTTTTATGATTCAAGTCAAGTCAAACTAAAATGAATATAAATATGAAACTTCCAAGACTTTTTGTGAATATGGATAGATGGGTCTGATGACAATCATACTAATCTACAATCTAGAACATGAGTCTCTTTGATCTGAAGCAGCAGAAGTATGCACAGCCTCAACATCTACTGTAGTCATTCCAGGATCTATGAAGATAGTTAAGGCTCTGATTTATACTAGAATTTATATGAAAGATATTGCAGGTTATGATCAACATGCTAGTAATACAGGGAAAGAAGGTATGCACACTTTCTTTTGTTCAAAAATGAAAAAGTCATGCCTTTTGTGCCATCATGTCTAATAAGACTTTTAAAAAAAAATCAGTGGAAGCCTTAAAGAGATTTAGATTAGCGGGATTTTTAAACAAAGAATCTGAGAGAAAAAAAGAAGTTATGGAATATAAATAATCAACAAGCAGGGAAGAGAATTTTTGTCCAGATTTAGAAAGTGACCTTGTACCAATTGTCATTTTCTATGCATTTTAGGGGCCACTGGTAAAGGGTTCTAGCATCAAGTAGAAAGATCAGGAATGAACCTTTTCCTAAATACAGCATCAATTCAGTTGTGTTTTCTAAGCAAAGTGGATCTTTTCTTGTGTACAACTTGCTGGATTTGAATATCTTTCTGTTTTCATCCATTAGTAAGTGTTGTGGCCCAGCAGGAGCCGTTGGAGTTGCCACCAGACTCCGACAGCGAGGGTCCCTCTGAGTCGGCTCAGGAGGATGTGGAGGACCCTGGACAGGGTTCCGACTCTGAGCAGGGCGCAGAGAGGCTGGTTGGCCACCAGGAGGCGCCTGAGGCATGGAGCAGTGGTGAAAGCCAAAGGAAGGGGGCTCCTGATGTCATGCCTTGGAGCAGTGGGGAGGAGTCACAGGACAGTGAGTCAGACATCAGCAGTGAGCTATTAGATGCTCGTTACCGACGGTGCTTCCCGGCATAAGGAGCAATTGAGCAATTACAGGAGGTAATTGCCCTCAGCTGCTGATCATTAGACTCCTCTCCAGACTATAAAGGGACTGCTTGTGGACACACCCTTTGCAGGAATCAACTGATCATTGGAGTTGGAGAAGCTCAGATCTGTGTCGTACTTTGGCAGGCTGGATTGCTGCCAAAGGGTTTACCTGGATTGCTGCCAATCTGTTCCCTGGACTTGGCAGGCAGGAATGCTGCTAAGGTGATTATCTGGAACTTGGTAGCTGGATTGCTGCCCAGAGTACTATCTTGACCTTGGGAGGCTGGATTGCTGCCAAGGTTGAACCTGTATGTCAATAAACATCTCTGGAAGAGTCTTTGTGTCAGAGTGACTTGTTATACAAGAGGAGGGGGTCAGAACAAGTAAGTGTTTCATTTCCACAGTTAGAAGCTCCATGCAACTTTCATGGATTGACTACTGGGGAGAAAGTGAGAATAATCAAGTACTTATTGTCTCTCCACTTTTTTCGCCCAACAACAACCTTTTGTTGTTGTTATTGAAAGACTACCATGGAGGGCAGGATCTACATCCCTGTTATGATTGGTCCATCATAGCTGTCCTATATGTTCTACATCCAGCAACTACTGAAGCATAATCAGTCTATTGATAGCTAAGATGAACCATTGCTGTGTCATTTAACGTAACTGTATGGCAATATATATTACAGACATGCAGTATCTGGATTCATTATTACCTATTCTAAAATCACATTGCAAGAATATTTAATCCTTTGGGCATCTCTAGCATACAGTACTGTCAATCATTTTACAAGTTGTGCATTTATAATAAAGGAAAAAGATCCAAAATGACAAGCTCTAAAGAAGTCCCTTCCATTCTAAGCTTTATTGAATGCTTCCTGTTAGATCTGGGCAACGAGAGACAGACTGCGGACACGAAGTGACTTAACAGCTCTTTATTAGTGATAATAGTGATCCAGCTTGCTCTGTGGTCGGAGGGTTCCCCTTTTATAGGAATTGGGCACGCCCCTCGACCAATCAGAGGGATACCTGTTTCCCGCTGTAGGAGCGGACCAGAGGGAAGACTTATCCCGATATATGTTAATATCTAACACCCCTCCCCTCCTAGATGGGACGTTACGGTAGGTGACATAGTCCTTTAGGTAGGTGGGTGTTTGTCTTGCTCGGGAGGAACGTCGTAGTTCAGATTGGGTTGAAGTGTTTGCAGGACCGGTTGCCTGTTGGTTCGAAGTAGTTGCAGGATCAGGTGCATTTCCTTTTTCCCGTTCTGGAGGTCTTTCGCTTTCGTTGCTTGGGCGTTCAGGAGCTAGTTCGGCTGCGTTGACTGGGGGTTCTTCAGCTGCGTGCGTGTTGTCCTGTTCCACGCTTAGCTCGCCGGTGTCGTTGTTCCCTGCGATGGAGTTTTCCTGCGGTTGGCTCTCTGTAGACAGGAAACTCTCGTTTTCATCCCTAATGTTGGAGTGTGCAAGGCGACCTCGAAGTTGATCGATGTGCCTTTTCCAATTTCGCCCATCTTCTAGCTCCAGCAAATACGATCGAGGACCCGTGATGCCAATGACCTTTGCCGGCATCCACAATGTCCCCCCTGTGTAGTTGTGAGCATATACTGCGTCCCCTACTCTGAAAGACCGGACCTTACTTGTAGAGTCTGGGGGAGCTGCGGCAGAGTAATTCGGGTGGAGCCGGTCCAGGTGAGACCGTAGGCGGCGACCCATGAGTAGTTCAGCGGGGCTCCTCCCCGTCGTTGCGCTCGGTGTAATGTGTTGAATGAGGAGGTAATGGTCAATGCGTGTCTGCCAATCACCTGGACCCATCCTAGCGAGGGCCTCTTTTGCGAATCGCACCATTCTCTCTGCCTGACCGTTGGATGCTGGATGGAATGGCGCGATGAGGGCATGCCTGATTCCCAACCCTGCTAAAAATGTTTCAAACTGCATGGCCGTGAATTGGGGCCCGTTATCGGATACTAAAAGATCTGGTAGACCATGGGTGGCGAAAAGCCGCCGAAGAACCTTTATGACTGCCTCTGCCGTGGTTGACGTCATTAAGACTACATCTAGCCATTTAGAATAAGCATCTACAACTATGAGGAAGGTTTGGCCCTGGAATGGCCCTGCCAAGTCAATGTGTATACGTGACCAGGGTGCCTTGGGTTTCTCCCATTCTGTGGCGGGCGCTTCCGGAGGTGCTGGTCTCGACTCCTGGCATGGGTCGCAAGTGGCCACCCACTCCTCTATTTCTTTGTCCATGTTTGGCCACCACACGTAACTTCTCGCTAACGCTTTCATTCTCACGATCCCCGGGTGACCCATATGCAAAGCATCTAATACATTTTTTCGTAGAGCATAAGGAATAACAACTCGATCCCCCCACAACAAACATCCCTGTAAAACTGAGAGTTCGTCCCGTTTCGACCAAAACATTTTGAAATCCGGGTCCACATTTCCCTTCGGCCACCCCCTCCATACCCAAGTTTGCACTTGCTTTATTAAAGTGTCTTTAGAGGAGAACCTTGCAACATCGTAGGAAGAAACCGGTCCCGAATCCAAACAGTCAATGAGCAATACCGGTACTTCTGGAGTGGGGTCTGGCAAAATGTCTGGTAATGGGCAACGGCTGAGCGCGTCTGCGTGTCCTAGAGTGGAGCCCGGTCGATGAATTAACTTGTAGGAGTACGCAGCCAGGAAAACAGTCCACCTGGTCATGCGTGGAGAAAGGGAGACCGGAGTGGGGCGGTTTCCCGCCAAAAGTCCCAACAGCGGTTTGTGATCTGTGATCAGTTCAAAGTCGCGGCCGTAGAGGTATTCATGGAAACGTTTTACACCAGCTACGGCAGCCAGCGCTTCTCTGTCCATTTGGCTGTAGTTCCTTTCGGCCGATGAAAGAGTTCTGGAGTAGAAAGCAATGGGTGCTTCTTTTCCGTCGGGCATCCTGTGGCTGAGGACTGCTCCAACTCCGAATGGCGATGCGTCGCAGGTCAATACTAGCGGTAGAGTCTGACTGTATTGAACAAGTAGCGAGTCAGCGGTGAGTAGGCGCTTTACTCCGGCGAAGGCTGCAGCTTCGGCTCGTCCCCATTTCCATGGTGCGTTCCTCTGGAGTAGACGGTGTAGAGGCTCAGCAACGGTCGCCTTCTGTCTCAGAAAAACGCTGTAGAAGTTAAGTAATCCGAGGAAGGCCTGCAACTCGGTCTGATTTCGTGGTGTGGGGGCGTCCTGGATCGCCTTAATTTTCTTTGAAGTGGGGTGTATTCCCTGACCATCGATTCTATAACCCAGGAATTCTACGCTAGGCACGTTAATTTGGCATTTTTCTTTTTTAAGGCGGAGACCCTTTTCTCTGATTCTGGCCAAAACAGACCTGACTCTTTTGTTTAATTGCTCCTCGTTTGCAGCTGACACCAAGATGTCGTCAAAATAGGGGACGACTCCTGGTATCCCTTGCAACAGTCGTTCCATGACGCTCTGGAACAATCCTGGGGCAATGCTAACGCCGAATTGTAGCCGGTTGCATTTGAATGCTCCTCTATGCGTCACTATCGTTTGGGCCTCCGCTGTGGCGCTATCAACTGGCAGTTGCTGGTAAGCTTGTGCCATGTCTAACTTTGCGAATACCTTTCCTGGCCCCAACGAGTGCAATAAGTGCTGTACTACTGGCACAGGATATGCGCTCTGTTGTAGCGCGACATTAATTGTGCACTTATAGTCCGCGCAGATGCGGACTGATCCGTCTGGTTTGACTGGGGTCACGATAGGCGTTTCCCAGCGCGCGTGATCTACCGGCTCAAGGATCCCTTGCTCCACTAACTTATCTATCTCCTTATCTATTTTTGGGCGGAGTGCAAAAGGCACTCGTCTCGGTTTAAGTCGGATTGGCGCCACATTTGGGTCTAAATTAAATGATATTGGTTTGCCCACATACTTACCAAGACCGGGGCTGAACACATCCTCGAACTCCTTAAAAATCTTTTCAGCGCTGCTGTTTCTCACGGCGTTGATTCCGGTGACTTCTAATCCCAGGGCTTCAAACCAATCAAGCCCCAGAAGGTTCTGCAATGGCGCGCTGGCGATGGTCACGGGCAGCTGGGCTTCGATGTCCTTGAAACGGATGCGGAATGTGCCTTGGCCCACGATGGGGACTTGGTTCCCCTGGTAGTCACGTAGTAGGACGTCTGGAGCGCGCAGTTGGCTCTTTCTGAGGCTGGGGATAGCCTGTTTCATGGATGCCCATGAAATGATCGTCAGGGTTGATCCTGTGTCAACTTCTAGCTCGCAGGGTGAGCCCTCCAAGAGGACTGTGACTTTCAGCCTTTTGGGCCGCTTAGGGCGGACCTGATGTATCGTGGTGAGATACGTTCGCAACTCCTCTCTCTGGGTCAACTCTATCTCATCGTCCACATCCTGAAAATACTCTTGTTGAGCGTCTTGATAGAACGCTCTTTCAGCTCTCTGTGTGTATTCTCTCTGGGGATACGCTCGCTCACTTTCTTGTGAGTAATCTCTCTGGGAATACGCTCGTTCAGCTCTTTGGAAATTTTCTCTCTGGGTAAACACTTGTGGATTTCTCTCTGGGCGCCCTTTTTGATTTCACCAAGCCCCTGGGTTGGGCTTCTGTTGGCGGTACATGGGTGGCTGCCGTGAGGCAGGGACTCCGCTCCGGCACACTCGTGCGATGTGCCCAAGTTTGTTGCAGTGCGAACAAACAACGTTCCTGAACCTGCAAGTAGACCTGGGGTGATTCCCTCCGCAGCTTGCGCAGGGCGGCAAACGGGATCCGGGTCTCCCCCCAGACCTCACGTGACTGCTCTGCATTAGGTGACTGTCCTCGAACTCGGGATTCTCGTAGTCGGGGCTTGTGTCCTCGTAGTGAACTCTGGTTTGCCTCGGTGCTGGCTGGTTTACGCTGGCCCCTCGTTGTATGGTCACCGATGATTTCTCCGCTGATTCTGACGCTCTTGCTTCGTTTAACGCTGTCTGTAGGGTTAAACTCGGGTTTGCCAACAGCTTCTTTTGCAACGAAATGTCTCTTATCCCACAGATGAGCCGCTCTAAAATGTGTTCCTCCAGATCCCTGTATTCGCAGTGAGCTGCTGCTTTTCGTAGGGCTGCAACATATTGATTAACGGATTCTCCCGCCTTCTGAGTCCTCATGTTGAATTCTTTGCGGCAGACATGGCGGGAAGGTTTTGGCGCGTAGTGAGTTTGCAGAGTCTGTTGCAACGTTGTCCACGATACTGCTTGTATTGGAGTAGGCGCGGTGAGGTCTCTGGCCGTATTGAAGACTTCTTTTCCGCAGTAGCCGAGGAAGATGTTTTTCTTCCTCGCATCGGTGATCCCCGTGTATTCGTTCGCTTCGAGGAAACACTCGAAACGAATCATGAAGGCTTCCCATTCGTCGTTTTCTGGGTCGAAAGGAGCGGGGGGAGCATGCATCGCCATCTTCTCAGTTTGAATTTGCCGCGCTGCGGTGATCTGAGATGGCTGTCGGAATTGCTGCCGAATTCCTGGGCTGGATCAAATCCGGAGATTCTGGAGGTAGCGTTCTTCGTCCTATCTGCCTCTCGATCCCACCCTCGTCGCCAATGTTAGATCTGGGCAACGAGAGACAGACTGCGGACACGAAGTGACTTAACAGCTCTTTATTAGTGATAATAGTGATCCAGCTTGCTCTGTGGTCGGAGGGTTCCCCTTTTATAGGAATTGGGCACGCCCCTCGACCAATCAGAGGGATACCTGTTTCCCGCTGTAGGAGCGGACCAGAGGGAAGACTTATCCCGATATATGTTAATATCTAACACTTCCCAATTACAAATCCATTTTCCCAGATGTTTTAAATAGAATTTAAAATAGTCTTTATATTCAATCTTACTTGGCTGCTGTGGTTCAGAAGAAACCAATGGTATTGTGGGGGTTGAAGTCTAGCATAGTTAGTTTAAAACAATTGTTTGAATTGGAATTTTAATTGAAAGTGAACAAAGATTCTGGTGAATGATAGGAGAAAAGTTATTGATCATGAAATCCTTCTGATGAGTATAAATTAAAAAAAACTCATCAAACTGTCTCAGATGGAAAAAAGGGGTTTGAAGCAAGAACTAAAGAAACTTTGTTCTATGTTATGCTCTCTTTTGATCTAAAGATACTGTATGCATTCTTCACCAGGTTTATAGTAATTGTAGCTAATTACTGTAAAGGAGACCTTAGCTAGATCTGGTTTTTATTCCACCCAAAATAATGTTCCTGATTGCTTGCAATCTGTCATTGTAAGGAGATGTCTTAATATCCATTTTGATTTAGCAGAGAGAGTTGAGAGATTCATCAATTGATTTTATTTATTTTTCAAATTGTAAGTGCAATTAACGTGAGCATCTCTCCTGCACTGAGTCATTGTTTCTTTAGACTGTTGAATGTGATGGCAATATTATGCTTTGTGCGTTGTGACCAATGCATTTGGGAGCCTTACATGGCTCTGTTCTTACACTTTATACCTTTATCTAATCTCTCTCTCTATGACTTGATTTTACTTTTTCAGATAAAGGACTGAGGAACGGTGTGTTTCATAAGCGTCCTGTCTGGCACTGCATAGCCCATCATAGAATCCAAGATTGTGTTAATGTAGTTCTTGATACATGAAATGATTCTTTGTTTAAGAGTGATAAACAGCTCACTATATAATGTATATTGGAAAATCTTTAACATAAAAAAATGCAATCAACAAAAAGCAAGTCCAACTGCTGGCCATCAATTGATCATCCAATAAAATGAAAGCTGATGTGTTTCAAGTAACACAATTATACCTGTTTATTGCAATTTTTATAATTGTAATTAATTGCAAAATATATTATAAACTAGTGATTTGATTAACCTGATGGCAAATTGAAATATTGGGTGTATGATAGCTGATATGAATGCATACACAAGTTAATTTCTCATACAGGTGAAACTCGAAAAATTAGAATATCGTGCAAAAGTTCATTTATTTCAGTAATGCAATTTAAAAGGTGAAACTAATATATGAGATAAGACTCATTACATGGAAAGCAAGCCGTGATTTGTCCTAATTGTAATGATTATGGCGTACAGCTCATGAAAACCCCAAATCCACCATCTCAGAAAATTTGAATATTACATGCAATCATGTAAGATCATGAGAGCAACTTTTGCATCTCATTTGGAAACCAAGGATCCAGAGTATGGAGGAAGAATGGAGAGGCCAATCAAGCACAATAATCCCATGGTCATTGAACCAGGTTTTAGTGCTTTTGGCAAAAGTTGCTCTCATCAGAAAAGAGGACTTTGGACCACTGAGCAACAGGACTTTGGACCATGCTTCCTTCCACAGATGAGCTTTATGGAGATGCTGACTTATTTTCCAGCTGCCCACACTACCAAAAGCACCAAAACCTGATTCAATGACCATGGGATTACTGTGCTTCATTGGCCAGCAAACTCGCCTGACCTGAACCCCATAGAGAATCTATGGAGCATTGCCAAGAGAAAGATGAGAAACATGAGACCGAACAATGCAGAAGAGCTGAAGGCTGCTATTGAAGCATCCTGGTCTTCCATAACACCTCAGCAGTGCCACAGGCTGATAGCTTCCATGCCATGCTGCATTGAGGCAGTAATTGCTGCAAAAGGGGCCCAAACCAAGTACTGAGTACATATGCATGCTTATACTTTTCAGAGGTCTGATATTGTTCTATGTACAATCCTTGTTTTATTGATTGCATGTAATATTCTAATTTTCTGAGATGGTGGATTTGGGGTTTTCATGAGCTGCACACCATAATCATCACAATTATGACAAATCACAGCTTGAACTACCTTGCTTTGCATGTAATGAGTCTTATCTCATCTATTAGTTTCACCTTTTAAGTTGCATTACTGAAATAAATGAACTTTTGCACAATATTCTAATTTTTCGAGTTTCACCTGTAGTATAACTTTAAGGAGAACTTCTCAGAGGTGTGTACAATAACATTAAGATGCCCACAAAGTTTGTTTAAAAAAATCTTCCCAAAATTAAACAAAATGGATTGGGTTCTTTGCCAGATATTTTATTGTTGCATACAGGAATAACAAAATCTTAAAATTTAGGAGATTATAAAGAAGTTTCCCAATGTAAGTCCTTAAGTGATAAAGCTCGCTCTTTCCTTCCTTCCTTCCTTCCTTCCTTCCTTCCTTCCTTCCTTCCTTCCTTCCTTCCTTCCTTCCTTCCTTCCTTCCTCCCTCCCTCCCTCCCTCCCTCCCTCCCTCCCTCCCAGTGGTGGGTTTCCATTTTTTTAACTACTGGTTTACATGCGCAGAAGCGTCCAGGCGGGAGGGCGGAGCCTCCCACCACTGCCACTACTGGCTTACTCAGTCCGGGCCAAACTGGGAGCAACCTAGCCTTGCTCCCTCCCTCCCTCCCTCCCCCTCTGCCTTCTTTCCTTCCTTCTTGCAAGCCAGAAGCAAAATTGCAATAAATAACCATTTTATTCAGAGAATACATCTTGCTAAACTTCATCAACACAGTAGATAGATTATAAGCAATGTTTTTTCTTAACCTAATCACATGAACAGAGAAAGTGATAGAGAGCCCTATTTATTGTCCTAAGCAGTCAAGAAACTTTAAAACTTGTGTTTCATTATTTTTTTTCTCTTACTCAAAAGAATAATAAATGTTCTCTTTCATTCTAAAATTTATTTTTAAATTCTCATTAGCACAATGCCTAAGTACGGTACTATCAATTAATAAAAGATATAAACATTGACAAAGTCACAGGAGACTTTATTAAGTCATATTACATTAAATCATATGGCAGTTTTTACAACAACGTTGGATTTACACAGTATACCAATACTATATCAAGCACTAGCAGTTGAGTAAAGTCAGAACTTTTTAGAACTGGCATCAGACTCTGGGGAAGAACCTGAGGGCAGAGGTAAAAGAGACATATGCTTAGAATTCCTACATATCCACAAGCGAGCTAACCCCAGCTTCATTTGAATTCCATTGAGCAGGTTCCAATGTTATTTGCGAATATTCCTGTGTGCATAGGCATGAGTAGGCAATACATCAGTTTAATTGAATCTTCACATCTAGACCTGATCTTTCATGCCTCACATCAAGAGTTATTCCCAAAAACTTATCTAAGGTTCAGTGGTGGAATTCATTTTTTTTACTACCAGTTCTGTGGGTGTGGCTTGGTGGGCGTGGTGTAGGGTGGTGGGTGTAGCTTGGTGAGCGTGCTTGGTGGGCGTGGCAGGGGAAGGATACTGTCAAATCTCCATTTCCTCCTGATCAGCTGGGACTCAGGAAGCAGAGAATAGATGGCGCGGGGCTAGTCAGAGGTGGTATTTACTGGTTCTCCAAAGTACCCAAAATGTCTGCTACCAGTTCTCTAGAACTGGTCAGAACGTGCTGAATACCACCTCTGGTAAGGTTACGTTTTGGGGATAAGCCTAATATGACTACTGAATTTAGAAACTGCCAAATGGCTGTTCTTTCTCTCTGTTCAGAATCAAGATTTTAATGTCTGGAAGGCAGGGCTCCTTAATCAGGGCTGCAAATGTCTAGGTGACCATTAGACAGCAGTTTAGCCCAGGCTGGTAGGGAAATTGAGTGGGGTGTGAAATAATAAGCTGGATCCTTAAGACATTCCCTGTCTGTCCCTCCCATTCCTCATTAAGTTCCTCACCCAGGTTTTTTTTTTTTAGCATATTTTCACTTTTATAGGAGCCTAGGTGGTTTACTTTGTTCACTGCAATTATAAATCCCTATGATTTCATGGGGGATGGCTTCACATCCATCTGCCCAAGTCTTCTGGTGTTATAATTGACTGAGGAATCATCACAGAAAATCCCATTAGCTTTCATTCCATCACAGGATACAGCCACTTGGCTGGAAAACAAACACTCACCTGAAATGAAAGGAAAACAATAAAAGTTGAATTTAAAATCTCAGAAGGCATCATGATGTTTCCTGACAATTTTCATGCTGAGTTTCAAATATTAAAATCCTCCCAGTTGTTAAATAAAGGATGATGAGAAAAGTATGCATTTTAATTTCCATTGGGAACACGTGTTATGTGAGACAATTGTGTTATTACTTTTGTTTTGAAATACACATGGAAATCTGTAATGTGCGTGAGATATAGGCTGCACCGAACAAGTAAGCTGGAACAATGAAATAGGCCTTGGAGAACAATGTTGTCTTTGGGTTTCAAATAATTTATACAATAGGCAAAGCTCTTATTAAGTGAAATACACTACAGTGTATGAAGTGGCACTTTAAACAGTGTGAACAATCCTGATTCTGTAATGAAAAATTGAGGACGGAAGCAATCTGTCAATTCAAGAGCCATGTTCAGCCTACCTAGAAGAGTTTCATTTCAAAAGTGTATGGGGACGTTTGGAGGAGGAGCCAATGTCACGACAAGACAATGTGAGATCTCAATGCTCTGAGATTGCCGCCGATACTTTTGCCGCTGGGTGGTCCAAACAGACTTAAACCATCCTGCAGAGACGGTGAACGAGAAGAATACGTCCTGCTGATCTCAGGGACATCGCAAAGTCCCTGATTGATCCAGGAGAAGTTCTTCTAGCTGGCGACAAAAGCACAGTTCTCAGGCTAATGAAATTGGGGCAGCTCTGAAACAGAAGGATACGGAAAGAGAAAGTGTTTTCAGCTGGTGAGGAATTTTTACCGTTTTAAAAGAGACTGCCTATAAAAAAACGTAAAGTTAATTTAAATTTGAGAACAGGAAATAAGTGGCAGAATTAAGCTTTGAATGGTTTTGGACAGTGAGTTATCTTACTTTTTAAATGCTATTTTCATGGATGGAATTTATGCAAGCCTTTTAAAACAAATGGATTAAGTTTTCTTCTTCTATCTTTGTTTTATTATTATTATTTGCAATCTATGGACTAAAATTCTCCTTCTTCATTACTGCGTGTGTTTTTTTCTTTTTCTTCTCTATTTCATTCAAGAATTTGACTTTTTTTAAACTTGAAATAAAAAAGATACAAAAGGCAACAAAGAAAATTGTAACAACAGAGGGAATGATGACACTGCTACTCGGAGGCTGGAGGTTTGTATATTGGAAACAAAACACTTTTACTTTCAATACAATACAATAGCAGAGTTGGAAGGGACCTCTGAGGTCTTCTAGTCCAACCCCCTGCCGAGGCAGGAAACCCAATACTGTTTCAGACAAATAGCTATCCAACATCTTCTTAAAGATTTCCAGTGTTGGGGCATTCACAACTTCTGGAGGCAAGCTGTTCCACTGATTAATTGTTCTAACTGTCAGGAAATTTCTCCTCAGTTCTAAGTTGCTTCTCTCCTTGATTAGTTTCCACCCATTGCTTCTTGTTCTACTCTCAGGTGCCTTGGAGAATAGCTTGACTCTCTCTTCTTTGTGGCAACCCCTGAGATATTGGAACACTGCTATCATGTCTCCCCTAGTCCTTCTTTCTATTAAAATAGACATATCCAGTTCCTGCAACTGTTCTTCATATGTTTTAGTCTCCAGTCCCCTAATCATCTTTGTTGCTCTTCTCTGTACTCTTTCTAGAGTCTCCACATATTTTCTATATCATGGTGACCAAAACTGAATGCAGTATTCCAAGTGTGGCCTTACCAAGGCATTATAAATTGGTATTAACACTTCACGTGATCTTGATTCTATCCCTTTGTTTATGCAGCCTAGAACTGTGTTTCCCCACTGATTATTCTGGCTTGGCACTTCAAGGTCTCACTGTTTTGTCTATAGAGAGTGATAAGAAGAAAAGCATACAGATGTTCCTTTGAAGTATATATTTAACCAGAGAAAAGTGAAAATAACACCTTATTGTGAATTTATGCTTAATCTTGTAAAAACCTTCCAAGCCAGAGCAGCAGTGTTTGTCAACTGGAGATAATGGCATAATCTCAACAGCAGAAAGAAATTTTAAGTTTGCAAAAGATATTGTTAGAAATTCAGAAATTATCAAACACATTTGAGATGATGGAGAAGAAGTTAGAAAATCTACAGCATCTAACAGTAAAATATGATGAAGAAGTTGGAGATGTTTATCAAGTGGAAAAAGTGGAGGTTAGAATCCTAAAAACCAAAGAGAAAAATGGCCACAAAGAAATGAAATCCGCTGATATCTATGGTGATTGGTTTGTGTCTAGAAATGGAAAGAGTGGAATATGGAAAGAGGAATTAAATGGAGGGGAACTCTACCGCAAATGGCAAAATGCAGAAGAAGAAAAAATAAAAGAATTTATGGATTTAAAGAGAGAAATTTTATTAGCAACATCATTGAAAACATCACTGACAATCAAAGATAAGCTGATCAAGGAAACAGAAGAAGGACATCAAAATTACATGAGAGATTTTATAAGCAAAGAGTTGCTAAGAGGAATCCATACAAATTTGATTAAGGAGATGATTAGAGGATTGATACCACAAATGGCAGAAGACATGAGATTGTTTTGCTACTGGAAAGATACAGGTTGATAGATGAAAGTGTATAATCTAAAACTAGTTAAACTTAGTGAAATTTAGTGACAATAGATATAGTTAAATAAATAATTGATAATGATAATGATGTACACATATGTATTGTTATGATAAGTAATAATTGGATATGAATATTGAATTGTACCTATGAAAGGAAGATTAGAATTTTTTTGGTTATATATAAAGGTTAATAAAAAAGAACTAAGTTAAATTTAGTTAAGTTTTGATTATTAGAGGGAAAATGTTATGATAAAGGATACAGTCAAACAAAGGAGGGATAATGATAACAACGTATATATATGTATGGGTACAACATAAGGAAATCGGATGTAAATTGTAAACAGTGATTTGGAAAGGAGGATTAGAAAATTTTGTTACTAAATATTATGGATGTTTAGCCAGAATAGGCCATAAGGATTCAGTATTATTGGAGGATATTAGAAATAGCAAATGAAATGTGGTTATGTTTTAAATCTTGGTATATTTTATGATGAAGGACGTTTAAACAATTATAGTCAAATGAAAATGGTGGTATGATGATGGCAATATGTATAAATATATCTGAGTTAAAATACTTGAGTTAATATGAATTATGGTTGATGAATATGGAAGAGATGCACGAAAGCCTTTTGTAACCAACTGATACACTTTCTAGAGTATGTAAAGAAGGAGGATTCTTTGTGTTGTGTCTGTTTTGAAAATAAAAAATAAAAAAAATATTTTAAAAGTGTATGGGGACAAGCAACACTCTGGAAGGAGGTTCAAGAATATTAAGGAAGGAGAGAGATGTCATAAACATCTGTTTGCCCTTTAACCAGTGGTGGGATTCAAATAATTTAACAACCTATTCTCTGCCCTAATGACCAGATGGGTAGGCGGGACTCAGTGGTCATGTGATTGGGTAAGGCCAACTCATCATCATTCACGTCGATGGGCGCTTCGTCTTAGCTGTTACAATGTAATAAGGGTTAACCGAAGAGGTGGTTTCTGTAAGCAGGGCAATAAAGATTAGGCTAGAAACAACACCAGAATGTTTCCTTCCTGCCTTCCTTACAGGATTAGCCTGGTAAAGTGGAAAACAACAAAATGAGATTTCTTCCAACAACCGGTTCTCTTAGAAAGTTAACAACCAGTTCTCCCAAATAGGTGCGAACTGGCTGAATCCCACCACTGCGCCTTAACTTCACCACACACTCTCTACCCCAAAAGTTGCTCATTCTTGAGATTCTGAGGGACACTAAATTGGGTTGCATCACATTTTGTTCATCTTGCCCTACAGTTGGCTGTCCTCACCAATAGGAGAGTAGGGCCAGCCCACGAGATTTGCTGCCTACATTGAAAGACAGGATGGTGTATCATATCCCTTTTTATTCTATGTGCCAAACCTGATAGACTTTGTTTCAATCTGGAGGCAATGGGCTAGATGCAGGAGACTTATAAAGTTAACCAGAGTTCATATTCCAATCTTCATGGTTACTCCCCAAACCTCAGTTTCATTGTATGAGGAAGCTATTCCACCTTATAATGAATGCTACAGCAATGAAGCTTATGCCTTCTGATTGACAGCAGATTGTCAAGGGTTGTAGGCCTATCAAAAATGGCTGGAACAAAGCTGGATAGAGTTTTTTAGAGCATTTAAAAAATCAGTTGAAACTACTGCCATTAAGATTAGCTCTTGTAACATACCTTTGGAAATCTTAATTATGCTATCCCTCCTCCCCTTTCGTATACTTCAGTGAATTAGGTAGGTATCTGCATGAGCCATTCCCAAATATTGTTTGTTGTTCTGAAATAAAATACCTTTCAGCCCCTTTCCCCTAGGTCAGTGATGGGCAACCCGCGGCTCGGGAGCCACATGCGGCTCTTTACACCCTTTAATGCGGCTCTTCTGTGTGCCGGGTGCCCGCTCCCCTCCCTCCTCTCGGGCTTCGGAGGTTCCTCTTGAAGCTTCTGCAAAAGCCCGGGCGAGTGACAACCAATTTTGGTCCTATGACTGCAGAATGCTGCAAAATACCATAAATGCAGGCCAGTTGTTGAGTGTTTCAAATGTGATTGGAACACTCAACAAGGTGACCACAGTGTGTGTGTGTGTGTGTGAGTGAGACAGACAGACAGACAGACAGAGAGAGGAACAGAGAGAGGGAGTGAGGGAGGGAATCAGAGAGAGACTGACAGACAGACACACACACACACACACACAGACAGAGAGAGACAGAGAGGGGGAGGGAGGGAGAGAAAGATAGACAGACAGAGAGAGAGAGACACACAGAGTGAGTGATTAAGTGAATGAGTGAGAGACAGACACACCCACATACACAGAGTGACAGAGAGAGAGGAAGGGAGGGGAGAGAGACAGAGGGAGAGACAGAGACAGACACACACACACACAGAGTGAGTGAGAGACAGACAGACACACACACACACAGAGTGACAGAGATGGGGGAGGGAGGGTGGGAGGGAGAGAGAGACAAAGAGCCAGAGAGAGAGAGAGAGAGAAAAAGAAAAAAAGAAAGAAAGTGGGAGAGAGAGATGAAATTAAAAACAACAACATACAAACCTGACTTACTCAAACTATCCAAGGAAATGCAAGGCCAATGTTCACATTAGTGGTTGTGACTTTGTCAGTCAATGTCAGGATGTAATTTTCTCTACATTGTAAGGCAAATTTTACGGAATTTAACATTATCGATAAATAATATCGTTCTAAAGTTTTTGTTTTATTAGTTGTGTTATTTGTATCCTCCCGACCTATGTGGATACTTGCATGCAGAATATTCTCAATAAAAACTTATTGAAACTAAAAACAGTGTACCATCCTATGTATTTTCGGTTTTAAAAATGTGGCTCTCAAAGTAAATTTCAATCGTGGTTTTGGCGAGATTTGGCTCAGTTGAAAAAAAAGGTTGCCCACCACTGCCCTAGGTAACTGTTCTTGCATATTTCTATCAACATAATCTTCTTTCTCTACCCACATATGAACCCTAGCACCAGGGGTGGGTTCCGGCAGTTACTACTGCCAATTCACTCGTGGCCACAACACACTCGTGCATGAACTTGATGCACAATGTGTGTGCATGCGCAGTGCAATAAAAATTGTTCTGTGCATGCACAGAAGCAAAAAACAACCGGTTTGGGGGTGTGGCAGACCTGGGTCAGTGCCAGTTCCAGCAATCCACACTGCCAAACCACTACTGGTTCAGCCGAACTGGCCCGAACTGATAGGAACCCACCTCTGCCTAGCACCCATTTTCTAGGCACCAAAGCACCTCCAGGGAAAGAAAGGTCAAACCTACAGAAGCTTTAAAAATGACTATTAGAGGGACAGTAATATACTCCTAATATGTAGGCAGTCCTCAACTAGTAACCATTCATTTAGTAACCATTCAAAGTTACAACGCTACTGAGAAAAGGGACTTACAACTATTTTTCACACTTACAACTGTTGCAACATCCCCAGAGTCAATGATCAAAATTTGGACATTTGGCAACCATTGTGACAGCTGTAGGATCCCCTTTTGCAACCTTCTGACAAGCAAAGTCAATGAGAATGCCAGGTTCACTTAACTGAGTTACTCAGTTAACAACTGCAATGATTCACTTAACAACAGTGACAAAAATGTCATAAGATGGGGAAAATAACTTTACAACTGTCTTGCTTAGCAACAGAAATTTTGGGGTCCATTGTAGTCATAAGATGAGGACTGCCTGTATTCTCATAGTTTTTTTTTTAAAAAAAACCAAGTTGTTCCCTCGTTCTCTGTACTATGTGTGATATCACCAGGTATGTTTACAATGGCCCTCAAAGAAGAAATAATTTTAATTTTGGTTCCTCAAAAGTATCCCATCCCAAACCAATACATAAGAACTCACTCCTGGCAAAAGCCTGACCTATAAAGGATTGTCAAATGAAATTAGTCCAGAGCTGGATAATGTCATTCTTAAAATAGACTCGTGTATTAAATGGACATTGATAGTCTGCACAAGTTAAAATGCAAAGTGAATGCTTTACTTTATATTTCCAAGTATAGTATAAATCCATCTCTCTATACTTTTCCTTTCAAATTGGGGGAAGGGTCTTAGAGAGAGGAATATCTGCATTTTAGACAATCATCAGGCGAACGGAATCTCAAACCCTCAGAAGGAAAAAGTGGCACAGGAAGGGGCACTTCCTAATTTTCTGGAAAATAAAAATAAGGGAGAGAAGTGCTTTTATACTTGAAGGATTCTATTCCTATAATTTATGATTTGAACTTTTTTGTCTGGATTATCTTGAAAGGCTGTCAATTTTTAAAATATCAGATTCAGAATAGAGCTGGAAGGGACCTTGGCGGTCTTCTAGTCCAGCCCCCTGCTCAAAAGGAGTTCTTATACAATTTCAGACAAGTGACTGTCCAGTTTCTTCTTAAAAACTCCTGGTGATGAAGCCTCTATAATGTCTGAAGGCAAGCTGTTCCACTGGTTAATTGTCCTCGCTGTTAGGAAGTTTCTCTTTAATTCCAGGTTGCTTCTCTCCTTGATTAGTTTCCAACCATTGCTCCTTGTCCTGCCCTCTGGTAACAACCAATTATCAGCCCATCTATGAAAAGAAAAGTTCTGATTTGAGGCATAATTTCCTGCATTTCCACTCAAGAAATCAAAATTACCTGCTATATAGTGATTCCATGCAGTCTTCAATCCAGCTGCTCAACAGATCCAAAATTGTTTAATTTCAGCAGAGCGATTCCACTTTGCGTTTTCCGATTAAAGCCTGCCTGGTTGGCCCCGTATCTCTAACTTAGAAGCAACATGTTTAGCTGGCTCTTGCCTGAAGCTGTATTTTAACTACATGTTGGCTATATTTCAAGTTGACATGAATTACAGTTTCATGTTTCATCATTTTAATTTATGTTACCATTTGCCCCACATCACATGCTGTTTTATTTTTATTTTTTTTTCACAAAAGTAAATGAATTTCAGTCCCCAAGAGAATTCTTCAGATTTGTTTTCCTCTAGAAAAAAGGGAAAGAGTAATCTCAAAAGCAAAAATTCCTGTTCTGATATAACAGAATTTCCTTCCAGAGGCATTCCTTGATTATTTGGACTGAGAGCAAAAAGAGACACCACCTTTCCACTACTTCATGCCAATCTTTAGAGGTTGAGGGCTCTTGGCATATTCCAAGGTCAGCTTTCAGTGAGACATTGTTTTACATACAAAGATATCCATTATCTCCAAATATATGGAATGAATCACTGCAGAATAGAAATAGAAAACATAAGTAAAGTAATGTGAATAAGCATTTTTGGCAAGGAAAAGTTTATCCTCTGATACAGGGTTATCTCTTAAGCTCCATTCCTCTCCTCCCAACTAGCATTGTTAAGATCCACAATTCCTTCACAAGATTTGCATCTCTTTCTCTTAGGGCTTGTTTTAAAAGTATCATGGTCTTAGATCAAATGGTTAGTGGAATCTTCATTTGCCCTTCAGAATTTTATATATTTCAATGGAAATTTGAGAGATTGTATTGATTTATTTTATAATGGGACTAGACTTTCCTTTTTTTAAAGGAATGTAAATACTTCCAATATTCCTGATACCCAGCCATCCTATTGCCCAAGTCTTTTGATTTAAAATCGAAAGGGAAGAAAGTCTATCTTACCTGTTCTCACCTTGTTAATTGTAATGATGATGGTGCCAGCCACCTCAAAAATAAATCTGTATGGCTTACACTTAAAAACAGTAAGAAAAAAACCATATGCATCTGGGCAAACCACACTCTATAACAGTGATGGCGAACCTATGGCACGCGTGCCACAGGTGGCACGCGGAGCCATTTGTCAGGGCATGCGAGGTGCTGCCCTGTCAGCTGGCCAGCGTGCATGCGGAGGGTCGTTTTGAGCACTCTGAAGGCATCAGGGAAGCCTCCGGAGGGTCCCTGAAGCCTTCGGAACACTTAAAACGACCCTCCGAGCAAACCGGAAGTAACTTCCGGTTTGCTCGGAGGGTCATTTTAAGCGTTCCGAAGGCTTTAGAAAAGCCTCTGGATGGTCTCTGAAGCCTCCGGAGGCCTTTTCTCCCTCCCTAGGCTCCTATAAAGCCTCTGGAGCCTAGGGAGGGTGGAAAAAGCATGTAAAGTGCGGGGGTTGCGCCTGTTGTGCACGCCTGTGCACTGGGGGGGTCGCGCATTGCATTATGGGTGTGGCACGCCTGCACACAACCCCCCTGCGCTCCCCCCCACTTGTGGCACGCGAGCCAAAAAAGGTTCGCCATCGCTGCTCTATAAAGACAACCAACAGGGGCTCCACAAACAACCTACCCCCAAGGACTGGGAGAATAGCCAAGTTTTTAAACACTTCCAGAAAATTATTAAGATGGGAAGATGCCAGCAGCTGAGAATTAGGAGACAGATAGAACATGCTCTTTTTGAGCAACAGATAAGCAAAGATAATGTCTGAGCTGGGGGGGGGGATTATTCCTTTGCCCATTCCTCAACTTGCACCAAATGTTTCCCAGCCCCTAAAGCAGTTTTTTTTTAAAAAAAAAGGTAAATTGAAAGTTTCTTCATCTATTTACAGTATCACATCTCCTGGGATGAAAATGTTTACACTTTCCCCTTGATCCTGTTTGGTCACTTCAGGGGGACAGAAGCAGGAAGTCAGGCTCAGTCAGCTGTCCCCTTCATTGGCTGCACAGATTACACTGTATAAACAATCACTGAAATATACAAGCACCTCTAATTATTGCTGCAAACAGAAGTTACTGCAATAGAAACAAAGAACCAATTGTAACAGAAAGGACATTGTAAAGTCATTAACGGAGTGGTAAGAAGCTCCATCTTCTCTATTAATAGATTAGAACCTATTATCTAATAATGCTCACTGATTTCAACTCTTAGAGTCAAATAAAGCATCGAGTTCACATAATTTATTTAGTTTGGTATTTTTAGTGCAAATCCAGGAGGCAAACAGGCAAACAGTCAAAACCCAGACACCAGGATATTTTCCTCTTGCACAAACGTTTCCCCTTCCCTCATCAGTTGAACCTGAATCAGAAGGCTTCAGGAACAATTACTTTAAAAAAAGGTAGGTGAACTATGGAATTTTCAGACATTAGATATGAAATGACCATCAGCATATATGGCTCTAAATGAAGAGTGCCTACAATAAATGGCAATTCTCAACCCCTTTGACTGATTATTTTTTAAAAAACTTCTGTATATTAAAATCATTTCTATATTTCTGCAAAGGGTCTTGCAGAGATTTCTGAGGAAACCAGCCATCAATAGTTACGAGTTTTAATGTCTGTTGTCCATTTCTTGAAATCCAGACAAAATACCTTAAAGTCCAAGAGTGAAAAGAGCTCTTGTTCTCATGGCGTGCTTGAAAACTTTCTGACTACATATCCCTTTCATCTAATTCAGAATCATTTTATATTCTTACATAGGAACTACCTTACAACTATAGTATAATACATGAAGGGACCTTCTCTTCCCCTTTCTTAATTCGAGTACTAGATGTATGTTGAGATCTGAAACTTCCATGTATGCAGGCTATTTTTGTGATCATAAATGGAAAAAAAATGTTATGCACATGTTATGGTAAATTGATTTTCTTTGAAGAAGATTAGTGAAAATTTGGCATATTCTGATATATTATATAGATGTCATGCATCACATAGAAATTCAGATTTCTAAATCAGCTACTAATGCCATTCCATAGGATTCTGGCAGAAAACAATTCAATCTTTGTGAGTGTATTTCATATTGAGTTCCAGAACTAATAATCCATCCTTTTCATTTGGGGGGGCAGCAATTGGATTAGGTCTGAGTGGATCTTCAAAGAGGCACTTTGTTTTAACAACCATTCAACCTCTTCTTTGAAATCAAGTAGTGCTCCACTCCTAAGGAATATAGTGATCCCACTTTTTCAATTCATCTACCAACAGGAGCTTTTGTGAGTGTTCTCTGAGGTGAAGTAATGCACTTCCGAAGGCTCTTCACCTCCTTGAGGAAACACAATGTTTGTTTGTGAGGTAAAGGGCCTCACCAAGGCAGAATAGGATATTGTGATTTATTTAGATAATTTTAGAAAATTCCAGGCAAGATCTAGTCAGACCCGAATCCTTAGCAAAGAGGAGTAAGAGATTTAAAAGAATTCATTAAAATCTTGTTATACTTAGATGTTTCAACACTCCAAGGCTACTTGTTCTCTGGCAAAAACATAAGCAAGGGTCCCTATAAAATTTGTCACCAGATTACCTTTTTTTTTGCCGTGTCACTGAAGAGGAAAGTATTGCATACATAGAGGAATATAAAATTTGGAATAATCACAACCTGTTACAGGAGACAGAATAGGCAGTTAAATTGTGAGGAATTGATCCTGACTTGATGGTACCTAATTAGCTAATGCTAACAATGTTGAATCCAAAAGGAATTTAACCAACTTAATTATGTTCTAGTCATATCCAATTTTTTGTTCTGTTTCCAGCCACTTCCTAGACATTTTTATTACTCCCTGCACATTTTTTCCAAGGGTCAAGTGTGGTTCAAAAAAGATTATATATTCTTCAGTTGGACTAATTCTGAATGCATTGGAAGACAACCATTTTGAATTGGCTTAAGACAGTTGCAGTACATTCTTCACAAATCACCTATATGTTATTGTCAGTGGAATTTTCTCTCTTTGTTCTATTCTCATATGTTCCTTACAAAGCAAGATAATTTCCATAATTTCATTTGGATGAAGGCCAAAATTCTTGGATTCAGACTACAGGGAGACCCTTCTTATGTTATATATGAATAAAGTCAGAGGGCAATTTGCTACCTTCAAATGCTGTTCGCTTCAGATTCCATAAACCTTAGTCAGTATGGTGACTGGTCAGGATTTGAAGCAATTTTAGTCCAAACTATAAAAAATGTCTACAATTATCAATGATATTAATCTACCATTTCTCTTTTTCATGATTGTGCAGCAATTCAACATTGCAAACATTTTAGGCATTGCTATATTGGCATAGTGAATGTTTATAGACAAATTCAGTGAGAAATTTAGTAAAATTGTATATAATTTTTTTAAAAAAAAATATGTATTTGAAGCTTTGAATGAGTTGTTCTTCAGAGGTCTTGTGTAAAATCAGTTGGAGAATCCATAATATATTTCCATTAATTTTTGATATTTCTGAATTTTCATAATGTGGGAAAATTAACACGGATTTGAAGGGAAGAATATTTTACAGCTATTCCCTGAACCTAAAGAGGATTTTAAAAGTTCCTTTTAAAGGCCTTAATTTAACAAAATAATTACACAAGCAACTCCATACCTGATATTTTTCTACTATGTTAAAAATATGGGGGTGGTGGTTTAATGAATCTTCTATCTAACAAGCCTCTGAAGATCTGTCAGTTAATGCATCATGATGATAACATAGATGAAGCCTTGGGATATTAATTACTGAGATATTTTTCTTGTGCATATTTGTGCATGGTTAAGATAAAACAGCTTGAAAAAGCAAAAATGAAGTAGCAAGGAAGACTTTAAGGTTTTTTTTTTAATTGCAAAGGTCAACTGATGAACTCAATGGGCAAGAAAAAATTATTTCAAAGCTCTTTAAATATTTTGGCCTGTCTTTAGAATTGGATGCTTGAGAAACTATCTCCTGCCTTATGCTCCACAGATATATATGAATCAGCTTGCCTGAGATAGAGATGATAAAGACACATGGAAAGATTTCTGGTGTGCTAATGACATAAACATTTTTCAGGACAAGTGTTAGAGACCAATGTCTTGGAACCACTGTCCTGGGATTCTATACCACACAAGGTATATACAAAAAGAGGAGACAGTCAAAGAACACTTTTTCTGACAGATCCAGAGAAGAAGATGGAGAGACAACATCAAAGACACACTACTACAACAGCATCAAATAACAATAGTTGTAGCCAACAGAAAATTGCACATCCTTCAACATCTGATGGTAAAAGAGGAAGCAAAGAAGAACTGTTAGAGATGGCCTGTGTATCTGGATAGATGACTTTTGAAAAAAAACATGGAATGTGAATTCCTTTATATTTTCACTTGGAACTTACCACATACAATTATCATACTATAAATCTGTAAAGAGTAGAAAATATGTCCAAATGCATACTTGCGTACTCTTCCTTCTGTAGGAAACTCCCATTTTTGAATTGTTTAAAAGTTAGAACTGCAATCGCAAAGGTGCTTTTTCAAAAAGCAACTGGACTTCCTTTTTTTCCCCTTGAAGACATTTCGCTTCTCATCTAAGAAGCATCCTCAGTTCTCATAACTGGAGATGCTTCTTCGATGACAAGTAAAATGTCTTCAAGAAAAAAAAGGAAGAAAATCTACCTGCCTTTTGAAAAAGCATTTTTGGGACAACCATGATCTAAATGAATCTCCATAGACATTTGGAGTTGCAATATGCACCCTAGTCCATTATTACAACAATGTGATGGCCTGTTGTTATCATGGCATACCCCTAAGCATGGCTATGCTAGTCAAATATACACTCCTCTTAAATAGCTGCAAGCTCATCCTATCTAAGAAGAATTAGGCAATCTAAAGAAAAATGATCATGATCTTCATCATCAGAGTTCCAGGCTCCTTTAAAAGTGTATGATGATAAACCCATAACAAGCCTTCTGTCTCATATATAAAAAGCACAGTTAGTTGCAGGGCATAGTTAATTAGTATGTTATTACTTGGTTGCATGCAATTAACATACTATTAATTCAAATTATATGTAAATGGGATAGAATATGCTTCTAGGACAATAGAACAGATTCTGAAATTGTTTCCATCAATTAAGAACAAAACATTTACCCAGGCTGTGAAATATCTTGATCAATGGAATTACACAATCATGAATTAAAAACAATTAGTTTGGGCTTTGATTGTTAACTTGACTTTGTTTCTCCTTTATCTCATGTGCATTTACATAGCTTAATCTTAAATTTATTCAGAAAGAAATTCACATGAATGCAGATGGACATATCCAAAGTAAGCAAAAAACTGGGCTTAGTGAATAATAAAAACAAGTTTTGGAGAAGAACAAGAAAAAGAAATGTGCTTTTTAAAAATGTGGTATTCTGGGAGTCTTGCATAAAAGTACCATAATGTTTCCACTTCCAAACTACATAAAATGGATTAGTAGTCACTGAATTTGATTAGCCTCCCCACCCCAATTTGGAGGTTTGGCGTGTTGCTGGAGGCAGCTGCTGAGCTGGTCTACTCTCTGGTTAAGAAACACCAGTGTTCACCCAAGCACCAAAAATGACGTGCTGAAGCATTCTGCAGAGATATGGGTGACATTGGGGAAGGAGTGTGATGCCATGACCCAAAGCATAAATCTGCCAGTACCTGACCTTGGTGTTTATATGGGGTTTCTTAGAGTACTTTATACATTTATATTGTTGGCCATCCAGAGCTTGTAGAAATAGGCAACATCCATGCAACATAAAACAAAACTTTATCTCAATCCAAGAGATAGCAAAACAATCCTTTGGCTGGGTGATAGTGTTCTGGAAGTATATTCTTATATCCAATTGCTGTGCCAGCTCAATCTGGCAGCATAGGAATCAATGGAGATTTGTCACTTGAAGAATGGCAGCCATCAAATGTTGACAGCAAGGTGGAAATAAAGCTTGAAAGTTGTATTTCCTTCTTTAAAGTCATAGCCTTGTTTCAATCTCTGGTGGGGAAATCTGAAGAATCCTATTTCCTGGGATGGCATCCCAGAGATTAAAGAACAGCACCCTAAAAATCTGGTGATGATTTGAGTTAATTGTCTAAGTTTATCTCTTACTATTCAACTGGGTTGAATTCAGAGTCATTCTTTGAAATCAACAATTTACTTGAAGTCATTAGCTTAAATCCATGGAATCCCAGTTATGATTGACTGTGTGAGGTCTGATAGTTGCTTTTTTGAATAGATGTTACAAGGACAAAGGAATGCCTCTTGTTCATATCACATTGGTCCTAATTATTTTGATTGGGATCATAAAAGTACGTGTAGTTACAAAGATACACAGGGAGATGAACATTTTGTTCCCTCTGCAGACATGATACAATCTACATTTTATTGGCAAAGCAAGCTATTGTCTTATGGAAACTATGTGGTTCTCTTCCATTATTTAGAGTAACACTTTCTTTGGCTTCCAAAGGAATTTGAAAAACCAGAGTGTACAATGTATTCCATGTATGTTTTTTTAATCCACCTGCAAGAGGAGTTCTTATAGGTAAATTTATATCAAGAAAAAAAAATTCAAATCACGTATTAATACTGAACTTAAAACTAGCTAGAAATAGGAAATCAAGGCTTCTAGCAATACCTCACATTGTACACTCTGCAAGGAAAATGTAATGCCTGGGGCTCCTTCCCTTAGTTGCATTATGTTTCATATAATAAAACATACATAATAAAACTTTTGGATTTGGCTAGTCTAGAGAAAAGAAGGACTAAGGATGCCATGATAGCAGTATTCCAGTATTTGAGAGGTTGCCACAAAGAGGAGGGGGTCAACTAAAACACCAGAGGGCAGGACAAGAAACAATGGATGGAAACTAATTAAGGAGGGAAGCAACCTGGAACTAAGGAGAAACTTCCTAACAGTGAGAACAATTAACCAATGGAACAGCTTGCCTTCAGAAGTTAAAGGTGCTTCATCATGGAGATTTTTAATAAAAAAGACTGGATAAACCACTTGTCTGAAATGGTATAGGATCTCCTGCTTGAGCAGGGGGTTGGACTAGAAGACCTCCAAGGCCTCTTCCAGCTTTATTCTGATTGATTGGATTCATGCTTACAGGTAGTCCTTGACTATTGGGGCCAGAATTTTCATTGCTAAGCAAGGCAGTTGTTAAGTGAAACGCATCCAATTTTATGACTTTTTGTCTACAGTTGTTAAGAAAATTATTGCAGCTGTTTAGTGAACTACATAGTCACTAAACAAACCCAGCCTTCCCCATTGCCGTTACTTTTTGGAAGCCAGCTGGGAATATTAGAGATGGTGATTATGTGACCTCAGGATACTGCAACCGTGGTAAATATGCATTGGCTGCCAAGCACCCACATTTTTATCATGTGTCCATGGGGATGCTGCAATGCTCATAATGAGGAAGGATTGTAAGACTTTTTTGGGGGGGAGTGCTGTTGTAACTTTGAATGGTAACTAGACAAATAATTGTAAGTCAAGGACTACATGTACTTGAATTTAATAAGTCTTATGTAGACAGACTTTAGTTATAGTGCTTATTCACATTTCCTAGTTCATTAATTATGACAATAAGATAGCAACATTTTTTAAGGGCAATGTTGTTTATTTACCTCTGTCCTTTTGCAAATGCAACCTATGGCCATGTTTTCCTCCTGAACTTTTAAAAGTACTGTTTTCCCTTCCTTGTTTTGATCCAAAGTGCTTTACTTCCTCACAGGACGGCCTCTGCAGTTGATTTTCTTCAAGAAACATGTTTACTATTATTCAAAAATAGTAATAGTAGTAGTGATAGTAGATCAAAATCATATAGGCAGTGGTTTTCCTTATAACACTGTATGGAAGTGAAAGTTGGACTCTGAACAAGTAAGATAAAAAAGTATTGACACTTTTGAATACTGAGAAAATTGGAGAAAATCTGGAGAACGCCACAGGTAGCCCCCCCCCCCCCAAAAAAATAAACATAAAATAAATCAATTCAGAGTTTTCACTCCAGGCACAAATTATTATATTTTGTATATATTATGTGAAAACGTAGCTCCCTGGAGAAGTCTATAATGCTAGGAAAGATAGAAAAAAAATAGGGGGTGGGGGAAAGGACAATTAGCAGCAAGCAGTTACGGCGGAAACTGAGGCTTCATTGGTAGATCTGAAGAACCAGATGGTCCTAGAGAAACTATCCATGTGATTTCTAAGAATCAACATCAACTTGATTGCACATCCTGTGTATATGTGTGTGTCTGTGTGTGCTTTTGCACAGGGGGATACAGTAAGATCCACCCACATAAAGAAGAGCCATTGTTTCCTTGTTGCTTGCAGTCCAAATGGAATCCTTTTCAAAAAGTAGCTAAATTGACTCAGTTTGGGCAGGTTTTTCTTAAACCAGCTTAGATATAAGCTTTATCAGTGCAGAACAGGTACAGTTGATAATGCAGTGTTGATGTATCCATAGTTACTGTACAGTCGGTAACTGTTAAGGGGCCTTTTTCCCCCTTGTAAAATGCCTAGAGAGAGTGAGGAGTGGGGAAGGTGGGAATCCAAAGAATGTAGTACTTTGTTTTTCAAGGCTGAGAGAAATGGACTCTGACAATGCAATCAACTCAACACACAATGGAGATGCAATGCAAACTATTTGTACTTGTCTCAAGCCTTAAAGTAATAAATAGAAAAAAGAATCCACATGGTTATCTTCTATGAATACGATCAATTTGTATCTGTGTTATGATGATTTAAAACACAGTAGTTTGTGAAAGTCTAGAGAGCTCTTCTGTCATCAGATGACTGGATAGATCTCTTCCAAATTCCATCCCATCATTATCTCAATAGTTTTATTGTGAAAAAAGACGTTCTGTCTCCACTGAGAGATGATCTATTTCAAGGCAGATGCTTCATGAAATCTTCCAGTCCGATCATAGCATTTCTTGGTTTAATCAACTGGAGACAGTTCTATCAGCTTATTTAGGAATTTCTAGATGAATGTGCCCATTTTAATGAAGAGCTATGGTAACTCTACTTATTGAATCCAGAGGACTAGCCCCTGTACCCATCTTGGAAATCCTGCTTGGCTTGATTGTAAATGATCTGAACTCATTGAATGTGGAAGAAGAGGTTAGACAATTTATTATCTAGATCCTAGTACCATTATACATGATCACGGCTCATCAGTCTCCCATTATCCATGGCATAAAATGACCTTTGATAACAGTGAAAGACAGCACAGAAAGCAGAGCTCTTTCTGAAAATTATCACTTCCAAAAGCCAGTCTGAATCACTCACACACTCTGAATTAGATTGGGATCCTTCTAAATTGCATCACTGAGTCATGGAAACATTTCCTCTTAGCAAAAGAAGTCACCTTCCTTGACAGGTAGGTAAAGCATATCAGTGTAATGCACACATACATTTATATGTTTACTATATCAATTAAAATATTAATCCAAATAATGACTTTGGCCAACTTGATTCCTAAACTCATTTTTATGCAAAAGTATACTAAGACTCTATTCATTTGTTTTTAAAGAATATACTGTGTATGCCATATTTTTCAGAGTATAAGGCGCACTTTTTCCCTCAAAAAAAGAGGGTGAAAATCTGGGTGCATCTTATACACTGAATACAGCATTTTTGGCCTCCCCAAACCACGCCCCCTTTGCAAAAATGGCCGTACATAGCCTTTAGGAGGCTTCCAGAGTGTTGCTGGGGGCTGGGGAGGGCAAAAATGAACACTCCTGGGGGGCCCCAAGAGTGCTTCTGGGAGCCCCCAGCCCCCAGGAGCACTCTATAAGCCTCCTAAAGGCTATGCATGCCCTTTTTTTGACCAAAAATAGGCCCATTTCCGTGAAAAATGGGCCGATTTTTGGAGGTCTGTAGAGTGCAAAAACTTTTTTTTTAAATTTGCCTCGTAAAAATCTTGGTGCATACTCCGGTGAGTCTTATACTCCGAAAAATACGGTATATAGGTCCTTTGGTTAAGGACTAATCATTCAGTGATAGTTTGACATTACAATAGCACTGAACTAATGGAACTGATGGGCAGTCCTCAGACTTCTGACCATCCCAGAATTGCTGCAGTCACATAATTGTGATTTGAGATTGGTAGCTGGGTCATCCTTAACAATGGCTGTAGCATCCCAGAATCATGTGATGGCCCCTCATGCACCCTTTCCCACTGAGTAGCAGCCACTTATGTGCCCACTTAACAACCTATGATCTGTCAGAATATTCATGAAGTGGCAGAGACATGCAATAAGGTCAGCCAATGAATAGGTATAGCAATTGTCAGCCAATGAGGGCTGTTTAGAAACTGAAACAGTATTTGCTAGAGACAGCTAAGTGCCTGGGTGTGGCTTAGGCTTAGCTTAACGGCCCTGTATAGGAGGTTTTCTTTTGTCTGTATTAAGGTCTGAACTGAAATCAATCTCCACTCTGCCTGTGTTTTGCCTCTTTCGGAAAACATGGATCAGGATAACACAAATCGTATTTTGCCTCAGAGTTGGATAAAACTGTATCAGATAATTTAGGTTTCTGAGACCCCCCAACAACAACCAAAGCAATGCTAACAGAGCCATTGCAACCACATCTCCAGCTGAAGAACACACTATCAGCTTGGAACACTGCTCAAGAAAAAGTTAATTTGCCAATTCTTTTTTTTTTTCCTTTTAGCCTTGTTTTTTTCCCCCCTCCCTTCTTCTCTCCTCGCTCCAATTTAAACAAGTTGCAAAGACACACATCATGCCCATGCATAGAGTTTTGCATTAAGTTTGCTGTGTCAGGTTTGTTTAGAAAACTCGTATTTTAAACACTTTGCCTGGAGGCAGTGTTCTGGAGCAGCACACTGATTTATTCTACCCCCCCCCCCTTACCCACCTCCAAGCAGCAGTTTTCGTTTTCTGTGAACTATAAGTGGGGATTGCAGAGTTCTGGATGGCGTGCTTGCTTTAAAACATCTCAGTACGCCACAAATTTACAATTAAGTTTATTTACTTAGCAGCGGGGAATTGACTTGTTTTACATGATTGGCGCATGACCCCGCACATACCTCAGAGAAATTGGCAAGGGCCTTTTTACCTCTCATGGGGAAAATTGCTTTCCAACAGTTTGGAGGCCTGTTTACAATAGGCTTCTCCCCTCCTCTTTCTCCTATTGTGCAATGTTCACATCCTCCACAACCTTAATATTTACACAGTAGCTAATAAGGGACAGAAAGTCTCTCTCACTGTTGTTAAAAGTATTGCTACTGTGATGCACTCCAGCCAGGTGATTTTGGAAAATGAGAGACCTGTATTCTCACAAAGTGAGGAACGACAAGTCCTTTAATAATTCCAAGCCTGGACTGAACTGCCTAATATATTCTACAGAAAGGAAATTAAAATGTTTCGAATTCTGAGGGCACGGGGAGAGAAGGAACACCTCTTGAAATGTGCCAGTTTTAGTACAGCTACCACATCTGGGTTGCCCAAATCCAAATGACCATCAAGTAGAAGCAGAGATACAAGCACTTTGCTGCCCTCTAGGAGTCATCTGGATTTTTGCAGTCCAGAGATAGCAGCCATAATTTTTCCCTCAGGTTTCAAACTGATGCATAGCACTGTCACATTTCCTTTTCTTTTTTTCTCTTCTCTTCTCTTTTCTTCTCCCCTCCCCTCCCCTCCCCTCCCACTCCCTTCCCCTTCCCTTTTCTGAAGAAGACGTCTATCTGACTAAATATTTCCCGCAATTCGGTGGACTATGTCAAATCTTAACAAATGCCCTTTTGTAGAAAGCCCTTCTGTGAAGGATGAACAATGCTTTCAGATTGGATGGGTCAGGTTTCTCCCAGTGTGTGGTCATTTGACACACCTATCTATCAAGTGTGCAGATGATACGTAGTGTTTTTCTCTAGGGAGCTATGGTCAATTATGCCCTCACAGCACTTTGGTACATGAGATGTGCTTCAGTCATTCCTCTCTCCAGGCCAAGAGAGGAAGATTTGTAGGAGAACTCTCCCAGAGAGGAAGATTTGTAGGAGAAGTCTCCTGGAGGATCAGTTGCTTTGCTATCTGGGTTTGGAGCACAGTCTTCACAGGCAGGCTGAAGCATTATGTTGCTGAGCAACTGGGCATGTTGGGCTAGTTGGGAAGATACTCATCCATTTGGGGCAAAGGCCTGCTTCATGAGCTGCTGAAAGAGTTGCCTTATTTACTCACACAATACCCAGATTTAGAAGGAAAGTTAGGAATTGCCTTCTTTCTTGTCCGAACATAATGGTTCTGATTCATTATCCATAATATTCTCTAGGCTGTATGTCTCAGCCCATGGCAAGTTAAGCCACACTTTGACCTCCCTCTTGCAGTGCCTGGAGGACGTTAAGGGCTGGATGGGGTACAATGGGCTGAAACTGAACCCTGGAAAGAAGAAAAAGTTCTGAGTTTGGGGCCCTTTGATCCATGGGGAATTAGCATGGGACCAAGAAGAAGGGTCTTCTTCATGGTGGATCCACACTGTGGAACATGATCCCTGTGGAGATAGGTTTCATCTTGACACTCTTTTACAAGGCCCTGAATTCATTATCTGCCAATGGACTTGGGGACTCCAGAATAATGTGGAGCCCATTAAGTGGCTTGACCGATTGTTGTCACCGAGGAGTGGAGGTAGGGTTATTGCTTTTTGTATTATTTTTATATTGAGTTTTTATCCTTGCAAGGCACTCAGAGTCACTGAGAGTGAATTGGGTGGCCATATAAATGTTCTTAAATAAATATAATAAAATGTGTTCCATTCGGTTCTAGGGATTCTTCTGCTGCCCTGATATATTTGTTGTGAAAATAATTCACTTTGTGGGTATTTTTGCCTAGTGTCTCTTTCTGTGCTATCTAATGTTTGGATAGTCATGGATCTATTCAGACTGCAGTGTGTATATTAAGACTGGCTTTTCACCCTCAAAAATGGCACAGCAGAAGCACTTACTGAAACACTGTCACTACCGCATCACACTTTTCTTTATGTGCAAGTACTTAAGCTTTGCCCCACTGGCTATTTTGTGGTATATGGATGATGTTTCTTCATTTTAAACCTTGTCACAGTATCCATTAAGCACCTGCGTGTGACTCCCATAGGCCAGGTAAACAACAAGACAAGTGAGCCAGCCAAGGCAGGCCCCATATCAATATGGCAGCCTTTAACGGAGTTCCAATAGCAATAACTGAGAAAGATACATGGACACTAAGTGCGTCCCAAAGATGTAGGTTATGAAGATGACCACATGCCCCAGGCCCTTCAAGAAAGAAATGCCTTGTTTTTGCAGCTGCTAAATATACTCTGTCAGTAGCCACAGCTGCTTGCCTTGTTTCTTCTGAAGTTAGCAAAGAATGAATGAAACTAGAGAGAAGTCCATTAGCCAAACATTTCTCTCAACAGTAAGATGCAGGTCCAAGTTCTCAGCTCATTTGTCATTTTTTTTGAAGCCTCTATTAGAGTAAGGTCATAGCAGAGTACTGATTTATGTCTGTGGGACTGAGATCCACTTCTGATAGGTAAATATCCCACCATCTTATGAAGTAACACCCCCCCCCCCCATTCTTGTTCTTGTATAAAGCTCTTACTACATGATTGTTTATTCAATCCAATCATTTGGCTTCTCACCAAGAAATTCTTCACTGATTGGAAACCTTTGGATAAAAAGTACAGAATCTAATGGGATTCTCCTCTGCCATAGGGTTTAAACAAGCTGTTCACACATTAAAAACATATGTGAGTAGGTTTCAGGGTCAGAATAGCTAACCCTTTCTCCTCAAACCTTTCCCAACAACAGTCTTTCACCCGACTGTTAAATATATGGCTTTGGAAAGCACAGATTGTGGGACTGGTGTATCTCATTGTCATCGAGGATAACATTCACCAGCAAAATCACTTGACCCCTTATATATTGAAAACTTGATTGGGATGATTCATTCAGTTCTATTGACCAAACACCACCAATAGGTTTGCTTCACATTACTTTTTTAATTGCTATCTTACCTATTTCATCTTTAGAATTTATTTAAAAAGAAAAAAAATTAGTTTATTTTGGGGTGTCATTAGAATTAAATCATTTAAGAATTCCATTCATAAATGTTTTTTTTTTTACTATTGGAGGATGATATTTGAATGCATGAAGAATGAAGAGCAGAATTTAATTCCTTTTTACTGAGGTTGGAATACTGTGGATTTCATTGGATTGAGTTTGTGGTTCATTGAATAGCTGCCTTAGAGAAAGGAATGAGGAGATGGTATAGGAAATACAGATGGACATTATAATTTATTTGCCAGCTCAGATTCACCAATGTTGAATACATTTTTTCTTCTCAGACCATAAGAACAGAGCAAAATTATGGAAATGTTATCAATATAATTAGGATTAGAATTCAACTCTTTGGCATCTCAAATATTCCTTAAAGCTCTTGCTACATTTGAAAAGGAAGTTGCAAAGAAAATAGAAACAGCTACATTTTTATATTATTTTATTGGATTTCTAAATTTCTTAGTACCATACAATTTCATAAATTGTTTGACAGAAAGATATGATAACCACAACTGCATAACTACAAATATGTATTTTAAAAAAGCTTCTTAAACGTAGCTAAATAGCTATCTTGCTACACAAGGATAATGACAGGGACATCAAAAAAGTTAAGATGGTAGTCTTATGAATGGAGACCCACCCGTTTTTTGTAGCAAATAAGAAAATGGATGGACTACAATCACATTATTGTGGCTGTCGTCTTAACTTTTTTTTAATCCCTTACCTGCTTGACATTCCGCTGCTTTGGTCTTTCAAAGAACTCTCAAAGAACAAATTTTAGAGTAAGATGTAAATGTTTTGTGCAAAAACAAAAGCAGTTAAATAGCTGAATACATTTACAATGCTTGTGCAAAGCTAGTTATCCATACACTCATAAACTCTAGCATTCCTCATCATTAGAGTGCTGCTGATCACAGCTGTTAAAAGTTGTAGCTCAGTACATCTGAACTACAACTCTACCCATCTACCTCCCATGAGGATTGTTTCTGTTCATATACAGGAAGTAGAATTTTGTACAAGACTCAAAAATGAGGATTGAGAGAACTGATTAACTCAGTTCAGCCTGTAGATGGATTCCTAAATTAAGTGAGCTATCATTAATTTTATACTGTTATTTGGACAAGGGCAGGATGCGGGGAGTGGAATAATAACCTTAACTTTTAAAAGTAGAAATTGGAATAGCTCCCATATCTTCCTTGCAGATTACTCCAGTAAATCACCAGCTAGCAAAAAAAAAAAAAGGTATCTTTGATCAGATGAACCTCGGGCTTGATGCAGCTGGATATTTCTTATATCTTCAAATTTCAGATAAATAAAATTCATCCAGTAAGGATTGTCTTGTATTCTTTGTGAAACAGTCACCTGAAAGAGAATGTACTGCCATGATTGTTTTCATCATTATCAAGAATCCCACATTAGAACTTAGTCTACTTCTCTTCATAATGAAAAAAAACCATCTCTTCCCCCACCTTGGTAACAGAGTAACAAACCCTGGTCACCGTAACCTTCATAATTCACTCATTGTTTTTTCGTTTCCAAAAATCATGACTGAGACATCTGACGTTTGGCAGCTGCATGGGCTGAGGCTGCCAAGAAAGATTGGTGATCCACCAGTGTCATGCTTATCATTTCCTTCACTGAGATTGTCCAGTAATCTTACCTTGTATGGCATCAAGACAGCAGAATCCACCTTGATGTTATTCATTCATACCATCTAATTACTGGGTCAAAACCATTCCACCCACTCCTCCCACCTCTGGATTAAGCCTGCTATTGTATTCAAAGCAAGCCTGAAACAAACTGCCTTCCTTGTAAGAAGATGAATGGATGTATGATTTGGATAATTATGGTTAGAGCTTTTCATTGTCTTTAAAAGTTTTCTTTTCCCAATGGCTGGATTGGAATTGCATTCTTCTCGGTCCTAAGAGAAACCACAAGACTAGAGGAAAATTGAGAACAAGTGAGTTCAAAGTCCTTCCTTAAAACTGTGATGTTCGAACAAGAGAGAACCATTGAAGTTAGTGGACACATTCAGAGTTTTGAGGGATTTTATTCAGTGTTTCTTTTAGAGAAACGTATGTACTGATTGAATAACTGCTATGATATTTCTGACAACAGTCACAAACATCCATCCCTACCTTTTTAATTTGGGAGTAGATTTCATTTCTTAACAGTTTTGCAAATTATTCGGTGGCTGATGCAGAATCTGACTAAGTTGTCCCATGTTTGATCTGCTTTTTGATTGCAACTGATTTCTCATTCTGTTGGGGATTGTGGCTAAATGTGAAATTTTGAGACAAGTTATGGGCATTTCACAAAATAGCTATTCATTTGCCAGCACTTCCCTCCCAAAAAGTTGTCTTCGATTCTAGCTTACTTTTCTCCTAACACTTTGATCCTAGCTAGTCTCCTGAGCCTACACTGGACACTTGTAGACAAATCTGTCTATACCCACACATCATTCTTAGTTTCGAAAATTACTTGTGTGAGCTGATGAGGGGCCCAAGGCTATTCCTGTAAATAAAGGTGCTATTAAAGTGCGAAAGGGGTGGGGAGTGTTGCTTGTTTTATAGCATGCTAGCTTCGCATTTTTTAATTTTTAATGAAAAGAAACTCTGAAAGTTAAAAGTCAGGTTGGGAGGGAAGCCTAGTTAAGGTGAAAGGAAGTAATGGAATAAGAAACAAAATAGTTGCTTTAGTCTTATTTGATTAAAAATTAATTTTACATCTATAATCTGTAGCATAAGCATAGATCATTAGACAATAATCTATAATTTTATAATGTAGTAAATTGAAAAATTATTTTATTTGACTCTGCTTCATTGGCCATATTGAGTCATAACTGTGATAGTAATGTATGACCAAAGTATAGTAACATTTTTGACAATAAGCCCATTATCATCTGGCTAGTAGAAAATAGAAAATGCTCATTGCTATAAAGTTTTCTGGTCCAGCTATCTTCATATTGATTTTTCCCATGTCATCATTTTCTCTTTGTTGGCTTATTATTTTTCTGTTTTCATTCCATCGAATTGTTTTTAAGGGATACTTATTTATCTCAAAATCTTATTTTATATTTTTCATTGTGTTACCTTCCATCCTGTTTCAGCTTTATACCTCTTACCTTCAACCAAACCAATATCTGTTTCCAAGTGATTGGAGGGGTAATTGTGGTGTTGGTGGGGTGGGGTGGCTTTTTGTAAATACTAGTGACTGTTGTTTTCTGGATAAAGACAGTTGGGAAATATAAGACGTTCTGCTATTTTTCCATTGTGACAGACTAATCCCATACTAGTTTAATGTTTATTGTTAAAATATTAAATTTTTATACTGTACTCGTGTTTTATGTTAAAAAGTTGGTGTTCATGTGACTGGCAATGATAAATGAAACAGGTTTGAATAAGAATAAAAGTAATGTCTAAATGGATATTGGTGCTTGTTTGTGCTTATGATATTCCTTCATAGGCTGCACTGGACCAGTTAGGGAAAGTTAAAGGGAAATAGATGGTTAATAGTCAACTATGAGCTTTTTGTACACACTTGGATGAGACAGAGGAAAATACTTTTAGGAATTTGGAATATTGGTCCCGACAAAGTTTTATTACAAAAAAACTGGATTATTTTGAAGAAATCTGAACCGATTAGATGAGGAAGTTCTTGTCTAATGGCTTTAATTAATCAGAACATTTAAATGGTGAGGTCCTTCCCCTCACATTGCATTATTCATGCTACACCTTTAAGTGGCAGGTCTTTTGATGGAAGGTTCAGAGAGTTGTCACTAGAGATATCATCCCCGATAAAGAAAAGCAACTGTGATAATCAGAGGGCAGAAGATAATATATACGTCTGTGTATGTGTTCGTGCACACACAAAAGAAGAGAGAGGCTTAATTTTGTTTATAAGATTCATTCACAGCACAGCAGGTAACATTCACACTGTAATAGTCTTTGTAACACAGATAATTTGATTTTCGACTTGGTTATCATGCATTCAGACATAGATTACAGGAAATAGTGCATTTTAGCAGTGCATTTTCAACAAGGTTGCACACTTCCAGTCAGAATTTATTAGGGATGAGTGTTAAAGTTAGCAGTTGGAGAGGGCCTTGAAAGTCTCCTTCCTCTTACAATATGCAACAAAATCATTACATGGAGGCTGATTTTACACCTTCATTTAACTGTGCAATGGGAAAGTGCTGGATTTTCTGGCATTTACTCATATTTAGTTTGCACTGTTTTTTGAAATTATAAATATCAATTCAGTGGAGAACCAAAAGGTATTTTTAATACTGAAATGCTCTTTTGAGGAGGAAGGTGTTTGAGTCATTCCTGACAAGACTGAAATTGACAAGAGTTTAAGGGTCTACCAACCTACTTAAAAATTCTTAGAAGTTCAACTCTAGATGTCTCTTGTATTTTACACTTTTTTTAACCCATACTTGCCCAAACTCCAGCTGAGGCACACCGAATTGTTTCTTCTTTTAAAGATAAAGAATTTTGTTCCCATTTGATTCAAAACTTCCCACCACCACCCACAAATATTTTAGATGACGATGATGATGATGAGATAGAAAACAAAACTGAATGGGTTGAAATCAGGGTGGGTTCCAGCTGCTGCTACTGCTCAGGGATGTGCCTCTCGCGCATGCATGCACACTTGATGTGCACTATGAGCGCATGCACAGTACTAAAAAAATGTTTCTGTGCATGCATAGAAGCCAAAAACAAAATGGTGGCACCTATAGTGCCGCCAAGAGAACCAGTTTGTGGGCATGGCAGGCCTGGGTCGCTTCTGGTTCCAGAGACCAAGTTGCTACCTATTCGGCTGAACCAGTACAAATTGGTAGGAACCCACCCCTGGTTGGAATGCTTCGCTTTTGAGGGCCTTGTTCAATCAAGTTTGTAGAATTACCCCCATTTCGTTTTTGAAACATTTCTTGTCCACTGCAGATAGGCAGAACACATTCTTCTTCAAAAAGAAGACATGCACTGAACTCTGTAAAGTTGTCTAATTCTGACGGACAAAAATCGAACAAGTTTTTCCATAAAGGGTATAAAAAAAGCAGGGACGTGCGGTCAGGGGAGGCAGGGGAGGCAGAGCCTCACCGCTCTCATCATGAAAAAAAAGGGGAAAGGGAAAAGGTGCTGAGGAGCCTCGGGGAATGGGACTGCGCGAGCTACGGTCCCCTTCATGTTGACTCAGGAAGGCGGGGAATGGGACCACATGTGCAGGACAGAGGGAAGTGCAGGAGGCTTCTCTAGCCTCAGCTTCCCTCCTGCACACGTGGTCCCATTCCCCGCCTTCTGTCGGGTTCTGATGCCGGAGCTCATGTTCCAGGTCCCTTCCTCGCACTGAGCAATGGCAGGTTTACGGGAAGTTGCTCGCGAAAGCAGAAAGTGCGATGGAGTTTTCGGACCGTCGGCTACCGTTTCCCTGCCAGCTCACTCACGAAAGGACCCTGGAAACCAAGTCGTAGCCAGTGCCTTGTTAAGAATTCCCCACCTTTCTGATGACGTCACCAGCCTCACTAGCCATAAACCTCACCGCACGTCACTGAAAAAAAGTTGTGTGAGTGTAATGTGTGTGTGTGTGTGTGTGTTTGTGTGTTAGAAAAAATGAAAATAATCTTGTCAACATGAATGTTACTCCCTTTCCTTCATGGAAGAGCTTTTTTTTTTTAAAAAAATATCTTATTTATAGAATTATAGTCTTTTGCAAACTGAAAAGGCAACCAACAAAAGAAATATTATTTTACTGTGCATGTAAAGATCAAAAGAATAACTCCTTTGAAATACCTGGAAACAGGAAACTAGCAAGGCAAAAAGGCTATAGATTAGTAGATGGTCTAAGAGAAAATGAAAAAGGAGAAATAGTGAAGTAAGAATAGAGAAGGGTTGAAATAAAAACGAAGAAAATCTTATTTCTATCTTTGCTGCACAAGATGTTGGACAGATAACCAAGCCAGTGGAATTTTGTCTGAATAATGAATTAAATAAAACGTAATAAGATGATGTTTGAAAGTTTATTATCAAGTTACACATTCATGAATCACCAGCTCCAGATAATTCGTGAGGATACTTTTTAAAATCTGAAATTATTCATCTTCTAATAAATAAAAATACATTTTAAAAACTGTAACAGTGTATCTGCCGCAAAGCACATTTTTGTGAACTTGTGTGTGTGTGTGGGGGGGACACACTTCTTCTTCAAGAGCTAAAGAATTCACTGTGCTAAGGAAGAAACCCTTTAAATATTTGTTTCTCTTAATATATTTGCTTTGAAATGTACTTTCTTTAACATCTCACTTTTTAAAATGCCAGAATTACACAAATCTGTTGTATTTTGGAGAGGATTGTGTACAATTGTTGTTACCACATTTATAATACTTTCTGCTTTTTGATTTTTATTCATGACAGCATAAGTTTCCTTACCATCAAAGCTAGCTGCATATTAACATTTTTTTAGATATTTTGCCATTGCACTGTTTATATATTGCTATTTTCTCAGTTTCTCAGGAGGCAAATGTTCTTGCCTAAAAAACACATTCCTAAGTAGCAATGGGAATCAAATTCTTATAATTTTAACCTTTATTTCATGTGCTATATCAGATGATCTGTCCTCAGTGCTTCTTTGGGTCCTTAGCAGTAACCCCAAATTACCCTTGTTCACCTCAAAAATTAAATGTTGGTACCTAAGTTGATGGTAATGGATCTAGCAGTTCAATTTTTCATCCAACCAGCAGGGATTTTAAGAGAGAGAGAAGCTTATTAGCACAAAATGGTTGTTATGGTGGATGTGATTGCAAAACTGTTCTATACCAAAAGGCAAAGCAAGTCCAGGAGTACCACCTTCCACCCCACTTTTCTTTTCTAAGTTATCTCTCAAGTCAATGTCAACATAGAAACTTCCTTCAAAATACAAGTTATGTTTGAAATTAATGCTTTGCTTTGAAGAGTTCTGCATCTTTTTCTATGTGTGAGGTTTTTAAAGGAGAGTAACAGGCACCAAGGAATGTGTTTGTGAACCCATTGTTATCGCCAAACTGAAAAACAAGGGGAAGTAGTTACTATGCAGCATACTTCAAAGGTTTTCATATAATAATTATCAATCTTACCCAAATGGCTCCCTTCAGACATATTAGACTTAAAGTTCAGGCATTATAACTCTTTTTCAAAAATAGCAATAGCAATAGCACTTAGGCTTATATACCACTTCACAGTGCTTTACAGTACTTTCTAAGCAGTTTACAAAGTCAACCTATTGCCCTCAACAATCTGAGTCTTCATTTTACCAACCTCAGAAAGATAGAAGGTAGAGTCAACCTTGAGCCAGTCAGGATTGAAGGAATCGAACTCTTGGCAATGAGAGCACAGTCAGTGTGCGATACTGCATTCTAGCCACCGCACCACCATGGCTTCTCCATAATAATTGGAGGATGTAACATTGGAGAAGACTGCTAATGCTACAGAAATACCAACTATTATTGATAGGTAGATCACAGAAAGAATCAAATATTCTGATTGTCCTCTCCAAATGAAATATGGAACCAGGAGAAATAATCATTTTGGCTGAAGCCAATGTTTCTTCTACACTAGTAATGTCTTATTGGCTGCAATCAAAAGGATTTTCTAACAGCTTCTGCAAATGAAAGACTTTAAAAGTAAATAACAAGCATAACAAAATTTTCAATAAGGTATGGCCAAAGAAGGGTAATAGCAAGCCTGCCTCCCAGTTCAAAGGATTCTTTTTTCCATTGAAGATCTCTTTCTCACTGGCTTTCCCTGGAAAAGATGACTTATCTGACAGTACATCAACTGGTACAGCCATAAAGTGTCATGTGGGGGAGACACTCATTTCAGGACACCAAGGGTTGGCTACTCAATCTTATACACATTTAGTCATTCATAGGCAAACAGATCTCTTTCCCACCCATAACTACATGTACGATTCAACTGTCATCTACAGGAGCCTAAACTGGCTGAGATGAAACAACATGCTAAGGCCTGGAGAGTGGTAGGATTCAATTTTTTTTTACTACTGGTTCTGTGGGCATGGCTTGGTGGGTGTGGCATGGCTTGGTGGGAGTGACAGGGGGAAAATACTGTAAAATCTCCATTCCCACCCCACTCCAGGGGAAGGTTATTGCAAAATCCCCATTTCCTCCCAATCAGCTGGGACTTGGGAGGAAGAGAGTAGATGGGGGTGGGGCCAGTCAGAGGTTGTATTTACCGGTTCTCTGAACTACTCGAAATTTCTGCTACTGGTTCTCCAGAACTGGTCAGAACCTGCTGAATACCATCTCTGGTCCTATACCATGTTTTACATGCTTTCAGCCTGGCAGATTAAGGTGAAGTTAGAGTGAGCAATAATGTGCTTGGTTTTTCTTTAAAGAAGGTATGGTATATATGTCTTTTTGCTTTATATTTTAAATCACATTAATCTTAACTCTTGGTTTTTGATCATTTTAAAATATCTTGGTTCTGCTGTTAATCAGGCTCAAGATGATAAACTATAGGTAGATTTGTGGTATTCCTTGTTCAGTCAAACTCATTTCCGTGCAGAAATGGTTAGTTCAGGGACAAAGCAAGCCTACATACTCAGTAAAGGGAGTTTGAGATTACTAGAAACATGACCTCTTTACAACTCTTAACAATGAATGAGTTTACATTTCCAGGATCAGATGAACTGACTGCACCTTATGTACCTGAAGGAATTACCTTCACCACTCATGTCTGAGCACGTTCTAGATCAAATCATAAAAATCAATCTGTAAAGACAATAACAAGCATAAATCAGCTTAGATTTTTAAGTACAAATCTTATCTAATCATCTGATATGTGAACACCATTAATGTATTTTCTTAATAGAAGACACAGTGCAACATAATTTCAACAAAACATTTGAGAAAGTACTCCACGATAACAGACTACTTAATTGTGGGCTACATGTCAGGACAATTAGGACAATACAGAACTGGTTAGGAAATTATACTTTGGGCATTGCAAAGTTTCCTAAACAAATTAGGGAGAGGTATGTGAAGTCATGGGATATCACAATGATTGATTCTGAGTATTCAGTTCTTCAATGTTTTTATTGTATGGAGAAATGGAAGGAATGCTTATTATTAAATATGCAGATGATACAATGTTGAGAGGTTGATCAGCCAATACCCTAAAAGAAAACAATGAAAATAATCAGTGACAAAAGCAAAATACTTTACTTAAGAAATAAACCGCAAATGCAGAGTTATAAAATGGGAAATACCAGTCTTAGTAAAAATATTCTCAAAAGAAAAAAAAGGGGGGGATGAATAATTGTTGATTGCAAGGTGAATATTAGCCAGAAGCATGATACAGCTACAAAAAAGGTTAAGTGAAGTTTTAGTGTGCATGGACAGAAGTGTAATTTTCCAGTCATGGGAAGTAATCATTCTATTCTGTTTTGCTTTAGGCAGATCCCACCATGAACACCAAACCTTAAATAGGATTTTAAAAAAATTACAACATTTCAGCGAAGGGCAACAATGATGAGCAGGGGATTTAAAACTAAGCTAGTTGCATTTAGCCTTGAGAAGAGACAACTGGGAAAGATAAAAATAGTACTGTTCAAATACCTGAAAGGATGTCAGTCACAAAGGAAGGTCAAGACATGTTCCTACTAGCTCCAAAGTGCAGAACACAGAATACAGGTGTCATGGTATAGGAAGGCAAACAAGGAAATAGGTGAAATGCAATGCACACAAAAGAAGTGTAGGGGGGGGGTTGCATTTGTTGTTCAGCCCAATCTTCTTCTTATTACCATACATGGGTTTGTTCCTTCATGCCATCATCAAAGAATTATTTCCTTTTATTATATTCTTGGAGTATGAAATGTGCTCTACAATGGATAAGCCTACAAGATGCAAATAATGATAATTAGGTTTAGAGTGTACAGATGGGTCTAGGTGTCAACATTCACAGATATCTGGCAAACAGGTATTTTGGGTGTGGTTTGCTTGCATTTTGCAGTTGCCAGGTGCCTCCCTCTCTCTAGTTCCTTTTCATAGTGATAGGGATTGCAAGGAGGCGTGGGAAAGAGAAAGGGAAACTGTACACGAGAAGATCACAGTTCTTCAGTGTGTGTTGGCAAGCAAACAGAATGTGGAGATCCCATTCTATAGTGCCAATCATAACATGCAAAGTACGACTTTTGAGGAAAAGTCTATGGAGACTCTCAATCTTCTGATTCTGCTTGTCCCAAAGGTGCTTTTCAACTGACAACTGGACCTTGAAAAAAAGAAAACTGTTTTGAACAACCAGTTTCCAAGCATCAGGATAAATCTAGCATAGGGACAAAACTATCCTTATATCTGCAAATAAAATTATTTATTTACTTGTTTAGTATGGATGAACCCTTATCTGCAGAACATATGAGTTAAAGAACTTTAAGTATCCTTCTGAAAATATAATCTCTCAGTTCTAGTCGTTACACTAAAATGCCACTTAAATTCAACATTGCTTATTTACTGTAGTTCAGATTAGACCTTTCTCACCCATCCTACGCCACCATGCTAAATTAGGTTAGGCGAAAAAAATGACAACTTGCGAAGCAACTTCCTGTGTCATTCATGCCCAAAGCCAATACTAAAGAAATATCTGATTGTCCGTTGCATTGGGTTTCTAAAGTGTACAATATTATATTTGTCTACTGTATATGTTGACATTGCTCCTGGCAGGAATTTGTAAATCCCTAGCCAAAACTGGAATTATAACATGGGGAAATCATCAGTTTGGTGCCAGGTTTATAGAATACAATTGCTTGATTACATAAAGGATGTGTTATTGTTTCAAACTGAATGTCATGATTTTAAAATGGTCAATAAATAACACCTTTCTTGAAAAAGAGTGCTTTTTTTTTTTAAAAAAAAAAAGGGAAGTAAGCAGTTAGGTCATTTTAAAAACACATTGGTGGTGATCTACAGTTTTAGCAAGTAAGTCACAACAGATATTACAGAAGTTTACAGCACCAGACCAGTCTTAACTGATTAAAATAAAATAAAAAACACTTAAGCAGGTTCAGGATCACCAGGAAATTCAAGGACTTTGGGTTACCTTGGGATGAAGCAATAAATAAATAAAGCAATAAAGGATAAAACCAGTAACATGAGAAATACATCTTAGACATGATCAAAAATGACTTTAAGGTTCCTCAAAATAAGCATGAACTTGGTTAAAGCTTCTCAATGAACTGAAACAAAGTAGATAGGGCTTTTGGTAATTCTAGAAAATAGACATTACAAACAATTGATAGCCCTGAGTTGTGGAAATTCGGTTTTTAATATTTTTCTAATTTAAATTCAATGTCTTCTTTTGCTCTTGAGTGACAGACAAATCCAATGGAAGGAAGGAAAGAAGAGGACATCAGCCTTGGGAATAAAAAGATTAAGAGTGTCCTCAGACCCAAAAATAAAGGCTGCCTGGCTCTAGAATCCCTTCTCAAATCAGGCCCTGTGTGGAGGGGCAGAGCGTACGATTAATAATTAGGTTGACTGAGAGACATGAGGTGTGACTATTGCACAGATACTGACCCAATCAACCCAATAGTGAAAACCCAATAGTGAAAAATTAAGACATTTGCCTGAATGGGTGGAATCTCATTCAAGAATTATGAATGCAGGCCATTCTGCTTTTGAGCATTCTACCTAATCCCCTCATAACAAGTCTTATAGCACTGGTTTCCCTGCAGGCATTTATATGTTCAGGGTAAATGCCTACCAACAGAAGCTGACTGGACTGTACATGTAGGCTTTCTTCTGCAGACATTCATATTGAGCTTGCAAATGCTTCCAAAAAGCCAACATTATTTCGTAACTAAGGAGAAGGAAAAATAGATACAGGTAGAGAGCTTGTCAGTTTGATAATGCCTAAACAAGGCTCATAGATTAGCTAAATGATAAAATGTTTTAATTTGCCTAATCTTTTTAGAGATTCTATTATATTTGATGGAAATCTTTCTTGCTTACAAAGTAGGGAAGAACTGGCAAGCACAAATTTCCACCCACGTCAAGTTGATAGTAGGGGTCTCGATTCCTCCTGGCTCCTATCAAAAGATCTTCTGAGAAGCAATCCTGTTTTGTCAGGATAGATGTAGAAGCAAATTAAACTTGACCTAAGAATGGAAAGCAAAAGGAGATAACAACCAAAGCAGACTCAAACAAAGAGTAGACATAAATGAACATCTTGACCTAGAACATTCCTATTTCATGTTGGCTATTGAAAAAGCCAGCATGCTGTTGTCATACTTTTTTCTCCTTCTCCATCTGAAGTCTCTCTGTGTGAATTACTGTATGTCTTTAATCTGGAGGTCAAGGACAAGACTTTGTTCTTATAAACCACTGTGGGAATCTACTCCTCTTGCTTTGAAAAAAGCTAAATTCTGGAACAAATAAGTAAAATACTCTGCATTGAAATCATGAACATTTCAAATGTGGAAAGTAACTTTTGTCTGCTTGTTTTTCTTTTGCTATCCCTTTGATTGTTAGTTCTGCAGAAGAAATGGAGATTTCAGAAGGAGTTTTCTAAGTATAGAAAGTAATCTTCAGAGAAATCTAACCTCGAGCCATATAGCATAACCTTGGATCATTGACTTCATATGTGCCCAATCAGGACTGTCCATGTTTTTTGTGCAGCCTTAAGCCCTCTTAAGAGCTGCCACTAACCTGCCACCAATTAAAGATAAAAATAAAGATTATCAAGATTAATTTAATTTTACAATTGCAATCATGTAATTGTTTGTAATTAAAGTAGATCAATAATAATGTTGGGAGCAGTTTCTGAAAATGCCTATTTCTCTACACACATACACTCTACACACTTTTCTCCCCACCCACCTCACATGCAGCTTCTAACACATTCCATAAGTCTTCCTTGCCAATCTCAACCCAATAAATACATTAGCTGGAAATAAAAGGTGATTTGCGCTGCCAGACCTTACCATTTGGCACCAAATTTCAGCAATATGATCTTAATAATCTAACAGATTAACAGAGTTGGAAGGGACTTTGCTGGTCATCTAGTCCAACCCCCTGCTCAAGCAGGAGACCTTATATCTGCCTCTACTTAAGACTGAACTCACAATCTCCTGATTGTGAGAGAGCTCCACTTCTAGGCCACAGCAGTTCTGGGTAAATCATCCCCAGGGATTGCCAAAAGGGGAGAGGAGATGCATGCAGCCTTTCTAGTTATGGATTGTTATACCCCTGGTTTAACAGGAACCAAAGCCACTGTATTAAGACAGAGAAGGAGAAAAAACCAAAGGTACTGCAGAGTCAAGGAGTCACCCTTTGGTTACGACCTGCTCCCTATATTCACTATGCTTGAATTCCTTACTATTTAAAACCAGCCCAGTGTGAAGCATATATTATATGAAAGAAGACAACTGGCCTTTGCAGTAGAACCTGAAATTGTCCAAGGGAGGGAAAACATGCCTTTCTGGTTTGAAACAAAAGCAGGCTATACAATAAGCATGCGAAAAATCCCATCCCACAAGTCGGCTTGCATTGGAAACCTCCCCGGTCAATAGGAAGAGATGAATGGAGGTACCCGCTGAATAACCTCACTTTGCAACTTTTATGTGAAGGGTTGATAAATGAAGGCAGGGAGAGGTACAAGAAAGTGATTAAAACCAGCCTGCAGAAAAGGAAATCATAACCTCCCTAGGCTTTAAACATTTTTTCCCCCTGTGCTTCAGTTGGTTGGCTTTTTAACCCTTTCTTGTCTATGAACATTCATGCCGACTGCACATAGGTATGTGTGTTTTACAGGAACCCACCAAACCATTCAACAACCTTCAGTGCCTCTTATCTTTTAGGTGTCAGTTTGCAGCCATTGTTTCCTTAATTTACTGGTATAATGGGTGGCCAAAGCTTATATATGTGTCTGTACTGCTCCCTTGCATTTCACCAAGTGGTATATGCCATTTCCAAGAGAAAGGATGAAGAAGTCAACTTTTTCTGTTCAACATTTTCTTTAGTGGTTCTTCAGGAAACAATTTGCCTTTTAAAAAGTTTCTTATTTTTTTTAAAGAATATATAGTCTACACTCTACACCAGGGGTGTCCAAACTTGGGAACTTTAAGACTTGTGGACCCCATGCTGGCTGGGGAATTCTGGGAGTTGAAGTCCACAAGTCTTAAAGTCCCCAAGTTTGGACACCCCTGCTCTACACGCTTGGGATTTTACTCATTACTTTTCTTACACAGCATTTAGGAATCTAAATTACCCAGCATGGTACCTGAAACTAGCAATGTCCTAGCTGCAATTGTAGAAGGAAGCAGATGCAGCACCAGTTGATGGAAATTAAATAGGGTTGGAGTTGGTTCATACATGGACGAGAGATCATCAAGGAATATCTGGATGGTAGGCTAGACTTGGATGTTACAGCAGGGGGAAAAAACACCTCAGGAAACTGTAGTGGCAAACTAACCAAGATGTTCATGAAATGACCAGAATTTGACCTAGACATGAAAAGAAAGCAAAGCTAAAAGGTTTTCTAGAATTGTTTCTTAATAGTGATATTTATGGCAAGATTTATATGGATTTTCCCAACTGCATTCTTTGCCTTTACCAACAGAATGCCAGAGAATATCCAAATGTTGAAATGCTAATATTTGTTGTGTTTGTTTGTTACCTGCTAAAGTTCCCACTGGTGACTCAGCTCAAAATTCTAGAAGTTATAGTCATGCTGATACATTTGAAGATCACTGGAATGGAAAACACTACAACTGGCAATGCTTTTACTGTTCATTCTTCTTACTGAGAATAGCTTCATGACTGTTTTGATTCAGAGTGGGAAATAGAATCAAATGGATTAGAAAAGATTGATATTACTGTATGAGAGACATGAACATCAGCTAACTGGACCTGCCATTTTCCCGAAGCAACATCTGAAATTGATCTCCAACCTCTATTAAAAAGCATCCAAAAGAAAAGAAATGGGTAAATGGTAACCCTGACATTTCCTATAAATGCAGGGAATCCATGCATGCAATCCAAACAACTTGATCCTAAATCACTGTATACCAAATAACATTTGCAAGTTCTTATAAGTCTACAAAAGTCGCAAGGCAGTTTGGGCATTGGAACAAGCCTTTTAATAATTATTCACTTATTATGTGAATAATTAGGATTAGAATTATTGTGCTAAGACGTGGTTTGCTAAACTAATAACTGTTGAACAAGCCATAATTGGCAGATCTTTACCACTTGTTATTCAATAAACTATGATTTATAAATAAAAAATTACTGGATTTACCCAATACACTATGTCAAAATCAAACAAACCACATTGGGATTCATTGCATTGTTGAATTAACCATTGAAGTATTGTTCTTTGCTTTGGGAAATTTACATGGTGCATGTATTTATCCATTTATTTAAATATAATCCTCTGAAATAGAAGGGGTAGAACTAGGCCAAGTTTATCTTAAACATTTCTAGTTACTCCACAATCTAGTGGTTGAGTAACAGCTGAAACCAGAAAATGCAAGACTTAAAAGGTAAAATACTATTGAATATTTTTAAATTGAATAAACATGCTTGGAATTGCATCATCAAGTTCAACTTTAAGTATTATATCAGACATTAGACTAGCTGTTTTAATATCAGTTCCATCAGTCTTTTCAAAGGATGCTGATTATTTAGTAGATAGATGATAGACAAGGTTTTTAAACCATACAGGCTCAAGCAGATGCAATTTTGGACTGCTTAATCTGAAATAGTATCATTAAATTCTGTGAGGCTATTTCTGATTAGAAAATGCAGGAAGAAATTGCTATACTAAATCAGCCATTTCTGAAAAGGAAGCTAGCTAAACAAGAAGTGATCCATTTAACAATATGCAGCACTTACTTTAAATCAAGTAGTATTTAATTATTATGGCTGTACAGGTCTGTCTCAGCCAATCTATATCGCTAATGGCAACTTCTACGCAAGCCTTGTGATCAAGTCAGTATTATTGAGTGAAGTGGTGCAGCTACTTTGTTTTGTTATGTAGAACTGGTGTTTATTTCTAAGGAGTGATTCTCAGAGATCTTCAATAAAGAAAAGCCCCTCTGCAGAATTCTGCAGAGTATTACTGATTACGGATAAGATTTCAGAATGTATGTATAACAAACCTTCTGGTGAAGAACTGCACTTGATTTGCCATGCTCAGAGTCCAATTCCTCAAAACTACATCTGATTTCATTTCATTCATATTTAATTATACAAGAAATAGTATCATACAGAGAGATGAGTGGCATATACATCTAATAAATAAACAAATAATAAAAATATATTGATTGACTCTAAATATAACTCGTGATTAGTCTCCAAGCATAGACTTAATATTTGGCCCATTGTGCCCTTGCACATTATGCAATAATAACTCCATTTGGGGGGGGGAGAGTGTGTGTGTGTGTGTATATAAATTTAAGCCCAAGCCTGAAGATGGCAAGTGAGATCTTGCCGAAACATTACCAAGACAATCTCAGGCCTACACAGGAAAAGACCCGAGTACAACAAAACCAGCATACCTACACCCATGAAAATCTACGAAAATATAGGCCCGGTGTCATCCACATGGACACGCACAGGGCATGCACACACATGCGCAGCATGTGCGTGTGTCGTACTGTCCAGTGATGCCTCCGCAAGCCTTCGCAATGCTCCAGCTGCTCAGCAGAGCATCACGCAGGCACTGTATGCCCCATGTGCATGCACAGAAGCACCAAAGACTTTAAAGACAGGTAAGGAGCGAGGGTGGGCGGGTGGGTCCTCCGGAGCTCCGTACTGGAATGGTACCCAGTTCTCTGGGCAGGCTCCAGTACGCCCGTCCCAGGGCGTACCACATGCAATCCTACATATACATATACATATACATATACATATACATATACATATACATATACATATACATATACATATACATATACATGAACTTTAGCTACATAATCTCAAATGTTTTGCAGCAACCTTAATCAAAGACTGACTTGAACTGGACTTAAACTGGTTTTCAGGGGCCATGTTTATGTTGTATGCATGTGCACGGGACTTTTCAAGAGTATATGTGACAATAAATATGCACATGCCCTTGGTGTAACATTGCTGAGCTATGCATGCTAAATTGTATGTTAATCTGCCAATGAATAATGTATCCAGTGACTGTATAAATGGATGCTGCTAAGATGAGAGTCTCGCACTTTGCTACTGAACCTCAGTAACACCACACTTTCCCTTGAGAGGCAGGTAAGAGAATTTGCTGCAGGACAATGAACAAAATCTGCACCAACAAAATCTGCACCAACAACCAACAACCAACTTAGACAGCATCACCACCAGATGGATTCATAACTGACTGACCAACCGCACTCAACGTGTAGTTCTCAATGGAACTGCATCTACATCGACTTCCCTGGTGCTACCCCTCGCCGCGGGGAGGCGGAACCAGACTGTCCAAGATGGTTCCACCCCAGGCGCCTGATGGAACCGGATAGGTTCCAGATGGAGCTTGGGCCACTTCCTGTAGCCCTGACCCGCTCTCGGACGGAGGACCTAGTGGCCGCCTGGAATAGGACGGCTGCTGGAGCCTTGGACCGGGTTGCGCCTTTGCGGCCTCTCCTGCGGCAACGAACCACCCTGGCTCCTTGGTTTACTGAGGACCTAAGGGTGATGAAATGCCACAGGAGACGCCTAGAGAGCAGGTGGAGGTCCTCGCGCTCCGAATCTGACCGAACACAGGTAAGAGCCTATTCACGGACCTACCTTGTGGCACTAAGAGTGGCCAAACGTAGACATTGTGCCGCTCTTATTGCGTCCGCCGATAACTGCCCTGCCGCCCTGTTTCGGGTGACCCGCTCCCTCTTATCACAGAGGCCGCAGGAAGCCCCTTTACAGGGCAGAGCAGAGGAGTTTGGGGAATATCTGCAGGACAAAATCGCTCAGATCCGGAGTGGATGGGCCCCCTTCAGTGGACCAGAGGAGACGTCAGAAGCGAGTCTTGAGGGACCACACTGGGAGGAGTTTGACTCTGTTGCCCCCGAGGATTTGGACAGGTTACGTGGGCGGCTGCGAGCCACTACATGTTTATTGGACCTGTGCCCCTCCTGGCTGGTACTGGCATCCTGGGAGGTTACACGAGGCTGGCTCCTGGGTCTAGTGAACGCGTCACTGGGCGAGGGGTCCTTACCGGCCGCCTTGAAAGAGGCGGTGGTGAGGCCCTTACTCAAGAAGCCTTCCCTGGACCCGACGGAACTAGCTAATTATCATCCTGTCTCCAACCTTCCCTTCTTAGCGAAGGTTGTAGAGAGTGTGGTGGCACAGCAATTCCCACGGCACCTGGAGGAAACCGATTATCTAGACCCGCGCCAGTCCGGTTTCCGACCCGGTCACAGCACGGAGACGGCCTTGGTCGCGTTGGTTGATGATCTCTGGAGGGCCAGAGATAGGGGTTGTTCCTCTATCCTGGTCCTATTAGATCTATCAGCGGCTTTTGATACCATCGACCATGGTATCCTATTGCGCCGGCAGGAGGGGATGGGAGTAAGGGGCACCGTTTTACGGTGGTTCGGCTCCTACCTCTCTGACCGGACGCAATGTGTGTTGGCAGGGGAGCAGAGGTCGACCCTGAGGTCACTCACTTGTGGGGTGCCGCAGGGGTCGGTCCTCTCACCCCTTCTGTTCAACACATATGTGAAGCCACTGGGTGAGATCATCCGTGGTTTTGGGGTCGGATACCACCTGTACGCTGATGACACTCAGCTGTACATTTCCACCCCAAACCACCCCAACGAGGCTGTCGAAATGATGTCCCGGTGTTTGGAAGCCATTCGGGTCTGGATGGGGGACAACAGACTCAGGCTCAACCCCTCCAAGACAGAGTGGCTGTGGTTACCGGCGCCTCGGTTCAACCAGTGGACTCCATCGCTGGCCATAGGGGGTGAGTAACTGCCCCCTGTGGAACGGGCGCGCAATTTGGGTGTCCTCCTAGATGCCCAGCTGTCGATGGATGACCATGTGACAGCCGTGGCAAGGGGGGCGTTCCACCAGGTTCGCCTGGTGCGCCAATTGCATCCCCTATTGGACCGGGACGCCTTACGCACAGTCACTCATGCGCTGGTGACATCATGTCTGGACTACTGCAATGCTCTCTACATGGGGCTCCCCTTGAGATGCACCCGAAGACTACATCTAGTTCAGAATGCGGCTGCGTGGGCTATCATGGGGAGTACTAGGTACTCCCACATAACACCTCTCCTGCACAAGCTGCACTGGCTGCCTGTGGTTTTTCGGGTGCGTTTCAAGATGTTGATCACCATCTTCAAAGCGCTCCATGGCACAGGACCTAGTTACCTGCGGGATCGCATCCTACCGCATACATCCCTGCGACCAATTCGCTCTCACAGGGAGGGACTCCTCCGGGTGCCGTCCACCAAGCAATGCCAACGGGCGGCGCCCAGGAGTAGAGCCTTCTCTGTGATGGGCCCAACCCTCTGGAATGACCTCCCCCCCGACATTAGAACTACTACCGACCTCCGCTCCTTCCGACAGAAACTTAAGACCCACCTGTTCCAATTAGCTGGCCTGGCCCACTTATAGTCCCATTTATACCTCCTGGCAAATATTTTATCCTGGGATAGTTTTTAGGGGTGTTTTAATGTATTTTTAAATTTTTAAATTTTAAATCTAACTTTAACTATTGTACAGTAAACTATTGTTACCTCCTCCAGCCACACCTATATCTATTTTATATTTATATTATGTATATTTATTGTTTTTAATATGACTGTACACCGCCCCGAGTCCCTTCTGGGAGAGGGTGCGGTCTAGAAATCAAATAAAAGTTAAAAGTTAAAGTTACATGGAGGGAAGTATGCAGTGGAGTACCCCAAGGCTCTGTTTTAGGCCCAGTACTCTTCAACATCTTCATCAATGATTTGGATGAGGGGATAGATGGGGAACTCATCAAATTTGAAGATGGCACCAAACTGGAAGGAATAGCCAATACTCCAGAAGATAGGCTTGAGATACAGAAGGATCTTGACAGACTTGAACATTGGGTGCTATCTAACAAAATGAAATTCAACGGTGAAAAGAATAAGGTTCTACATTTAGGCAAGAAAAACAAAATGCACTGGTACAGTATATGTGGTACTTTGCTCAATAGTAGTAACTGTGAGAGGGATCTTGGAGTCCTAGTGGACAACCATTTAAATATGAGCCAGCAGTGTGCAGCAGCTGCCAAAAAAGCCAACAAATTTCTAGGCTGCATAAACAGAGGGATAGAATGAAGATCACGTGAAGTGTTAATACCACTTTATAATGCCTTGGTAAGGCCACACTTGGAATACTGCATTCAGTTTTGGTCGCCACGATGTAGAAAAGATGCCAAGACTCTAGAAAGAGTTCAGAGAAGAGCAACAAAGATGATTAGGGGACTGGAGGCTAAAACATATGAAGAACGGTTACAAGAATTGGGTATGTCTAATTTAATAAAAAGAAGGACTAGGGGAGACATGATAGCAATGTTCCAATATATCAGGGGTGCCACTAAGAAGAGGAAGTCAAACTATTCTCCAAAGCACCTGAGGGTAGAACAAGAAGCAATGGTTGGAAAGGAGAGAAACAGCTTCAAACTAAGGAGAAATTTCTTGGCAGTTAGAACAATTAATCAGTGGAACAACTTGCCTCCAGAAGTTGTGAATGCTGGAAGTTTTTAAGAAGATGTTGGATAACCATTTGTGTGAAGTGGTGTAGGGTTTCCTGCCTAAGCAGGGGATTGGACTAGAAGACCTATCTTCCAACTCTGTTATTCTATTCTATCCTATTCTATCCTATTCTATCCTATCCTATCCTATCCTATCCATTCAAACTAAGGAGAAGTTATCCTTATAACTTGGGGGAGGCACTGAGGAACTTGCATCATGGCGTGCAGGAGGTTGTGTGTGGCTCTTTACTACAATTATGAAATGATCTCATAAATTCATTTCAAAGGGCATCCTCAAACAACAATGTTATTGTTGGTGTAATTTAAAATAATTGGTTTGATTGGTAATCTCTAAAACAAACTGGATCCTCTTTGAAAGCTGACAATTATAGGTGGGTGATACAAGTGACTTGGGGACATGTGTATGAAGATGCACCCATACAAACATATACATATGTAGTGTATTAGTATACATATTCAGCTAAAATCAATCTACCAAAAGATGGCGAAAGTCTCTTAATTGAAGGTAAGGACAGTAATCTACCATGATAGTCTGGTGTGGATTTGTGGATAGACATTTTTCAACTTCTTAGACTATAATTGACAGCAAGTAGCCCATGGTCGCCCAGTTGGTTTCCATGCCTCAGGGATGATTAGAACTTGGGTTTCCCATTCCTAATTCTGCTCTTTAACCATTACACCACACTGGTACAATCTCTTTCTCCTTCTCCCAGATTTAAGGAGCCAAGACAGAAGCAAGATTTCCCATAGGTATGATCTTTTATCTTTTCTTTCTTCCTAAACCCGAAGAGAAGATTCATCCTGCTCGTCAGTTCAGGATGAAAAACAACTGTTTGTTTGATAGCTCTACATATCCGTTCATCCCGCCAAGGTACTTCTGAGCATGCCTGGTTGAAATGATTTAACACACGGCTGATGACTATCAGCAGAAGAACTTCATGGAGAAAGGTAGTCTGTCACAGCTAATGGGCTGTTGTTGCACAGGGACTCCGTATGTGCATTACCAGTGGATGGAGAAGGTGTAGAGAGGCCTTGGCAGACATTAGGAATGGAGTGTTGCTGATGATGAAAAGGCACTTTGCTAGTGAGAGAACGGTGGGAGAGAAAGGCCTTATCTGTCTTTTTGATTAGAAATGCATGCTTCCTTTCATCATCTCAGCTGAAAAATTGGCTCCCGCTCTTGGTTTATGAAACCATTTTTCTTTTTCCTTTCTTCTCAGGTTTGCAAACCCTTTAATAAATTAGTCGCTCTGAGGTGCCGAGGTGTCACAGCAACCTCAGAGGCTTTTCCCAAAAGTGTCTTTAATATTTTATAAGTATTTTAAATAGATTCATTTGATTTGAACAATCTGATTTATTCATGGCACTGGTCTGCCCCCCCCCCCACACACACACAAGTAAAATGTAGGGGCTGTTTGCTACAAATGGAGCTGTGTCACAAATTTATCAGAATTGGATCTCAATTTAAAAGGACCATTATCGTCTAATTGTTGGCATGATACCACCCTGCAGCTATGAGTTGGGCCAAAAACAATAGGTGGAGAAAATAGATGCTTTCTGGGGAAGACTGGGAGAAGTCTTTTATTTTGAAATCCCTCTTTAAGAAGATCCCTGCATAAAAGTCTGGGGAAGCCATTCACTCTTCAGCTTTCTTCTTATCTTGCAGAGCCTGCTAAAACAACCAGCTATGATAATTGAAGGCTTAGCATAAGGTTTTATTTTGGCAAGTGTGTACTCATTGCAATACATGGCAACTCTCTTGATATTGTGAATTCAATAGAAACCCTCGCAACAAAAGACTTCACAGAAGGCTGCAAGCAATATTATTGCAAAACAACTGTGTGGAAATTGGAGAATTTGGATTGCTACCTCTAGATTAGCTTTCTAGATTTCATTGCCTGCCAAAGGTATGGGACTATAACCTCTATTGCCTCCATGCAGCTTCATACGATACTTGCTGTGAAGAGTGAGGAATTGTAGTCCAGCACAGCTGGAGGAGCTGAGATTTGGCAATGCCAATGTCAGGCCTTTGAAGGAGGCCAGGTCAAGAAACAGGCACCACAAGAAGTACTACAAATATCCCATCAACCCCCCCCCCCTTGCATATTGGTTCCTATCTTAGCTATGTTTTGTTAATTTTAATATTAATATTTATCATTTTAATGCTTGATATTGTCAGTTTTAACATGTTATAAGCCTGAGTTTACAACATAGGGACATGGTGGCTCAGTGGCTAAGATGCTGAGCTTGTTGATCAGAAAGATCGACAGTTTAGCGGTTCAAATCTCTAGCGCTACATTACGGAGTGAGCTCCCGTTACTTGTCCCAGCTTCCTCCAACCTAGCAGTTCAAAAGCATGTAAAAATGCAGGTAGAAAAATAGGAACCATCTTTGGTGGGAAGGGAACAGCGTTCTGTGTGCCTTCGGTGTTTAGCCATGCCAGCCACATAACCACAGAGGCATCTTTGGACAGCCCTGGCTCTTTGAAATGGAGATGAGCAGCATCCCCTAGAGTCAAGAATGACTAGCACATATGTGCAAGGGAAATCTTTACCTTTACCTAAGCCAGAGTTCCCCAAATTTCCCAGCTTTGAAGAGGGAGTGGGAGAGGGGATGGTTCCACACAAGCAGCAGGTAAGTGTGTGCACGCACACAGCTCCATTTCCATGAGCGGTAGGCATGCACATTCACTGCTCACGCAAGTGGGGACGTGTGCACATATGCTTGCCTGTCACTTCCACAGCCTGGTTCTGAATGGCTCAAGGCCCGGTAATGGGCAGTGGCCCAAGGGTTGTTGTAAACCATGTTGCTTGATTGCAAGAAGGGCAGTGTATAAATTTAATAAATGAATACATAAATAAATAAAACCTTATTTTATTGGTATGGACTATAGTAAGAGAATCTTGAAAGCTTGGCTGCATTTCTCATTCTCCCTCTCTGATACCAAAGAGAGCCAAGAAGGACTATCTTGAGTTTCCTTTTAAAGTTTTCTTATATTCCTGGACTGAGCTCATATTTTACTAATGGGTGTCTTGTATCTTCTCCAAGGACATCTCTGTTCTCCTATCCAGCTGATTTCCAAACATTTTCCCCCTGATTTAGTTGCCAGTTATGCTGTCTGTGTCTCTCCCTAGTTTTTGACTACAGAAGGTTGGATACTTTGGGGGGGGAGGGGAATGCAATCTTCATGTTACTACATGCTGTAATTGCATAATTCCTAACTTCCTCAGTTGATGAGATTTGGCAATAAAGTAATAATGGTCAACACTGGTATCTTAACTGCCCTGGCATGTTATCTAAACTACTCTAGGATATGATCTTAACTACAACTTGGACTATTAAAAAAGCTTTAAGCACACTCCCAGTTGTCAATTAACTACGCTATTCCTTTAGCAGAAATAGTTTAGTGCAGGGCACTTCTAACATTGCAGCAATCATGACCCAACTTGCAGTGATAGCTGAATTGCAATAAATTACGCCTGTTCAACAACATGAATAAAGAATAGAAAATTAAAAAAATTACTTTTAGCTGTGCATTACCAACAATGTCCTCATGCAACCCTATCGATATCTCAAAACTTTAATAAAAAATAAGATAACGTAATGTTATAAAACTACCCTTAGTTGGCTCCATATAAACGCATGAGAAGTGAGATGTGGACTGGCAAAGAAAGCGAATTCCACTGGAATTACAAAAGCTACATGCATTAATAAATTGGAGAAAGCTTATTCATGTGAATTTATAAAGTCAGTTCTAATTGTATATGAGACTGGGTAAAGAAAAGTATGCCTTCCTATGGGCAGCTGTCAATTTGATTAAATTCGGAGGTGAAACCAATTTATCTTTTTTTAATATAAAAAAAAAAACAAGTGTGCTCTCTGTAGAGAATTTAACCCTTTAAATGAGGAGGATGAGCAGTGCTCCTTATATTAGGGGACAATTGTTTTGTCTACAATGTATTTTCATATCTTAGTGAATGGGGTTGAAATCTGGGTTCAAAAAAAAAAATAGAGAAAATGTGCCAAAATTGTAACAAAGTCCCATTTATGGAAGCTCAATAAACGCCTGAGAAAATTCCAAAGTATTTAAAAAATGAACAGTTTTATTTATTTATTTTTTAAAAAATATTTCAGATCAGAGATGGTGTTGCCATGGCTGGCCAAGAAAACTTTCAACTGCAGTCTCTTCAAATTAAGAAGGGCTTTCAAAAATTTTCAGGCAGTGCAGTCTCTAAATGGTTCAAAGTATCCAGAAGGTACCAAGTTGGGCAAAACTATGGGAAAAAAACTAAGATTAATAAAGTCAATGACTTCAGCAGACAGAAGCTGCACATACCCGGTGAATACACAGTGCTTCTTCTTTGATAGAAGGGGTGCTCTCTACATGGGAATTTGGATGCCTGAGACAAAATCCTTCCTCTGTAAAGCAAATGGGAATTTGATCATAGAGGTAGTCCCTGATTTATAACGGTTCATTAGTGACCAAAGTTACATCTCTGAAAAAGTGACTTATGACCATTTCTATACTTACGACTGTTACAACATGGTTACATGATCAAAATTCAGATCGTTGGCAACTGATTCACATTTATGATGATTGCAATGTCCGGGAATCATGTGAAAGCAAAATCAATGGGTAAACCAGATTTACTTAATAACCATGTTACTAATTTAATAACTGCCATGTTTGACTTAACAACTGTGGCAAGGAAGGTCGTAAAATGGGACAAAGCTTACTTAACAAATGTCTCGCTTAGCAACATAAATTTTGAGCTCAATTGTGGTTATAAGTTGCGATCTACTGGTATTTAAAAAAATCTGGAGAATAACATCACAAGTTGAAAGCCATGTGCTTGTTGGTTTGATTTATACCACGGTACGGATGTCAAAACATTGTCATCATGTGACATATCAGAACTTTTCCCCCCTTCGCTAAACTGGGGGTGGACGTGGCCAGCGCATGACGCATCTGGACTGTGGACTGCGAATTTGATGTCCCTGTATCAGAGAATATTAACCCATTACAAGATTCCTGTGAGCTTGTTGTTTTGGGGTTTGTTTGCTTGTTTTTACTATTTCAGTTGAGTGAACTATATCCATAGATTTCAGTGCACCTACATAGAGAGATACTCCTGAAGATGAGGAGTTGTTTTTTCCCCTCATTGAGTCTATAGTGTTGCAATTTGACTGGTAATCCTTTTCCAGGATATGTGATTTAAAGCTCCCCTCTCCCAGCCTTCCTTCCTAGTATAATGTGTCCCTGCCTGGTTTGAAAGCCTTGTTGGAAGACTTTTAAGAAAGAAATGAACTGGCAAGATATAGAATCTTAAAGGAAGCTATAAATGGGATAGGTCAAGGACTAGGCGTGTAAGCGAAAGGGAAAAATCTTCCCTTTCATTTATACAGCTCCAGTTTCCATGTCCGTGTAGACTCCAAATAAGGCATGGTCGCTTTTCCTAGCTGTGGGCCTGTACATTTTGCCTGACCTTATAATTCTCACAGTTCTAGACATTCCAAGGTAGAGAGCGGGAGAGAGCGGGAGAGAAAGAGAGAGAGAGAGAAAGAGAGAGAGAGAGAGAATTTGTAATTTCTGGTGCATATTTGCTTCTAAAGTATCTTCTGCATAGTTTCCCAGTGAGATCATGTGCAAAGCTTGGAGATTTTTAAATAGGTTATTTTTCAAGCCTGCCTACAAAGGACCTGTCAAATTTAACCACTTTGGACTTTCTAAGTAAAAGTGTGAGAACAAAAGTAGTCTAACTGTAACAAGGCTTTCCCAAAATTACGGTTGTTTATTGGCTTGTTGTTAAACTGGCAGCGGACTGGATTAGAATGACCTGACGTTTCACCGGGTTGTTATGAAATTGCATTAATATGGATATTATTTCTGATTAACACTTAGATTAACAAGGCTGAACAACTCGTTCTTCCCACGGGTTATTGTAAGGCCAACAGTAGGGATTTTTGTTGAGTGACGTTGTGGATCACTGCAGGAAACGCTCCCCACTGATAGAAAGATCTGAGGGCATATGGATCCTTGACCCAAAACAGGGCAAGGATGCTCAGCTTAGGCAGTGAAAACAAGAGGCAGCCCAGCAAAATGCAGGCGAAAAGCTAGATCTAAGTTAGTTCTCTAAACGATATCTTGGAGTTTTTACAAAATTATCCATAACTTTTATGTTAGGGAGATAACATGATCTTACCATCTGGTCTTCACTTTTTGAGTCCTCTGAACAGCACCTCCTTTGGACTGCTAATGGAGAATTGCAGTAGCAAAGCATGAAAATATATTTTTATTTTTTTCAGCAAAAATGCCAACCATTATAACCCATTTTATTATTCTGAGAATACCAAAGCCTCCTGCCCCAAAGCCTCACATATTCATGATAATGTTAAAATATGATCCTTGAAGCTCATGGTGGCTGAAGAAGTTCTTTTCTAAATGTATAACACAAATAATTTTCATCACTGTCTTATGCCATGAGCCCTAGAAACTTGTTTAACTAAAATCTAAATACCACTTGTTGAATCATCTACCACTGATCCTCACCTAAGTTGAAGATCAGTGTTTTCTGATTACCCACCTCTATTCAAACATGTCTTTAATATAATATTTTTAAAGAATTCTCAATAATTTTAGCACTATGTAACTTTCTAACTTAGAAAGAACTTTTATATAGGTTTAAGGTAAAAGAAGGCATTTGTTAAAAGAATGTTAGAAGAGGTTATTTAATGAGAACAAGGGGATGTGATTTCTCTTTAAAGTGATGGGGTTCAACAATGTCAAACATAGGGTATACAGTCAACCATATTTCAAAAATCATTGAATAAATGTGTTTTATTTGGAAAAATCTGAAAAAACCCAGCTCAATGCTTTTTTATCTTTTAGAATCACAGCTGTGAAATCCAGAATGTTTCTTAATGAAATGAATTGCCTTTAAGATGTTCCTTTACACATTGCCAGAAAAGATAACATAGTCCAAAACAGAAGATTAAAAAAAACCTATAATATTTTTTTTACAGAATTGCCAATATATAAATAAAGAAGTAGGGGGTCCAATTTGGGCTGAAGCCTGAACCCACCATAGAATAGAGTAAGCCACACTCCCTCCCTCCCTCCTTCCCTTCTTTCATTCTTTCTTTCTTTCTCCTTCCTTTCTGTTACTTGCCATGGAAAGCTTGCAAGGATCTACTTTAAACTGATTATTGTAATTTTGTTTCTTCTTTGCATATTTCCTATTCGTCCTCTTTGTCTGACTACATTCTCAGCAGGGAAACAATATTGTATGTTTTTCCAAATAGTAATGAAATGATTCCAAAATGGTCTCACAGCACTGAACAGAAAACAAAGAACGTTCCTCTTAGTATTTATCAGTACACAATGCAGAATGTCTGACTGCAAGTTCACCACCACATTTTAAGTGACTGCTTGTCTGTATTGTAAATGAACGGTCAGGCTCAAAAGACTAAGAGCAGGATGGACGCCTCTAATTTTTATCTGTAGTTCATCTTCAACTTACAAGCATTCGTTGAGCAACAGTTCAAAGTTAACAATGCCTCTGAAAAAAAGTGACCTATGACCGATCCTCACTCTTATGACCATCCCAGTAGCCCCACAGTCACATAATCAAAATTCAGACACTTGGCAACTGTCATGTACAATATATCCAAAAGTTGAGGCATCCTGAGATCCTGTTATTACCATTTGCAACTTTCCCAACTGGCCTCTGATAAGCAAAATCAATGTGGGAAGCTGGATTTGTTTAACGACAGTGTGTTTCGTTTAATTGCAGTGATTCACCTAAAATGTGTAGCAAAAACAAGGTCATAAAATCAGGCACAACTCATTTAACAATCCCCTTGCTTTAGCAGTGGAAATTCTGGTCCCAAATGTCGCCATATGTTAAGGACTACTTATAATTTCAAATCCTGCACAAGATTTCACTTCTCCTATGGAACCTGGAACAATATGGGGCTGCAAAGATCAAGGCATCATCACAGCAGCCACACCTGAATATGGGTGTGTACTAGTTTTTACCCAATCCTCCTCCGTCTTTCATTTACTATTTATGGTTTAACATAATTGTAAATAATAGTTTTGCTTGTGCGTCTTTTTTCTCTCTCCTTTGACCTTGTCAGCAGTGTCTTCTTCCCTAACCAATTTTGGTGCCACTTATAGGAGTGGCACCAAAGTCTTAGTTTGGTATACTTTGTAGATAGTGTCATCAGAGAGATTAAGGAAAGGTAGGGCAGGGCTGGGCCTAGATCAAATTGCACTTGCCAAGGATTAGTTGAACCTTTCAGGATGCTGAAGAAATAATCTCAGCAGGCATTGTCATGATCAATACTCTGCTTTTAGATGATGTCTGATTCCTATGAACTCTGGCATGCTTCAGCCCCTGATCTAACTTTTCTGAAAATGCCACTCCCTTTTGGCAAAAGAAAAAGAAAAGATTATCAGCTGTTTGGGTGTTTGTTTTTGCCTAAGTGGGAAGGCGGACCTATTTCTCAACTGGGCTCCAGAAATGGAAAGACCCCCCAACAGTCTATGCTCAGGAGAATATGAAATGAGCAGCCTGTTTCCTGGACCTCAGATCTGGACTCAAGATGAACAGACCAACCCTTGAACAGGCTAAATGAGTATTTTTTACAATTTAAGCATAATATAGTTTGTCTCAGTGTCAAGAGAGAGATAGGGACCTGATAATCTTTTTGCCTGCTCAGTTTGTGGCCAGATAGTTGGGACAATGGATAACTTCAAAATCCTATTTGTTCTCCTTTCTGATGTTTTGTTACATTTGCCTGGGATTTAGACTATACAGGCTTTCCAATGGAGCCAGTGTGTTTGTTTGTTTGTTTGTTTGTTTGTTTGTATGTGTGTGTCTGCACACATGTGCCTTTCAGTCAGTATTGACTCCTGATGACTGCTTAGACAAGTTTTTCTTGGCAAGCTTTTTCAGAAGTGGCTTGCCATTGCCTGCTTTGAGGGCTGAGGGAGTGTCTGGCCCTAGGTCACCAAGTTGGCTTTGTGCCCCAGGCAGAAATAGAACACACATGGACTCCTCGTTCCTAGCCTAGTGACTTAACCACTATAATACACTGGCTCTCTAATGTTGTAGGAATGGACAAAAAAAATTTCTGCAGGGGTCTCTCTCTCTCTCTCTCTCTCTCTCTCTCTCTCTCTCTCTCCCTCTCTCCCCCTCTCCCCCTCTCCATCCCTCCCTCCCTTTCTCTCACTCATTCACTCACTTCCTCTTTTTCTCTCCCTCCCTCTCTCTCTCACTCACTTTCTCCCTCCCTCCCTCTTTCTCCCCCCTCTCTCTTCCTCCCCTCCTCTTCTCTCCCCCCCCCCACACACAAACCTTCCATTTTAAGCAGGTTCTTGAGAATCATGAAGCCATGCATTTCATGGCCCTTGTGTTTCCATGAAATAGATGGTCACCCTTTGTAAAGTAAACCTCAGGGCCAGACTTGGCAGTTCCTGTTGAAATATGAACTACTGTTGTATAATCCAAGTTTATGAAAGTGCCTTGTGAAATGCCCAAACCATATATTCACATGTTATACTACTTGAGGATACTTGAGAGGATTCATGTAACCAAAAAGCAGGTTAACTGAACCAGAGTGTAATAACCATTGGGTAGATAGGCAAAACAAGCCTTGTTAACTTGTAAAAAAATGCAAAATGTGGCCTTCATGTTAGTCTTCAAATGCCTCTGAAAGACTGCTGTAAACATGTATCACCCTTTCCCATTTTGGCTGATGCTGCTGGAAATTATGCTCAGTAACATCTGGGGAGCCTTATGTTGGCCACCATTATTACAGAGATTAAGAGAGTCGATCAAAATCCAACTCTTTCCTCACCACCAACCTTTTGCTGATTTTCTGTCAGTCTTACCCAACTGGCGCAGGATTCCTAGAGGCCTCTCGACAAGGTTAGTCCTTATTCATTGTTTTAGGTTTCATTCTATGTCTCTTTTTGTTAAAAAAAAGTTGAACTTCTGCATACCTAGAAGTTAAGCAAGCATGTTGACATTGCTCTCTTCATTCTTCAGTGACTTCATTTCAGTTCCAGCCCTGTTGACATTCACTCTTTGAGCTCATTAATAGAGGGAGTACTCTACCTTTTTTGTAGTTCACCTATAGTTTTCCTCATTTGTAAATTTTCATTGCTTGAATATGCCAGCTTACTTTTTTTTAACTTTTCTATTTTATTAACTTCTACAAACATTTCATAATTTTATAGAACTATTTTGTTATTTTAAAAAAGTGCTTTCTTGCTTTTCACTGTATCCCAAATTAAGAAAGTTTTCCCCTTTCCCAATTTCTTAATTGCTATTATCTCCTAAGGATATTGTTTTTGTCATATTTTGTTGTTTATGCAAAGTACTGTAACATGATTATAAAGACATTTTATTTGACACTACTAAAGTATAAACAGTCTTATTGCATATTGTGTATGTATAGAGGGATGTACTTTGGAGAACATTGAATTAAATAATAGCCAGGAGATAAATGCTGAAATTGGAGGAAAATGATTCCCTCTTACCTCAAGACAAATTTTATTTGATTTGAAAAGGAGGGGGATATACAATACATCCTCTCATTAAATATATAAAGCTGCCTAATTTGGTTCTTTTTTTAATATGACAGAATGTGAAATGTCTAATGTTGTTATTAAGGCTCCTAAACAAATAGGAAAATCTGAACTTTCCATTCATGTTAAATTTCCTATTTTTCAAAATTTATAAAGAGAAATTTTAATTCAAAAAAGTATTCAAAATATGCATACCATAATGTAATCAGTATAAAGCTACACATATGAGAGGAGGGGAGCGTGCAAAAGAGGCCCTGGAGCAGCTCTATCAATGAAATATTTCCTCAGTGGGCATCGGTTCTCTTGATATCTCCAAACACACGTTTCTAGTACTTTTATTTTTCCACCTAAGGTATCCTCTCTCTCTATTTCTAAAAGATGCCATAAAGAGAAACCAAAATAAAAATTTCCAATTAATTTAATTTAATGTAAATTAAATTGCATTGTATCAGCCTTTATTGGCTATTTTGTTTTTTGTGGCTCTACCACTTTTAGGTTTGTAGACTACACAATGGTCAATTGTTGGTGTCCATCTAGTGCCACATTATTTATTCAGAAACCTAATATATGAAAGATAATGCACATAAAGATATGATAGGATCAGAACTCTTCTTCTTCTTCTGAGAGTAGTGTGAAGAGGACCAGTGTGTCATCAGCCAATCATTTATTGATCCTCACAAGTATAAACCAAAGAAGCACATTTACTTATGGTGTGGTTTGATGCTTCACTGAGCTGAAAAAGGCATTTGGTTATACCCATTTCAGTCACAATACTAGGAAGTGTACACTGGCCCATGTCCATCTACAGATGGTCCAGCCAATTTGTATTTTTATTTTTATATTGAACTTGGTAGGAAGGATAGAGGTAAAAAGCACACATTATCTACATCCTGTTAAATCCAGTGTGTAGAAATTTTCAATCACATTACAAAATTTAGTTTACTGAGTGCGCATTAGAGGCTTTAATGGCCTGCTCATGGTCATAGATACAGTTGTGGATTATCCTATATACTTTTCTTTTTTTCTTTTAATATTTTAACGTGTTTTGTATCTATCTGAAATAGTCATTACTTGTAACCTGATCCTGAATTTGTTTATACAGGGTTCTTTTCTTTTAAGTAGAACAAAATGGGTTACTTTAAGTTTCCTTCGACTGTATACAAACATTTCTGTCCCACCCTTCTAATGCAGATCCATCACTCAGACTGATGACTAAATCTTCTAAGCCAGACTTCCCCTTTCTGGCTCTCTCTAGATTTGCTCAGGGGTGCAGTGCCTTTGCTTGGCTGGCCAGGAAATCTGGTGCTCCTGATACATCTGGAAAGAACCAGTTGGGGAAGGCAGGTCTAAGCAAAGACCGCTAGATCACATTTGTGTTCTATTTCCAAAAACACGGATTTGTTGATTCTTAGTAAATATTAACTAGTAAGAAAGTGTCAGCTGCACAATAACTTTCACAGCATTATGGGTCAAAATGTTTTCAATTTTTTCCCCTTTTGCAGCTTTATTCAGAGTTAACTTTTATGGGTCACTTGCTTCTGATACATCAGAAAACTGGTCTCACATAGTTATTACTTATTGGTCATAATCAATTAGGGAAGTTTTTAAGACCATGGCAGTTTTATATAAATATGCTGGCAAAGTTCACCTCCTATGATTTCTGACAATTAAATTGTTCTGTCACTTTGGGACTCTCATTAATCTCAACTTGTCATCCTTGTTTATGCAGGTTATAATGGGTTGTGTGTGTATAAGTAAAATGAGATGCTTAAAAGCCCTCGGCTGTTTAACTCTTTGATGAGAACAGTTTAAATCCTTACATAAAGGTGCTGGAATAAAATCCCTACTGTCCTCCACCCCACCCCACCAAAAAAGAAACACTGTTTTGAAACTGAGCTACTTTCTATCCTTAATAATTTATTTAAATACACTTAGAAATTAAGGAGGGGGAGAGATAGATAGATGGATGGATAGATGGATGGATGGATGGATGGATGGATGGATGGATAAATAGATAGATAGATGATAGATAGATAGATAGATGATAGATAGATAGATAGATAGATAGATAGATAGATAGATAGATAGATAGATAGATAGATAGAATTGCTTATTGGCCAGGTGTGATTGGACAACACACAAGAAATTTGTCTTTGGTGCACATGCTCTCAGTGTACATAAAGAAAAATAAAATACATTCATCAAGAATCATAAGATACAACACTTAAGTGATAGTCATAGGTTACTAATAAGCAATCAAATCTTACTAACTAACAGAAAACTAACAGAACAATATAAAATGTAAAGATATAAGCAACATGGTTATAATCATAAGTGGGAGGAGATAGGTAATAGGAAGGATGAGAAGAACAATAGTAATACAGTCTTAGTAAATAGTTTGATAGTGTTGTGGGAATTAGTTGTTTAGTAGAATGATGGCATTCAGAAAAAACTATCCTTGTGTCTAGTTCTTCTGGTGTGCAGTGCCCTATAGGGTCGTTTTGAGGGTAGAAGATGAAATCATTTATGTCCAGGATATGAGGGGCAGTAGATATTTTCACAGCCCCCTTTTTGCCTCGTGCAGTATACAGGTCCTTAATGGAAGGCAGTTTGGTAGCAATTGTTTTTTCTGCAGTTCTAATTATCCATTGAAGTCTGTGTCTGTTTTGTTTGGTTGCAAAGCCAAACCATGCTGCTGTTTTCCCTGGATAATTTATATCTTTTTTTCCACAGAAAGAATAAAGGTAATAAGAAGGCAAGCATATCTTTACAGGAAGCAAACCCCATATTGTACCCTATATTGTATATAAATACAAATTTAAAGATTTTCCCTAAGCAGTAGTGTCTGATTCTAGGGGGAGTTGCTTATCTCCATTTCTTACCTGAGGGAGCCAGCATTGTCTGACAACATTTCCATGGTCATGTGGCCAGCAAGACTATATGCCAAAGTGGACAGGACACTGTTAACTGTATAGAAACAATAAGCAAACCCATACTCATAAGCACTGATAATATTACCTAGTCGGGTAATGAAATATCTGCAAGCAGATAGGACTAAAGACTCCAGGGTCATTTCTTGTACAAAAGTATTTATGAGGTGTTGCTGGGATGAAGATGCAGGACAATGTCAGAATAATAGAATAACTTTTCAGTGTATAATCCTCTGTCTGATAGCCAGTGATCTCATTGGCTTCCCTCAGAATCCCGCATTTCATTTAAATCCCTGATGGAAGACAACATAAGGAAATTCTATTATTATGTTTTTTAATTTGGCAGGTAGGGACAGTGCGGGGGCCTCAGATTCACTGAAACATGTCACAAAAACTTTACTATTTATAACAAGATTATAGGCTTAAAAGGATCATAAAGAAAAATCCAGAAGAAATTCTGAAGCATCTTGAGAATAAAAGGCAGAAGCTGCTGTCTGTGAGGGAGAGAAACTTTTGAGAAATTGCAAGTCAAAATTCAGCACAGCATCCATTTTTATGCAGCAGCCTTTGTTCAAGAACCCTCCTCTAACAGACACAATTAGCTTTAAAATATGTACGACTCAAGCTTCATTGGTGGTTCAGCACTTAACATAAATTCTAAAGTGAATTTTAAAAGATTAATGTTACTGTTCCATGCTTGGAAACCATATAGAATTATTTACTTTTTCCTTAATTGACATACACAAAACCAGGAACAGCTCATTGAATTATCCCAAAGGCTAAAAGAAGTAGATGAGCACTAACCTAATAAGATTCAGCCATGTCCAGTTTTGTTGCTATGATAATAGAGTTAGATATGAAATTAAGAAAAACTATAATTTTAAATCTAAGTCCATTGCATCATGGATATTTTAACCTGTCCATGTCCTGAGAGTGGTGCTTGTATAAACTGTATAAGAGAAAGAGAATGAAAGACAGCAGCTTCTATTTTAAAAGCTATGTTTTATAAAGCAGAACATGACCTGTATAAACTTAAACTAACTGTAACACAGAGAATTAAGGATGAAATACAAAATAAAAATCAATATCAGCAATTATTTTTAACCTGTCAAAACATTACATTTCTGAAAAGGAAATAGGAATAATACAGAAATAGAAAAAGTTTTCCTTGGGAGCAATAGTTAGATCTAAATAAACAAAAACAGATGGAAACATGGAAAGCATTGAGCATAGTATAATTTCTTGCATATTCTATTATTGAGGAAGAAGTACAACTAGTAAAAGATAATATACAATTGTTTTGATCCAATTTGAAGAAAATAATAATCAGTTATTTGATATTTAAATATTTAAATCAGCAGATTAATAATAACCTACCATGGAAGCAGAGGCAGAAGTTATTATAAAAGATGGCCAAGAATAAACCAGTTAAAATTGGAGCTTACTAAATGTAAAGGAAACAAAAAGTGAATATTGAAATTATGTAATAAAAACATGAACAGATTGCTGATAAGGAAGCATTTCACTGTCAATTTCTACAAAAGATTAAGGGGAAAATAGATAAAAATAAAACCTGGCAATGGTTTACAATTGGAACATTAAGAAAAGAAACTGAAGGGTTGATTTTGGCTACTCAAGAGCAAACTATTTAGACTAATGCAATCAAGTCCAGAACTGAAAAATCATCAAATGACAGCTCGTGAAAGAAGATTGCATAAACTGATTAGAAATAATGATATAACACAGTCACGAAAATGATTCATTGGAACTTCTGTAAAAATTATTATGTACCAATTTTTTAAAAAAATGGTGGGAACATATAGTTGAAACTGAGCAGGTTAAAATATGGTGGGAGTTCCAAATGCAAACTGATAAAGTCTTGGTTTATATCACACCAATCTTAAAAACAAATGCAAGCAGACACAGAATTGAGTAGGCAATAGACAGCAAATGTTGCCTCTTTAAATAAAATGAAGAAACAATGAAGAAACTACAGCCACTTATTGTAGTTACCAATAGGTGACCAAAAATACTTATGGTCCCTTGATCCTATTCAGAAAGTAAGCAAATATCAAGACACATAGAGGGACTGGAAACAGGAGAACTAAATGAAGTACTGTTGTTCAAGTATAAATCCATGCTTATACCATTCTATACATCAGATAGATTTCACCTTCGAATCAAAATTATGTATAATATTCCTGCTAGACCTGTATCATTTTATTAGATGTGTCTTGCCTTCCTATCAGCACAGGAGGGTTTTAGAGGAGAGTTGGAAAACATACTTTCTTTGTAAGCCTATCTTCTCCAGGGTTTTTATTGTTACTGCTATGAATGATGATAATGATATAAAAGAGGTGATAGTCAATACAGCAACAACAATCAAAATTGCAATAGTAATATTTTACTAGATGAAATCCCCAAAAATAAATTCTTGATTGTACTTATATTTTTTGTCAACTACAGCAGACCAAACTTTCTGAAAATAAATGTTATCAAGTAAAATTACTACACAAAAGTTGTTTCTCCCATAATTAGCAATACATCTTTTATTATTAAAGTGATAACTTAAAGAATATATTCAGATGCCATAGAGCCAATGCTTACAATGTGTTTGTGATGCCTTCTGCATAATCTATAAGGCATACATGGAACACATTTCTTGTTGTAATACCAACATTTTAACTTTAAGTGAGATGAAAGCAAATATAAAATTAGCACTGTAGGGAAGCTCCAGCCCTCAATTTATGTTTGTGCTTAACACCTTATTTTGAATACCCTCCTACATAAACAGTTTTTATATTAGCCCTTGATAGGGTGCCTTCAAAGAATTAAACATGGAGCTGTTTAAAAACACTAATTAGAAGTCTCCGTACAGAGGGGAACATGTTTATTAATAAAATCTTTAAACCTACAATGCCCTATGGGCTCAGTCATGTGCCCAAATGTATGTGAAGCAACTCAATAAAAATATTATGTGGTTAATCACAAAATCTTTCAGAAAATGATCCGCCTGAAAAGTAAGGTAAATGATTATTATTTTTAAAAAAAAGGAAGAAAAAGGGCACTTCGTATTAAATCTAAACAATAAAATCCCCACAGAGCATAAACTCATACTAAAAGCAGGCATATTTTATTCCGCTGGTTTGAGAGGTCTGCAGCCTTATATACATTTGCCAAAGGATACATGTTAATTATGTTTAGTTTCTCTGCAACGAGCAACATGTTTCTTAAATTAACACTTCATTCCTTTCAATCACATCTTAACAATGTCAAGGCTTTAAAAATATATGCATAGATGATGGTTAAAAAAAAGTATTGCGTGCGCGCATACACACACAACCACACTTTTCCCCTCATTCCTTCATGCTCCAAATGCATTTAATTTGCAAACTACATAGAGCTGTGTATTATATGAAAACGGGATGTATACCACTTTAAGCATTACAGAGGGAAGAAAAGATTATTTTGATCTAGTTTGATCAGACTAATTCTGACATTTGTAATCTTTTTATAATTTCCCAGTACTTTTCATATGTTTTGTGTTAATGGCCAGTATGTTCAATGCATGTCAAGGATTACCGTGTTCCAAAATTTACTAATTCCTATTAAAGAAAAAACTAACTACAATTGGAAAATTATACATTATGTTAGGTGCTTCATAACATATGTAAATCTGGGAGAGAGAAAAAGGTGGGGAAAGAAGCAAAATAAGAAAAAATGACATTTAAATCTCTTTTTAGTCTTGTACAAAACTAAACAAAAATTTTCAAGATAACATAAATTTATATGACAGAAAAGAATAATTTTATAATAATTTTAACTATTGTTAAAGTAAGTAATAAGCACAGGGAACCAATATAACAGAAGTTATCAATCAGAATTAAAAAATAGCAGGAGTTTCTACCCCACTTAAGAAAATCTAATATTTTAAATTTTTATCTTGAGAGAAACTCTAAGAAGATGTGGAAAGATTCTATGTATAGAATTATAATTATAGTTTCCATGTTAAATTCTCTTTTCAGATTTTTTTTAAAATACATACTTATTTTTTACATTAATGCACACTCCTATAGCTTAGTCTCTCATTCTTCTGAAGCAGAAATTACATATATTTTCCCATGAAAATTATACAGTATCAAAATAACTGTTAGGAATGTAAGGTTTAGTAATGCTTACAAAAAAAAAGGCTACTTAGAAAGAAAAATCTATATTCATGATTTGTTCCATTGGCTGATGAATCATCTTTAAGAACTCTTGAGCTTTATAATATTGCCACCAAATATGGCAAATAATCCAACCTGATTATTGCACTTCTAGGATTTTTTTTAAATAATTATGAATGATCTATTTTGGATAATCAAAATGGGGTAATATATACAAACAAAAATGTTTCTATTTTTTCCTGACTATAATATTCATATTAAATTGTATATTTATCTTCTATTGATATTCCCACTGTTACATATCAATTGTCCTTTTAAATTTTGCATCCATTAAATCATACAAACTTCAGCTTGTTTACTTTGATGTTGACAATGTTGTTCCTGAGAGCTGTTGAATCCCTAGCACCTCTCCCCGCTTAGAAATCACACTCCTGAGTGCTCCTACCACTACCATTGGTGCTTTCTTATATTATTATTATTATTATTATTATTATTATTATTATTATTATTATTATTATTATTATTATTATTATTATTATTATCATCATCATCATCATCATCATCATCATCATCATCATCATCATCAGAGGCATTCAAGATATATTTTATATTGTCTCTTATGGTTAAATTCAAACTGATCAGGGCAAATTCTTCTTTCAGTTCTTAACATTTGTTTTAATTTGAAGACATATGAAAACAGACACCAAGTCACCAAATTATGCAACTCAGGATTTACCTGTAATTAAAAATAACAATACCACATAATGGGTGCAGTATCCTACACAAATCTGCAAAAGTCAGTGGATGTAACTCTCGTGAGGGTCATTTGTTCTAGTGTTGTTTCAAATATCTTTCTTGGTCCTTGTGAAATAATCCACTTCTGCTTGGGCCTGCCATCATATGAATACATACTTGAGACTAAAATCTGTTAAATGTAGTGGGATAAACTCAGAGGTAGGAATGCACAAATGGCTTGAAACAGATCCTTTGGGACACATGGAAGCATATTTGAAGTACCTCTTTAGATCATTAAAACATCCACTTGTGGAAACAGCTGGATTCTGAAGTACCATGGAAGAAAGAGATGCTTCATCTGCACCTTGCACAACTTTAAGCACTCTTTCTGATGACTTCCACAATCCTACTCAGCAAACAGTTCTGCTTTTCCAGAACTGAGAACAACTCATTTTGGAGTTGAGTTAGTCCAGAGCCCCAAACTTGGCAACTTTAAGACTTGTGACTTCAACTCCCAGAATTCTAAGAATTGAAGTCCATAAGTTTTAATGTTGCCAAGTTTGAAGGCCTCTGAGTTAATCAACCCCAACCATGTGGGTGAAGTGTGAACCATGCCTTTAATCACCATCGAAATCAATGTCAGTTGGAAAGGCGGACATTGGCTGAAACACAGACTTTCATTTCTGTAAATGTACATGATTATATTTCTGCTCATAGTTCAGCATAGTTTTCTACTTCAATGAAACAAAAAAACGAACCCCTTATTTCTGTCTAACATCCAATATTATTTAAATTTGGGGCAATATCAAATTGTTGCCTTCTTTCCAGTTTTTAGCCTCCTTAGAAACAGATCACCTGAAGGCTTGCCATGTGAAGTTATAAGCATTCCCCTAACATAACATTATGAAGCTGGTCAGACCTTGGTTTTCAGTGTTTTATGTTACAACCCAATTAGACTCTTACAGCGCCCTTGCATGTACTTAGAGTCTAGAATTTCACTAAATACACTGAATGCTTTATTTGGGGGGACCTTTGTGACACTGCATAAGCAGTTTTAAGCAGGCTGAAAAATATGTTTCCAGTCAATCTCGCTCTTCAGAGATACATTATACACCATTGGCTGGTGCAGAGTCATAAACCATCATCTTTCCTGATTGCAAGATGCAGACTGTTATTATACCAATAACTGCCCACAGCTACAGAATTTAGCAGGGGGGGGAAAAGACAATTATTTCCAGTATTTCACAGAGCCCTACTCTAACAAATTATATGAAGATTAACTAATGGCAGCTGCAGCCACTGGATAGTTAGTCAAATTGGCCATGACATGTCTGCCTGATGCTCTGTCTATTCTTAGAGAAGTTTCTTTGCCAGCCTTTGGTATAAGGTACTTTTTTCCCCCTAAAACCAGACTGGATGTTGAGTCTTTTCCTTGCCTGAAACGGAACGGTTGCCTACATCTACCATTATCATCCCAGACATTTCCAAACATTTGGAAGTAAGTCTAATATATCCCTGCCTCTTTGCTAAGAAAGAAAATCCAGTGTGCATAATCATGTGAAGGAAATATCTTTCCCAGTCTAAAATATCATGATGGATTAAGAACTCCAAATGGTTTAGTCTCCTTTCAGGGGGAGTGGGCCATCCATCAGCCTAGAAGGAAGAGCTCTGTCATCCCTTGAACTGAGGAGGTCTTCAATGCTTGGCTAATTTCTTTAATTGGCACAAAGATTTGGTACCATTGTTTCCTAAAAGAAAGGGAGGAGCTGTAGACTAGAGCATTAGGAAAAGGGCAATGCTTACCTTCAACAGAATAACAGAATTGGAAGGGACCTTGGAGGTCTTCTAGTCCAACCCCTTAGAGACCCTATACCATTTCAGATGAATAATTGTCTAATCTCTTCTTTAAAAAAACTCATGTTGGAGCACCCACAACTTCTTCAGGCAAATCTTTCCACTGATTAATTGTTCTCACTGTCAGGAAATTTATCCTTAGTTTTAGGTTGCTCCTCTCCCTGGTTCTACTTTTTTTTAAGTATCCTGCTTTGAGAAGGAGAAACAGCTTATCCATGCCAATTCTGTTCAGTTCTCAAATAATGTCTCAGAAACCAGAGCAAGCTTTGAGCTACTTGGATCTCCTTAGACGATTGATGGTATATTTAAAATACAGAAATATATCTTCATGTTTCAAGCAGGTTTATCACATTCCGAAAAAGAGGAATCTTCACCAATGTAAATGATAAAAGATTTCTGGGGTTTGATTATAGTTACTCTGAGCTTAACAGATTCAATTCCACCATCTTTTAAAACCAAGAAAGGTGATCGGGTTGAAAACACCATCCAACAGAGACAAAACCGAGAATGGGGGATATGACGACTGGACTTAGCATTTAGAATAGACTGGAATAACAAAGTTGGAAGGGGCCTTGGAGGTCTTCTAGTCCAACCCTCTGCCTAGGCAGGAAACCCCACACCACTTCAGACAAATGGTTATCCAACATCTTCTTTAAAACTTTCAGTGTTGGAGCATTCACAACTTCTGGAGGCAAGTTGTTCCACTGATTAATTGTCCTAACTGTCAGGAAATTTCTCCTTAGTTCTCAGTTGGTTCTCTCCTTGATTAGTTTCCACCCATTGCTTCTTGTTCTACCCTCAGGTGCTTTGGAGAATATTCTGACTCCCTCTTCTTTGTGACAACCCCTGAGATATTGGAATATTCATTCTTCCAAGGTTGGTAAAATAAGGACCAATATTGCGGGAGGCAATATGCTGACTCTGTAAACTGCTTAGAGAGGGTTATAAAAGCATTGAAGTGAAGCTGTATCTAAGTCGAAGTGCTGTGGCTATTGCTATGTATAATGCTACTGGAAAAAAAACAGGTTCTGCAACTACTACATTGCTTGCCATTGCTAGGAAATCTGGGGATCTGCAAAAATGGGTGGATTTATTTTTTAATAATATGACAGTCTTGTGTTCTCTTCAAAGGACAAGGAGGAAGAACCTTGTCAGACCAAGTTTTTCATTCCCAAACAAAATCCCAGCTGCTGACTAATTATCTCTCCTCATCACCTATCATTTCTTGAACACTTCATTCAGATGGCAGGTATTTCTGATACTATTCATGTAGCTAAAAACAGCATCTTTTCATGTAAAGTGACTTTATTACATTAAGGGGGAAGACAGAGCAAGATGCTTCCTTTGAGCAACAGGAGCCCATGTGCACCCAGGGGGGTCTGGAACCTCACATGCTACCTTCTCAAAGAAGATGTTTTCCCATGAGCTCCCAGCAAAAGTTCTGCATTCCTCTCTAGGAATTTGTTCTTTGTGCTTTTACCCTGGGCTTTGGGGCAAGATAATTTCCCCCTATTGTTTCAGGGTGAATGATTTCCCAACCCTCACAAACAAAACTGCTGCTGTTGTTTCTTCTTCTTCTTCTTCTTCTTCTTCTTCTTCTTCTTCTTCTTCTTCTTCTTCTTCTTCTTCTTCTTCTTCTTCCTCCTCCTCCTCCTCCTCCTCCTCCTTCTTCCTCCTCCTCCTCCTCCTCGCCTCCTACTACTACTACCACAAGTGTTACAGAATCTGATGTTTGCCTCTTGCCATCCTAATAGGACTGTCAAAAGAAATGAGATTTTCCTTGACTAGTTCTATAATTCTTACAAGAAAGTAAGTCTCTGGACCTATTTTCTTAGCTTCAGTTCATGGAGTTTTAGAGAGGAATATGGACAGCCTTTGTTTCCTCTCACTTGCAATGTTAATGTCCAACATCTTAGTTTGACTCCACACTCAATGGTGTTTAGCAAGTTATAAAAATGCCATCTGTAAGCAAACCCCAATCCTCTTTTTTTTTCTCATTTCCAGAGCCCCTGTACTTACTGGGGCTAAATTTGGTGATGTGATTGACTGCCAGTTTGAAGAAAGGATCATATGACACTTTTAGCATAGACTCCTTTAAAAAATATAATGAAAAGCACTTCCCAAAAAAATCAGGCAAAAAATATCATGAGACTGCATGTTTGCCGAAATACCCCACTCTCTGTGGTCCTTTGGCTCTTCATAAGCTTCACAGTAACTGAATTGAGTTCATGCCCTGGATGGAAAGACAAAAGAACCAATTCTATACTGTAAGGTGAAGAATCTGAAAGGGGCTGTGTTAAAGATTTCATTCATTGGCTGTGGGTGCTCATTCAGCGATTGTGAATATGTGCTAAGAAAACCTGCTTTGGTTGTCAACCACTATCTTTTCTCAGTCAGACTGATTTGGTAAAAGTTTATCCAAGCCTGGGTTAATATCTCTTTACATTGTAGCATGTATTCCTTATGAGGCTGCCAGTTTAAAGGGGTAGTGTGTGTTATAGTCCTCGAAGCTTTGAATGGCCAGTGTCAACTGTTTTACTACAAATATTGCAATGATTACATTCTGCAGGAGAGACATTTTTGAGAATACCATTGTCCATTATCAGACATGCAGGAACAAACTTCTTTCTATCTTTCCCTAATGATGGAAGGCTCTCTTTACAGTTACAACTGGCCCCTGATTTCTTAATTTTATAGCAAATAAAGACCCACCTTTTTTATTTGACTTTTTATTTATTTTTATTTGACTTATTTATTTTATTTTTATTTTATTTGACCTTCTATAGGATAAAAGATATGAAATGGAAGGATGCCTATAGTTCATCAAGCAAAAGCTCAATACGACTGAACTATTCCCATATAATATCCGTATAGACCCTGTTTAAAAACCTCTATTGAGAGGGAGTCCACCAGACTAATTAGTTCAACACTCTTATCATCAAGAATTTCTTTCTAATATTCATCCTGACTCTCCTTTCATTACAACCTGATGATTGTCATGATCTCAATTTCAACAGATCTCAGTTCCATATTCTTTATTCATGCTAGACTTCAAGATACATGTGGACTGCTATCATATTCCCCCTTAGATTTCTTTTTTGCACACAAGTGCTTTTTTATATTGTCTACATCTGAACATACATTCTCCAGAACAAGCTAGACCATATTTTAGAGTTCTATTCTCAGCTTCTTGTGTCATACATTAGCCACTGCCGAGTGGCAACAAGCTTCTTTTCTTCTCCAAGGTCATCTCTACTCAGAAGTATCTACTCACTTTTTAAAACCTATTTAATTTGCACATGGGACTGCAGGGTAGAGGAAACCTGTTTTACCAGTGGATACTATGCCATTGGTGGATAGATTCATGCATTCTGAGTTCAGTTTGCTTCTTCCTAAGCCAGATTTAATGAGCCCAGCAACCATTAAGTTTAGTAGTGTTACAAGAATGCACTGTTCTTGTTCATGTAGAGTGTAACACTCTAATGTGTTACATAATTAGTCAAATTATGTGTCTGAAGCCGTATTAGCCCCAGTAATTCATTCAGGCAAGTGGGCCCCTTCTCTGTGTACAATAACACATTTCCAAAGTTCTTACAACAGCACCATCTCATTTTCTACTCTTTTGAGCTTTGAAATTCATGCGCTAATGAACTGATACCTTTCTTTGGTGGTTGTGGTGCAATGTAACAATATTAATTCCATGTGATGCAATCTAGCATCGACTTTTAAAAGACAGTAAAGTGTAATACACTTATACTCATCATGTCCTTATTCTTTTTCACTTATGAAGACAATAGGGACATGGTGAGTGTAAGTATATTCCCATTAATATACTTAATTGTAAGTGTTAATCATAAACACTATGATGTAACTTTAAGTTTAAAATGAAAATTCCAGTCAAAATCCTACTGATGTTTATGAAAATGAACCAAATGAGTTACAGTATTGCTAAATAAATTACACATAGAATTAAGTTTCTTTTTTATTTTAAATGTATTACACATCATCTCAGTGCACACAAGATATGCCAATTGACAGCCATTTTTGGGAATAACAGAACTGGACTACAAAACCCAGGACCATCATTAGATGGCAGCAAAGAGATATTTTCTGTCTTTGCTGTCAAGAAGTGATCAATTGGATTTTTGAAACCCAAATCTGGAGGCCTTAATTTCATGGAACCAAATTTCAAAATAGGGTTATGTTATTGCACAGCTCAAGGGAGGGATTCTTATCAGTTAACATTTCCCTTTTATCACATGCATTACACTCTTTATTGATGTTTGTAGCAGTGGTTCTCCTTGATTTCTGAGAAACATTCATTGCCTATAGGCTGTAAAGGAGATAAACATCTTATAACCTTCTTTTTAATTACTCAAAGACATCAAGCATTGGAAAAATCCCCAAGTCACTTCCGATCTTCTTGGAGCTGCTTTCATAGCTAAGCATGTAAACTCTGGGGCAAATGAGTCACAGCGCTACTGGAGTTGGAATGATGCATTTTGGCTCTTTCCCTTGGAATGCTCTATAAGTGAAAGAAAGGTAATTTCAGTGCCTTTATTTTAATCCTGAAGCTAAAAATGCATATATCCATATTCATTTCTAAGGATGAATATAGTGACAGATGGATGGATGGATTATGGATGGAAGGATGGAGATAGGTAGGTAGGTAGGTGATAGTTAAATAGATGATAGATAGATAGATAGATAGATAGATAGATAGATAGATAGATAGATAGAGATAATAGACAGACGGACAAATGATAGTGTTTTGGAGTGGAGGTGGGAGATTGTACATTGTTCTGACCCCCCTTCTTCCCTTGCCCACACAGAACACGCTCCGGAACAATACTACTTCAACAGGATTTATTGCACAGACAGACAGACAGATCCTTGGCAGTAATCCACCACGACAAGGCTCTCAGACACCTCCAACACAGAGACACGATAGCAGCTGTCCAGCATGCTAAGCTTCCAAGACAGAACTTCTCGAATAATTCCTTTGTTGACTTCTGCAAAGGGCGTATGCTCAGTCAATCCTTTTATAGACTGAAGGGGAGTCTACTTATCAGCAGCTGAGAGCAATTACCGCCGGTAACTGCGCCCTTGCTCCTTGCGCCTGTGGGCACAGCGATAACTGGCATCTAAGAACTCCCTGCTTATGTCTGAGTCACTGTCCCGTGACTCCTCCCCACTGCTCCAAGGCATGGCATCTGGAGCCCCCCTCCTTTGGCTCTCACCGCTGCTCCATGCCTCAGGCGCCTCCTTGTGGCCGACCAGACTTTCCGATCCCTGCTCAGAGTCAGAACCCTGCCCAGGGTCCTCCAGAGCCGACTCATAGGAACCCTCGCTCTCGGAGTCTGGTGGCAGCTCCAACGGCTCCTGCTGTGCCACAACAGTACATTATTGTGGTCCCAAGCAAAGTGGTTCATGGAAGACCATTCACTTCTTACAGAAGTGGCCTTTTGGCTGAAAGTCATCTGAATAAAGAAAATGGGGATTGGCATTTTTGCTTCCTATCATGCCGTGAGATAGTAAGAAAAACTATAATGGTGGTTCCTACCCTTAGTAGCGATGTCTGACCTGGAACCTCATTGTCTGCTGATTGTTCTAATCAAAGCTGGCTGCTGAGTCCAGGAGATTGATTTTAGAATCTTTAACCACTGCCACCAAGGTGCTTTTTCAAGAGGCAACTGAACTTTCTTAGTTTTTTCCTTGGAAACGTTTCACTTCTCATCCATTCAGAAATGTCAGATTCTTCAGTTCTGACGTTTTTCAAGGGGAAAAAAAAAGTCCAGTTGCCTTTTGAAAAAACACCTTTGGGAGAACCATGACCTGGATGACTGAGAAGCTCCATAGACACCTTGACTGTGGCCCATTTTTTTCATAAGTCTGGGATACATGAATGCCCAAAGCAAGGAGAGGTTTCCACCCAACAAAGAAACATGCATCATAACATTGCATGCAAGTGATGCCCATTATGTGTTTGTGATGTCACAAGTCCAGTACAAAAGGGGCAGAGTTTGTATCAACACATGCATTTTGGCATTTGTCTTCCTTCCCCTCACTCAAGGATACCCACGATGGTGCACAAAGCCATTTCTTTGCGCCTATATTTAAAAGTATTCTGGCTGTAAAATAAGATCAAAGGCCAAGATATTTGGTAGGGTTGATGATTTAAATTTAAATAAATAAATTTAACTATTTAGCCATCAGCAACACCCAAAAAAGTTACACAGCTCTGACACAAATCAGAGAAAGCAAGTTTCTCTTATGAGAATTCAAAGGAACATGTTCCACCTCACATACAAACACACACACACACAGAGAGAGAGAGAGAGAGAGAAAACATTTTAAAGGAAACACAAAGCACATGTGTGTAAGTTAATATAAGAAATACAAGGTCATGATTTTAATATTTATTCAGGTCATGATAACAAAAGAAGCAGTTTAATTCCAGGCCAGGAGTACAACTTCACTGGAAAAGGAGCTCAGATCTGGGTGAGTCAATATTCTGTATAAATATTTCCAGCATTTATCATCATTAGTCCTTATGATGGATACCAGTGTAAGAAATAGATTGACACACTGCTACGTGATTTTGGTGGCAACTAGTAAAACAGGAAAACTTTTCCCTATGACAATTCTGATCTGCTTATCTTATTAAAAAGTTAATAAGCAACTTGTTTATGGGACATAACTATCTACGTGGGAGAAATCTCAATATCAAAGGCTCTATAATACTAAGATTGAATTTGGGGAGTAAAAATACAAGATAGAAATCAAATGTACCATCTGCACAGTGAATGAGATTAACCATTGAAATAAACTTCCAATGGAAAGGGCTTAATTCTATGTTAATTTTCCTGTCTTTTACAATGTCTTTAAGAACTATGGAGGACTTTAGCTGAAAGGTCATGCTGAATTCACAATTTGGGTCGCTTCAAATCTCTTCTGACATTGTGTTGATTAGAATCATCCTCAATATCAATTCTAAGCAGCCGAATAGGAAAAAAAAACATAAACCACACTACTCTTTGATCAATAAATGCTGGAATTAATATATCTTTTCAAGACTTTCAATGATTAATTTCTCACCCTGAACCAAAGAAGCCATACTGATGTTCTCCAGTATTACAGATGGAAGGTATTAAGTGAAACAAGATGGATTAGCATAGGCAGCTCTTCGTTGAAAAAGGAAACCTTAAAGACCTTTTGAGCTGGATGGCACTTTAGGTTTTGCCTCTCTGTGACATAATCGTAGTCTGGACTCATTGTGAGTGAGTTGCATGGCTACATACATTTGTTTAATAAATAAATAATAAATAAAACCTGATTTCAAAAGAGGTGTCTGGGAAGTATAGGTAGTCCTTGATGTACAACCACAATTGAGCACAACATTCCTGTTGTTAAGTGAGACATTTGTTAAGTGAGCTTAACAAGTGAGACATTTGTTAAGTGAGACATTTGTTAAGTGAGCTTTGCCCCATTGTATGATCATTCTTGCCACAGTTGTTAAGTGAATCATTGCAGGTGATAAGTTACTAACCTGATTGCTTAAAGAATCTGGCTTCCCCCATTGACTTTGCTTGTTAAAAGGTTGAAAAAAGTGATCACGTGACCCTGGGACACTGCAATGGTCATAAATATGAACCAGTTGCCAAGCATCTGAATTTTGATCGTATGGGATCATGGGGATGCTGCAAAGGTTGCAATTCCGAAAAATAGTCATGTCACTTTTTTCAGTACCATTGTAACTTTGAATAGTCACTAAATGAACTGCTGTAAGTCAAGGACTACCTGTGCCAGCATGCAGACACAAACCTGTGCCCCGCTTTTCATATATAGCCAATCTAATAATGCACAATTTTCTTTGTGGTCTTACTACCTGGCTCATCCCTGAGCCTTCAGACATACCGGCACATAAAAACATATTTAGAGTCCCAATTTTGCCTTTTTAAACCATACTCTGCAGACTGCCACCCCTGTCTTTACCACATCTTCATGTTGATCCTACTGATCTGAAAGCGAGTTTGGTGATTGTTTCATTTATTACATAAAACATAGTCCCACAATATGTGATGTGTCAATGGAAAAAGTTATACTCCCCTCTACCCTACACAGTTCAATCATCTCAGTTCAAGGGATAACTGGAGCCACTTGTATGAATACTACAATCAACATCAGGGTTGGATCATCACTACCCTATTTAAATTAGCTTCCCCCCTCCTTAGCACAATGAAGTTCTCACCACATAGATGCTAGATGAACATCATGTCTTACTCAGAGTAAAAATGTTAAAGCCATCTGTAAAATAACCTCCAGATGCTAAAAGTCTAATAAAGATTACAAGCATATCTTTAAAGCTTTCAGTCTCCACCTATACACAGTTAGAGAGTTTCAGAATAAGACTTAAGACAATTGTGAATTTTCCCAAGAGAGGCTATCCTGTCAAAATCATTCCAGCCAGGGAAACAGAAGAAAACGATTGAGGAAGACACAAAGAATCCCAGAACAATGTCAAGGGATATGCAGGCCTCTTTCACTTTAACCAAGGTCAATGTTCAAAATGCCACCTTCAGAAAAACACCAGGTAAAAAATGGAATTCTTGAAAGAGTAACAAGGCTGAAGCCTTTGGTCCCTTAAGAAAACATGGCACTCACCTCAAGTCTACCAAAAAGTACCTAGAAGACCCTTCAGACCTCTGGAGAAATATTCTACTGACAGAGGAATCAAAAGTGGAATTAAGTCTGCATGGTATTGTTACATCTGGCAGAAACCAATCAAGTTAAGTCTCTCTCTACTTCAGACACCCATCAGCAAAATGAAGCCTTGACAAATAGTTACATTCATCCTGTTGAAATAATAGTATTAAAAAAAATTAGCCCAAAGTATAAAATCAAAGCAATGGTATTAAAATGTTAAGTTTAAGATTTAAAATTTGTAAACCTATGGAGTGATGAGTCAGAATAATAAATAAGCTCAGCTGAAATTTAAAATCATGTCACCAAAATCTATGCATAAACCATTAATATTAATATTGTGCTCAGAGGGATTACAATGGTGTGGTATAGAGTAAAAAAGTATATAAAAGAATGATTATAACTTAAAAGTCTAAAGAGTTAAATAGACCATTTGGAACAATGGATTTGGTTGATAATAATAGCTCAGCATGGAATTTACAGTTAGTAGTGGTGTGAAAAACAATATTTAAGTACTTGAATAGCTTGACTTATTCTGTTAATGACATGTTGCTTAAGGTGTTTAGCAACCATCATAATCTTATGTTTGGAGGAACTGTCTTTGTACATTTCTTCTTGACAATACTCAGCAATAAAATAAGCATCTTATTTTATTTGCCTATTTATTAAATGTATATGCTTTCCATCTCACAATCCAAAGTATGAAGGGTGTAAACCAAACACACCATTCATAAAAAGGTCATATCAACTGCTGTCTGAGGGCCTCAACAACTTGCCATCATTCATGATAGCATAAGTTGTGCTTTGTATCAGGAGAATATCAAACCATCTGTCTAACAGCTGTAGCACAAAGGGGTCATGAAGCAAGACCTTGATCCCAAATGCACAAGGAGGTTTACAAGAGAATGGGTGAAGATGAATAAATTTATATTTTGGAATTGTCAAGCCAAATTCCAGAACTAAATCCCATAAACATGTTGTGGTCGGATCAGAAATGAACATTTCTTGCTAGAAATCTTTCAACTGTTATGGAGTTGGAGCAGTTTGCCCTGGAGGAATGGGGCAAAATGGTTAGGAAAGGATGAGAGACATTGATTACTTATTGCAGGCAGCATCTGCTTGCAGTGATTGCAACTAAAAGTGTTAAATCAATGGCTTAATCTAATGAGAGTTATTACTCTTCCATATTGGCACAAAGTGTGGTAGATGACTTTGTTTATGGAATAAATGAAACAAGCACCAAATGTTGATGTTATTTGCTCACTTGGGTTCCCTTTATATAGGACCCTCTTGAAGCTTTAAATTGCAAAGATATGCAAAAAATTTAGAAAATCCAACAGCAATTATTTTCCACCCACACAGATTTTGCTTGCTTGCTTGCTTGCTTGCTTGCTTACTTACTTACTTACTTACTTACTTACTTACTTACTTACTTACTTACTTACTTACTTACTTTGTTAGGGCCCATCCACACTGTTCCACTTTTATTGCCAAATTCTTTCACGTGCTCAAGCAGGATATCTTATACCATTTTTAATAAATTGTTATCCAATCTCTTCTTGACAATCTCCAATGATGGGGCACTGACAATTTCTAGAGGGAGCCATTCCACTGATTAATTGTTTTCACTGTAAGGACATTTTTCTTTAGCTCTATGTTGGATCTCTCTTTAACAATCTTCCGCCCATTATTTCATATTCTGTCCTCAGGTGCTGTGAAAAATAGATTGCCCCTCTCTTGTCTGGGACAGCTCCTCAAATATGGAAAGACTGCTATTACATCCTCTCTAGTCCTCCTCTTTCTCAATGTAGACATACTTAATTCCTGTAACATTTCATTGCATAGTTTAGTCTCTAGTCCCCTAATCCTCAATGTTGCTCTTGTCTGCATAATTTCTATAGTCTCAACAGCTTTTATATATTGTGATGACCAGAACTGGACACAAAATTCCAAGTGTGGTCTCACCAATGCAGTATAAAGCGGTACTGTCACTTCATGTGATGCTGACAGTATCCTTCTGTTGATCCATCCTAGGACTGCATTGGCTTTTTTGGTAGTTGCAGCACACTGCTGGCTCATATTTAAGTGTTGCTCCTCTTGGACCCTTACATCTCTCTCACAGTCATTTGGTCAGCACTCCAAAGCTTGACTTATGAGCAGCTCCTGCATTAACAAGTCCATGCCACACAGGAAAAAAATAAATGGTTGTCTATTCTCTCATTTCCCTATGTTCTATAGCAGTGATGGCGAACCTTTTTTGGCTCGCGTGCCACAAGTGGGGGGAGCGCAGGGGGGTCGTGTGCGGGCGTGCCACACCCATAATGCAACACACGACCACCCAGTGCGCATGTGTGCACAACGCATGACACCCCCCCCATTTTTACATGCTTTTTTCACCCTCCCCAGGCTCCAGAGGCTTTATAGGAGCCTGGGGAGGGCGAAAAGAGCCTCCCCCGCCCCCCCGGAGGCCCTCCGGAGGCTTCAGGGACCGTCCGGAGGCTTCCCTGAAGCCTTCGGAGCGCTTAAAACCACCCTCCGAACAAACCGGAAGTGACTTCCGGTTTGCTTGGAGGGTCGTTTTAAGCGCTCCGAAGGCGTCAGGGAAGCCTCCAGACAGTCCCTGAAGCCTTCGGAATGCTTAAAACGACCCTCCAAGCAACCTGGAAGTCACTTCCGGGTTGCTTGGAGGGTGGTTTTAAGTGTTCCGAAGGCTTCAGGGGAGCCTCCGGACAGTCCCTGAAGCCTCCGGGGGGCGGGGGGCTCTTTTTGCGCTCCCCATGTTCCTATAAAGGCTCTGGAGCCTGGGGAAGGCGAAAAATAGATTTTAAAAAGGTGAACTCAGCTGCCCTGACAAATGGCTCCGCGTGCCACTTGTGGCACGCGTGCCATAGGTTCGCCATCACTGTTCTATAGTGTACAAGCATTTTATAAAAACTTGGAGCTGTGGGTGTGAGGGAAAAGCTGATTTCATCAAGATGTTGTTTTCCCTTTATATATTTTCCATTTGGAAATTGCTATGATGGCAGCTTGTCAACCAGGATTTTTTCCAAAGTAGTTTTAATTTAAAAGAAAAAAAAGATACAAAATACCTTTTGACCACCTCCTGCCAGAATGCATTGTTGGTTTGTATTTTTCTTTTTTTTTGGCCTTCTGCTTTCTAGGATAGCCTTAAATCTCAATCCTGAGAATTCGTAGGCATAAGGCTATCAATGGCGCTTATCTCCCAAGGTTTAAAGTATTGTTTTGTTTCAAGAATGAAGAGAGAGCAAGCTGACAAGAAGCCCCCTCTCCAAATGTCAATTGCTTTGATATTTAAGATTAGGAACCAGGAAAGTGTCTGCCTAAATGTGTATTGCTTTTAAAAAGCCAGGCTGCAACCAAGATGGGGGAGGAGAACAACATTGGATGGGGACAGACCTCAATCATTTTCTCAAACCTCAACTTTCTTAACTTTACTTAACTAGCATTAGCAATAGCACTTGGACTTATATACCACTTCACAGTGCTTTACATCCCTGTCTATGCAGTTTACAGAGTCAGCATATTGCCCCCAACAATCTGGGTCCTCATTTTACCCACCTCAGAAGGATGGAAGGCTAAGTCAACCTTGAGCCTGGTGAAATGTGAACTGCCAAATTGCAGGCAACCGGCAGTCAGCAGAAATAGCCTGCAGTACTGCACTCTAACCACTGCACCACCATGGCTCATACGAGGCAGAATTTTGCCAGTATTTCATTTTTTGTGTGCTGCAATTGCCAGGTCTTTTCTATGAACCTGATATGCTAAAGTGGTTCAGCTATCCTGATGAAGTGCAATGAATGGAACTGGACATTAGTTTTTGCTCTCCTTTGCCTGACTGCCCATCTCTACTGGCTCTGTAGCTTGATGTGGGTATCTCAACAAGCAATAGAACTTCTGCTCAATATGCCAGCCTAGCTACCTGCCTCCTTCCCCCAGCTTCTCTGTTTTGCTGTGTCCACTTGGTGCAGTCTCTCAACTCTGAGAATGTTTCCAGCAACACAAGGCTGCCAGTCAATCTCAGCAACTCTAGCATCTAGTTTGCAACATGATTACTAAGGAGAGGGGCAAAGTCCTCATAGTGAGCCGGCTTGTCTAAATGCCTAAAAATGATAACCTTCAGACATTCATATTTTCTATATTATGCTTTATATGTCATACAACCAAACAATGCTCTAGGTGGTTTACAAAACAAATCAAACATTGGAGTAGAAACAAAGATTTTAAGGGTTCCCAGAAACTAAGCAACAGATCTTTCCTTAGGGAAGATAACCTTATCAACCAGTTATATGACCCTCATGATACCCTGCAAAACTCAAGGACCTGGCAAGGCAAATCAATTGACATTCTTCACTGTTGTTCCCAGGAGAAACCAAGTTTGCTAGTGTGTTATGCCAAATATGCTAACCCAAGAAAGCAGGTGGGAAAGTAAAAAAAAAAACTTTTGAAACACTCTGAAAGTTTTTTTATATATAATTATTTTAAAGCTGGGATAAGACAATTGCCTTGTGAGACTACAGCACCTTCCATTTCTCATCCATGCAATCTCTGCCTTAAAAGGGGTATAGGAGGATAGTTCAAAAAATTACTGCAGTAAAGAAGCTATCTGGGAAAAACTTGGCAGGCTCATGTCCTAAAAGGTTTCCTGTGCCTGTGATTTCTATTCAAATCTGACACAAATCAAAGCAGCTGCAGGATCTTGATGTTTCCTCATTATAGCATACGGTCAGGACTTTTATTTATTTATTTTAAATGTTGCTTCCTTTTCCTTTCTTTTTTTTAAATCAAATCTCAAATCTTGAAGCAACCCAAATTGGATCAGATCAGATTGCCTCCAAAATCCTGAAGTACAAAATCATATTGAATCATGTCAGCTCCAGCCTCAAATTTCCATTCTGGACTGGTTGAGATGTAATTTGCATAGGTCTACTAATTATAGCCTTGCTCCTCTGAATGCCCCTTCACACTCCCAGGCAAAATTATAATTGAAACCCAAGGAAATGTTTGAACTATTCTTACCCAGCATTTCATACTTTACTTTGGGGGGAAATAAACGGTTTGCTATGTCATGTGGAATGCTATTCCTTCTTTAGCTGCATACATTCAACATTTGTATATACTTCTGAAAATTTAAAGAGAGGAAATAAATAAACATCTGTGTTTTATAATGTATTCATTGTGTAAACATTGGCAACTCTGGAATCTATCTATGCCTGGTCTTTGGATTAAATAAACCGAAGCCTTTCACTCTGATGCTTGGTTTGTTGCTAATGTAGAGTATTCTCACAAAACAGCCCAGTCTCATGCAATTCATTGTACACATTCAGGCTCTGGTTGCAGATTTCAGTTTTGGAAAACATTCTGAGTTAGCCAGGTGTTTTGAAGAAACCAGAAAATCTCATTTTAAAAATGTTTAATGTTACTAGGATTTATATGTGCAGATGAAAGACTGAGGCCACTGTATGCCCCAGAAAGTTTTCTTGGCATAATGTACCATGCCCTCCTTGATTGGTATAAGGATCATTTAAAAAGAATTGCATTTTGTACTCACTCTTTCAGTTAAAATAACCTTTAGATTTTTTCCAGCTATACCATTTTGTGCATTAATCTAGTTTCCCCAAATTTATATACTTCCAAATGGTAGGTTGGCTAGGTCAGGCAGTGACTCACATACACAATAAAGGAAAGAACATTATGACAAAAATTAACATTTTTATTAGGGCATAAGCAGTAACAGATCAGAAATAAATTCTGATCTCTCTCACAATAAAGTCACAAAACTATTTGTGATTTTGACTTTAATCTATCAATGCATACTCAACACTGATAAGAAGATTCATGCCCTAGGTGTGCTTATTATTTTTACTGTTTATTAACAAATTAGAAAGTGGAAATATTCCTGTTTGACTTTGCTAATATGTTCCAGTTCACACTGGAGCTGGAGTGAGAGAACAAACTGGTTTTTGATTAGCCTGTTGTCATCTTGTCCTATAATTCTGTTTGTACTTCGGGAAAGGGAAAAGGTCCACATTACAATTTTCCTGGAGGCCTTCCAAATATCTGGACTTTAAGTCCTAGAATTTTCAGTTTAAAAGTGGGGAAGGCTGATCTACGATGATCCAGGGCAGGGGTGTCAAACTTGCAGCCCGCAGCCTGGATGTGTTACATGCTGGCCATGCCCACACCCAGTTTAGTGAAGGGGAAAAAATCACAATACGTCACATAATAACAACGTGACACCACAAGTTTGACACCCCTGATCTACTATCAGTATTCTACAAGTGTCCTAGAAGGCATGGGGAAACTAAAAAGTAAAAGTATATTTGTTGATTTACACCAATATTAAACTTGTACAAAGTGCTTTGCACTGCTTGTTTATATTCATAAAGATGCTGCAAAGCACATTATTAATATATGCATTTTATAGGGGTATTCCTTCATATGGACATTTAAACTCAGGCTCAGTGCTTCATTCTCAGGATCACTCTATTCTTTAAAAAAATCAGCACTAATAAAGAAATAAAAAACCCTACTCATTCTGCAGGAGGCATAGAAAATTTATAAGAAGGGAGTTGTAATGGAAGAAATTGTTTATTTGTTTGTTTGCTTTTATAAAGCCCATTCGGGAGGAACATCAGTATATCTACCATACATCAGTTATCTAGCTTACACCAGTTAAGCTGATGCTGTGGCCGTCCTTTGTTAGAAATTAATGTGTGCAATAAAGTTTTACATTTTTCATATGTTTTGAAGTATGTGGGCTATAATTCTTTTGACTGCATAATTACTTTTTGCACAGAAGAAAAATGAGATGCTTAGTCCTTCGTAAATAACTCTCAAAGAAAACTCTGAACAACAGTTTCTTGCTTATTTTATCATGGCAGACTTAACACATAAATATTTCTTTGGAAATATCTTCGGGTGTGTGTTTATCTGCAGATATATTATTTAAAAAAATAAATTACAGTTCTTCCATATAATTTTTCCTAGAGAAAAAAGAAAAGTAAAGGCCTACAGGGATCACATACAAGAAAAAGTCTGATAAGGGGGAAGAAAACCCAAGTGAAGATGTCTTGGGGGCCATTTTTACTTGCCCATCATTTGCAGTGAGCTATAGAAGTAACTCTGCTTATGCTACCATAGTTGGTTTACTTTGTGGAAATAAAGGAAAGGGCTTTTTCTAAGTTGTGAGGGTGGGAGTGAGAATTAAAAACAATCAAGGTTAAACCCTGTTCCCATTTTTTGGGTCAAGTCTTACCATTTTGGCATTTTTGACTCTCTGGGAAAGCCTTCAGATTGATTGCAATGGCTATTGGGCTTTTATCTTGCCTTCTTTTTTTTTATCCCAGCACAGGGCATTTCACTTTGCCTTTTGTTTCACAGCTTTTACTTTTTGTACTTTCTTATCTCGTTCTTTCATGGCTTAAATTTCAGGGTTATTCTCAGGTAAAGCAAGTCCTGAATAAAATAACTAAGATCTCACTTCTACAGAGAACTTATTATTGAACATGATATAGGATTTTGCTGTACGTAAAGAGGTAATTTAAACCCCTAATTTCAGTAAGATTTCTGGTCAGGTAGTCCCAAAATGTCTGCAGGCTAAGCAGATAGAAATCCTAGGCAAAGTCCTTTATACATACATCTCTTTTTAACATTATCTGTGCTAAAATTGGCACTAAAGGTATTTATTGTATATAACTTTCTGTATATATTTTCAAATAGCCATTTTATTTTTCTACAACAATAGGACCAAGAAGAAAACAAATCAGATATAAAATGCATCTAGAAAATAATGTGTTAAGAGAATTCTAGACATTGAACAGATTAGAATATATTGCCAACAATTACAACATGATGCATCAACGATTCCACTGAAATAAAAGGATTTAAAAAATAATATATTTTTTTGAAGTGCTAAAGCTGCCTCAAAATATTTCCTATTGAAATAAGTCTTTTCAGTTTTCAACAAGATAATATACTTGTTTCTGATTTATGGAGATCTCTGAGAATTTGCCTATTTGGCCACTGACACACAGAACCTAAATAGGTTCATTATCATTCCATCTTCTTGCTAACTTAACATAGTCTTTTCTTTAACAGACAAACTGGAGAGACAGTTTGGTCTAATGATTCAGGTACCAGGCTAGAAACCGGGAGAGTGTGAGTTCTAGTATCCCCTTAGGCATGAAAGCTGGGTGAATGACCTTGGGCCAGTCACTTTCTCTCAACCCAACTCACCTCACCTATTGTGGGGAACAATAGGAAGAAGAATATATTTGCCACCTTCAGTTATTTATAAAAATGATAAAAGTGGAAAATAAATAAGGCTATAACATACATGACAATCTTGAGTGAATCTAACATTCAGTTCTCAATGGGGCAATAAGTCCTTCTCTGAACAGTATCATTTCAGATTACAAAATAGAGAATCACACACATGCTACCTCCATTAAGAATAGGGATTTCTTATACAGAATGATGGACATGAGATACTCCCCTCAGTATCTAGCACAATTTCCTGAATCAAGAAATTATGTGTTATGGATACCTATTTGATCAAGTGAACCCTCATTGTCCATCCAAAGGGCTAAAGCCCAGACACGGTCTTATTATTTGAGGAGGAATCCTTTGATGGAATAAACAGATACTCTACACTTAGACTGTTTAAATGTTCCTCAAAGTCATTACCCCAATAGTCAAGTAGAAAGGGGAGCCCCTCATATGGCCCTTCTCTTATAGACTCTTCCCCTTCCATTCTTATAAACCAAAAATCTGTAGAAATAAGGCTTTCATGTACTCAAGCTTTTTGTGGAAATAAATTCTTAATGGATTTAGGGGAGAAAGGATACATAATAAGTTATCATTGAAGGGGAGCAGTTACTTAGCTCAGGCCACTTTTTTACTGTTAAAGATGCTATGATAGAGCTATGCTCATTTATTACAAGTACTTTGATATTACTACCCCAGCATTAGTATGCCCTACTCCCTTACATAACGTATTGCAAAATATCTCAGGGCTGTTTTTGTATCTTTTCTCCTGAAGTCTTTGTTTCTGTTTTGGATCTGAAAAGGGCAATGCAGACTCACAATAGTAAATACACACACACACACACACACACAAAGAAAAAAATCAGCAACATTTATTGCATTTGGCTGACCCTTGGAAATCTGTCCTGCAAAAAATATTTACGTTTGAGCTGTAAATCCTTGAAACAGACTGGCACTAGTTGAAATGCTGATAAAGAATTAAGAGACCCTTAATTTGAGGTTTAAAATGTCCTTGTCGTAATTAAAGGTCCATCTTTTGTTTTCAATGAGAGTCATCACATCCTTCACTCTTTTATTTTTTAATTAAAGGAGAGCTCAGGAAGGGAATTATTACTAAGTTGGGGTTTTCACACTCTCTAAATTCAATCTTTATTAAACATATAAAATGCTGAAGAGGCAAGATTGATTTAATAGCTTTTCCTCCCCTTCTTCTGGCCTGGCTATTTGTCCTCTTTTTCCCCCTTTCCTGCAACTGAAGTTTTAGCTAAAATCTTAAGTAAAATGAATATCTATGAATTGATTCCCCAGGTTCCTTAGTCAGCAATGAAACTGCCTGTACTATACACTTTAAAGGTTAATTAGCCAGGTACAAGTTGACATTTTATGTGGGAAAGGTTCCAATGGTGCAGATACTTATGGTTCTAAAGATATATTTTGTAATCTGAAAATGATTAGCTATAATGGACCTGCAGTGCATTTGAATGCTGTAGCTCGGCATTTGGAAGCTACTTGGTGTGGCTAACTTAATATCTCTTTTTGCATTGACTTATTTTTATTCTTTAATCATTTCAGCAGTTGAGAGCAAGGCTCAAAATATTTCTAGCCACTGTATATTTTCAGGGATATTTTGATACTTCTCCCTCCCTACAGGTGAAAATTTTTCAAACAAAATTATTTCCCAAAAAATTAAAGCCAACCACACATCTTTTTATACGCTTATATGGTTGCTGTGTCTTCATGACAACTTCTTTGTTTCCGCATACGGTATGAAGCTGGGAGCAGCTGAATGAGCTTAGAAGAGATTGGGTAGCTTTAATGAGTCAAAGAAAGATGTTTTGTGCACTCTCCCAAAATATCTCTTTTGAAGGAGTTGCATATTCCATATGCAAACCCCTTGAACTGGCAATTCTACTAGCCAGAGACATTAACAAGGTTTCAATGTATGGTTCGACCACAGGACCAGAAAGATGTGAAATATTTTTCATATAGTTTGCGTACTAAATGTGCAAGTTCACTAACATTTTTTTTGCAAAATGGTGGGCCAGAAATAGCCATTGAGTAGGCCATATAAAAATCCCAGATTCAGGTCAAACACAAAATTTGGTGGCAAATTTTAGCATTTTGTCAATACAATTTAACAATGTCCTACCCTCAGCCAAATACTGTATGTAAGCCCAGGTAAATATGTTAAACTAGTGGTTCTTAACCTTTTCCTCACCATGGACTCTCTTTAAATAGCTTTTGTGGCTACGGACCATGGCCATGAACCACCAAGACTTAACTCAAGATTTAAATCATAACATTTCTTCAAGCCTTTATGGACTCTCTAAAGACATCATGGAACCCCAGGGATCCACAGACCACAGGTTGAGAATCACTGTGGGAAAGGTTTGATAGGTTTACTGAATTGCATCTTGAAAAGAAATCTAGATCATTAAAAGCCACAATAAAATGCCTCTTCCCACTTTGGCAATGCAGCACCAGCATTGCCACCACCTCTTCAACAGTGGTAGTATGTTGAGATGTCCCTGGAGGAGGAGGGGAAAAGATCCTGCCTAGGAAACAGTCCGATAAAAGTCAGGGGGGGAGGGGGCAGCCCATAACTGAACAATGGGCAGAGAAAGAAACTTAGAAAGGATCCACTCTAATTTATTACGGGTAAAAGGAGATGGTAAGAGATCAGTACTTTCAGACATGCAAGATTGATGTCACCTTTTCAGATAGACCATATAGGAAACCCAAGACGGACTAATTGTATTTTATTTTAAGGCTATGTTAGTAGAATCTTGCAAGTCTGAAAGTACAAATCTTCTACCATCTCTTTTACTGTAGATCCCAAGTTTCTTATTGTGCCAGCTATGGGCTCCTCTCCCAGTCTTTGTTTAATCTGATCATTCCCCAGTCAGTATCTCTTCTCTTTATCTCCCAAGATTATTCCACATTTAATGGCATCAGTCTTCAGAGGTCAAATTTAGTTACTTACTTACCCGTATTTTTCAGAGTATAAGACGCAGCTTTTTCCCTCAAAAAAGGGGCTGAAAATCTGGGTGCGTCTTATACACTGAATACAGCATTTTTTGCCTCCTAAAACCCTGCCCCCTTCATCAAAATGGCTGTGCAGAGCCTTTAGGAGTCTTGCAGAGTGCTCCTGGGGGCTGGGGTAGGGCAGAAATGAGAGAAAAACAGTCAGTTTTTTGCTCGGTTTTGCCCCCCATGCCCGAGGAGCACTCTACAAGTGTCCTAAAGGCTATTCATGCCCTTTTGGGGAGGGGAAACAGGCTCGTTTTCAGGGAAAATAGGTCGTTTTGGGGAGGTCTGCAGAGTGTAAAAACTTTTTTTTAAATCTGCCTCTTCAAAATCTTGGTGCGTCTTATACTCTGGTGTGTCTTATACCCCGAAAAATATGGTACTTACTTACTTACTCAAGTTTCTGGCCATGGAAACTTACAAGGACCTGCTTTTTGCTGATCATTGCAATTTTCTTTCTTCTTTGTAAAAAGGTTGCATATTTCCTGTTAATCCTTTTCGTGTGACTACATTTTCAGCAGGCAAACTAAAACAATATTGCACGTTTTTCCAAATAGTAATGAGATAATTTCAAAATGGCCTCAAAGCACCTAACAGAAAACAAAGAATGTTCCTCTTAATATTTATCAGTACACAATGCAAACTGTCTGGCTGCAACTTCACTACCACATTTTAAGCAACTGCTTGTCTTTATTGTAAATTAATGGCCAGGCTCCCTGCACTGGAGCTGTGGGATGAAGAGCCTTCAGCTTAAAATTTATGAATGTGACTCCGTGTTTGAATCTCTCAGAAGTATAACTCTGAGATGTTTTAAGCTACAGTGCTGTTCCTTTACACTGTATTAGACTGTTTGCCTAGAACTCTCCTTTAATGAGATTGAAGGAAAATAAATGGGAACAATTCCATGAATGTAATTGTAATTGTGTGGGTGATGGAACAAGAAGAATTATAAATTACTTTCAGTTTATTTATAAATCTCCCAGACAATTGCCTACCAATATGCCTGGATCCTAAGGGCCATTCCATTCCTCACTTAATGGAAACAGGAATACCTAAATTCTAGTAATTAGCCTTCATTGGTACCATATGTAATTTCTTCCCCTCAAATGTTTAGGCTCGATGTGTAGGGGCTTAATATAAAACCTGGTTTCATTGAAAAGCTCTTTATCTGATGTGATGTTGGTTGACATTGCCTATTATAGATGAGAGTCAGCCCTAGATGTTGCAGTCAGTGAGGAACAAGGGTACATAAAACAGCCTTTCAGTGGAACTGGACCTAACTTAATGCATAGGTTGTTGCCTTGATATGTTTCATCTTTTGACTTGGACATGGTACTTTTTCCCCATTCCCCACCCACCCACCCTGAAATTCAGATTACAAGGCAATACAGCCCTGAAATTGGGTCTGCATTTACCCATGAGAAGACTAATAGCTTGAATGAAGAACATGCATGAAAAGTAGATGATAATAGATTTCACCGATGATGGAAATTAACCCACGACTGCCTTTTGACTGTATGGTCTCTGTAAATTGACAACCTATGGCCCTTTGGGTATAATGGAACCTCAACTTTTTTCTCAGCTGAGTAAGACAATATTACAAAAGATTACAGAAAGAATAGAAAGGTATAATTTAACAATATTGGAAAGGCCATAAGTTGCCCACCCTTGATCTACCCAGTGAACTGCCACTCAGTTTTCCACATTTTAATGTTTCAATCTTTCTAATACAAAACTATTTGCCTGCTTACAGCATTTGGAGCAACTGCTTCCTGAGGTAGATTCTCATAAACTCTTCATATTTTTACAAGAGAGTGATTGTTGTCAAGGGAATATGATTTCAAAGACAAGAATGAAATTGGAATGCTTAACACCAAGGGATTCTTAATAAAATGTAGGTTTCCAGTGCCTTTGAATTTCTCACTTCAAATGTCAACATAAATTAACAAAGTACCTTTTTAATGTTTGCTCATTTTGCTTGATAAATTGCCAGGTTGTGAAGTTGCACTGGGCTTCCCAGTCATGAGGGGAAAGGGGCCATTCTCTTGCGCTTCTGGATGGAGCAAAATGGTGGTCAATAAAGGATTAGGAGTCTTTTTATTGTTTGAACTTTCACATTACTTAAACCCAGACTTCTAGATCTTCAAAAGGAAACCATCATTTCATAAGAAACTTGTGAAATGTGAATTATTTATTTCTCCAGTAAATATGTAATTAGGCACATTTTGAAACTCTCTAATTAATCCCTCACCCCTTAAATCCATAAGAAATGGTAATATGCCTCCAAGGTATAAAGCAGAATTTTTTTTAAAAAAAAACTGTTCTTTTTTTTCTTTTTTCTTTAAAAAAGGGGGGTTAATATAATCTGTTATTATGTGTCGTGTAATTATATTTGCTGTCTGTAATAATTAAGAAAAAATTAAAAGACCTAGGGAGAATAGTGTGGGAGTGAAGAGGTTTAGCTGGACCTATACTTGGTATAATGAGTAAGTGACAAGATGCAAAGCTTTCAAAACTGCTTCTTGGTTATTATTATTATTTTTAAATGTAACCTGCTTGAATCAGCTACATAACTGTATCATTTTTGAAAGGAAGGAAGGGAGGGAGAGAGGGAGGGAGGGAGGGAGGGAGGAAGGGAGGAAAAAAGAAAGAAGAAAGGAAGAAAGGGAGGGTGGGAGGAAGGAAGGAAGGCTGTTTTCTTATCATATATACATGCAAAACAATAGTATAACATTGTATCTGCAAATTTGTGACATAGATACAGACAAAATTTAAGATAGTCCCACTACATGCAAACTATTACATTAAATTTGACTGTACTATAGAAGTATAAATATATAAATGTATGCATGTAATGTTAAAGGGCTATAATCAGAACCTATTATTATTATATAAGTAAATTGTCGCTTTTAAAAAAAACTTTAAAGTTCTGCCTTCCCTTCTTAAAGGCCTCCCCTCTTTTTCTTTCCTTCTTTCCAACCCAAAGGAATTTTGGAATGAGATTACATAAAGAGTTTTGGTCTCCAGCTGTCCATTAGCAACATAATTCTCCACAAACTGAACTAAACTTGCTGTGATAGGAGAAGCTGACAAACAATAGATAAAATTCAAAGATGGAGCAGATCTGGCTTGGATAAAGATTCAGAATGCTGCAGACTCCTCCATTCTAACCCCACCCTCCTCCCTTCTCATCACTTGGCCCATAGCAGGGCATGGTATGCACCCCACCCTGAGCTTCCCATTGCACACAGAGGCACAAACACAATTATTCTCCACTCCAAATGTGCAGATTCATCCCGTTGCAGCCAAAAATGGAGCTCAGGAGCCCACTTTCTCTGGCAGAGCTCTTAGGCCTCCACAGGTGGCTCTGACGTGTGATGTCAAGCTGGCCAGGCCCATTCTGATCACACCCATCCTGGCCCCCAAAATCACACACAACCCTGATATGGACCTCAATGAAATCGAGTTTAACTCCCCTGCTCTAAAGCAATCATGTCCAATCCACGCCCTATGGAGGCAGGCAGCTCTAGATACCTGATTGTAAACCTGAGTGTAAACCTTTAACACTATATTATGTGACTTACATACATTAATTATATTATATATTTTATATGCAGCCCATGGAAATTCCTCTTCACTCAATGCATCCCAGGCGAGCCAAAAAGTTCAACACCCATGCTTTCAAGTCTTGTTATCTTATTGAGATAGCTTATGATGGACGTTAATGGTCAGCCCAGGCCAGGGAGAAATAGATACCATCAGCTATTTGCCCTAAAGAAGCAGCATCTTCGGTTAACTCTGCTCTTCCTCCTTCTCCCCCCCCCCCACCCTTTGTTTTTGCTTCTGGTATCTGTAGCAATAATCCCTTCATTAAACATGTCTGTATGTGTGGATGTTTCTTGTGGAAGTAGATTTTGTTTATTTTATTTATACACATAGTCCTTGCAACAGTTCGTTTAGTGACCGTTCAAAGTTACAAAGACTCTGAAAAACTGACTTATGACTGTTTTTCACACTTATGATTGTTGCGGCATCCCCCGCGGTCACATGATCAAAATTCGGATGGTTGGCAACTGACTCATATGTGATGTGATCCCCTTTTGCGACCTTCTGACAAGCACAGTTAATGAGGAAGCCAGATTCACTTAACAACCATGTTACTAACTTAAGAACTGCAGTGATTCACTTAACCACTGTGGCAAGAAAGGTCATAAAATGGGGCAAAACTCACTTAACAAATGTCTTGCTTAGTAACAGAAATTTTGGGCTCAGTTGTCATCATAAGTCAAGGACTACCTGTATATCAATTTTAGAGACCACCTATCTCACTTACAGAGCAAAGTTGGCCGAAGATGCTAAAAAAAGGAGAACAATGGGATTTTAGTGATTTATTTAAGTTTTCTAGTATGAATGACTTATTTAAGTTTTTGCTCCTAGAACACATGGAAGATTTTTTCCTCTATTATTTATATACAAAAATGTTTTTTAATAATGTATGTATATGTGACTTCACAGTTGGGGATAGACTGATGGGCACTTTACAACCCTGGACCCATCAAGAGTCTGATCCACCCTATGTACATTCAGTTATGGAACATGGAACATGTACGGGGAAATAATAGCTACATTAATAATCAGGATATATTTTGGGGATTGTTTGTAAAGAATACCCATTTACATTTAATATAGGGCTTTTTTGTTGCTTTCTTTATATGAAATTGGGAAATTTGTCAGGCTTGGATTCTTTAAATAAATATCATTTGTTTGGGTGTGGGGGGGGTGGAGTGTAGGAGTGATATTATAAATGCTGTGGCTCACAATTCCAGAATTGTAAGGAATAATGTGGTGGTCCAAGTTTAATCTACTTATAATTAATCAGCTTTTTTTCTTATGTGGTTTTTTTCCTGATAATAGCTTTAATCAAATAGATTTCTAATCAAATCAGATTTTTCATATCATTGAAACACTGTAAATGTGACACAAATTAATCAGAAACATAAAAAATGTGCACAATTTGAAAGTGAGGTTTGCTATATCAGGAATCTCTTGCTTAAAACAGAACTAATTTTTACACAAGAAGCAAAATCAGTAAATTGTTAACAGACACCAGAATTAAACATAAATCAGGAAACTATAGCATCACTGCAGCAAAGATCTGCTTTACCAGCAAAAAATAAATAAAAAACACTGCAACAAGTAGAATAGGTAAACATAAGCTTTAAAATGATTTGATTTTATGTGCTGCAACATAAATTAACATATTTGTAGAGCTGCAATAGGCAGAAAACCCCAAAGCCTTTCTAGCGTTGTTGTTGTTGTTGGTTTTTTTTTTAACTAGATAGCAATTTGGAGCATTGCCACTCCTGTAGTAGCAATTCTACCTCCATGATACTAGCAGGAAAGAAGCTATTTTAATCGTAGACTGCTTAATGTGATGGAAAAGCAAACCTGTTAATAGAATGCATTCTCAGCACCCAGAAGTGTGATTCATCATCACACTGTGTTTGAGAAGCGGGAGTTCTGATGCATGAACCAACTGTAGTGTTAGTTGTGTTGTTTTGGTTTTTTTAAAATCACTGCTCCCTTACTATTACCAAGGAAAGACTAACAAGTGTGCTATTACCTCTATTGACAAATCAAGCATCTGCAAAGAATTATGCATCAGGTGACAATTACAAATTAAAGCAACATGCTCATGCTCTCAGGTCACAGAAAATGTGGGGCAGACAGAGATTCTGGGGTCTACCCCCTTGTTTAATGAATAAATCACAACACTAAATAATTCCTCAAAATAATCTCTCATTATCTTTAGATTACACTATTATAAACTAGAAGCAAAGGCAAAACTTGCAACACAATATCCTTTAGTGTTCATCCATCCCTGGGTTTTCCAATTATGGGATTTTGATCGTCTGATATGATTACGAGGTGAAAATGATCATCAAAAATAACATTAAAGGAAACTGCTTGCAAATAGCATCTCAGGAAAAGAGCACGTGGGTTAGAAAAAATGTTCAGGCATATTCTCCAAATAATATCATACTTTTTTTAAAAGAAAAAGAAAAAGATATTCACAAACTTACAAAATTTAAAATTGAGGGTTGGGCAGCATATGAATCTGTCCTAAATTAAATTTGACAGATTCAATGATCCCTACTATAAATTTTCCAGTTTTGGATAAACTCAGATTCAGGAAAATTTGTTTTTGATAAATGTGTTTTATGTCCAAATTGAACTATTTTAGTTTTAGTATACATTTATACTTTACTTAAATCTATGGCTGACATTGTAGAGGCTTTCTTCCCTTTGCATGTTTTTGCTGGAAACTGATGGCAATCAATTGCTTTATTTGTAGTGTCTCTATGTTTGAATATATATTCAAAGTAAATGTTCAGTCTCCAGCAATGGAGTGAAAAACAGACTTTATTATAATTTTATTTTGTTCTGTAATTGCGATATATTTCAGAATAATTTTTTTTAAAATGGCAGTGTGAATGCTAACAAAATAATGGCTGTTTCATCTAGACTTGTAGGAACTTATATGATTTCAGGGCTAAGAATCAATGAGACAAGGAAGCATTTTTATTAACTGGAATGTTTCATTATCATCAGAGATGCTTTCCTATGAATTTGAAACAAAATGAAATGTTGGACTACTCTGTTGAGCAAATAATTTAAATATTACTATCTCAAACTCCAGATTAAGAAATCTGGAATTGGATGCTAACAGAATTATCCAGCTCTCTTTTGGTGTGTCATATAATTAAACCATTTCTGGAGCTCTTGAGGATGTTCTTTATTAGGTAAAAACAAACACCTTTGGTTAAATAAGAAGCAAATGTGATCCACAAAACAGCAGAGAAATTAAAAGCCAGTTCTGAAGTTTTTAAAATATAGTACGTATTTGTCCAAGAAAATAAATAACCTGCAAAAAATCTTTGTTTTTATGCTTGTTTTGTTGCTACTTTGGCTGGTTGTTTTTTTATTTTATGACAGAAGTTATTTTAATTCTTGAATTCCTGCAAACTTTATAAAATGCATTTATAGAACTGAATGAAATAATTGTTCAGAAGCTGTCTGAGGATTGGGATAATAAGGAAATCCAAACTGGAGAAGGCATAAGAGCTGAATAACCAATTTACATTAATGGTGCAATTCTTTCTGCCATAAACCACCCCCTAAAGAGTAATCAGGAGAAATTCCATGCACAAATCCTTTCCCCCTCCCCAGTAAGAATGTCACAGCCATAGAGCCATACGGGAGCCAATTTGGTCTATTGGTTCAGGCACAAAGCCAACATTTCAGGAATAGCCAACGCTCCAGAAGATAGGCTTAAGATACAGAAGGATCTTGACAAACTTGAACATTGGGCATTATCTAATAAAATGAAATTCAATGGTGAAAAGAATGTTCTACATTTGGGCAACAAAAACGGAATGCACAGGTACAGTATAGGTGATACCTTGCTCAGTAGTAGTAACTGTGAAAGGGATCTTGGAGTCCTAGTGGACAACCATTTAAATATGAGCCAGCAGTGTGCAGCAGCTGCCAAAAAAGCCAACACAGTTCTAGGCTGCATAAATAGAGGGATAGAATCAAGATCACGTGAAGTGTTAATACCACTTTATAATGCCTTAGTAAGGCCACACTTGTAATACCGCATTCAGTTCTGGTCGCCACGATGTAAAAAAGATGTGGAGACTCTAGAAAGAGTGCAGAGAAGAGCAACAAAGATGATTAGGGGACTGGAGGCTAAAACATATGAAGAACGGTTACAAGAATTGGGTATGTCTAATTTAATAAAAAGAAGGACTAGGGGAGACATGATAGCAGTGTTCCAATATCTCAGGGGTTGCCACAAAGAAGAGGGAGTCCAACTATTCTCCAAGGCACCTGAGGGTAGAACAAGAAGCAATGGGTGGAAACTAATCAAGGAGAGAAGCAACTTAGAACTGAAGAGAAATTTCCTGACAGTTAGAACAATTAATCAGTGGAACAGCTTGCCTCCAGAAATTGTGAATGCCCCAACACTGGAAGTCTTTAAGAAGATGTTGGATAGCTATTGGTCTGAAACGGTATAGGGTTTCCTGCCTAGGCAGGGGGTTGGACTAGAAGACCTCCAAGGTCCCTTCCAACTCTACTATTGTATTATTGTATTACTGTATTAACTCGTGCAGGAGTTACCTCTGGTTGTCTAAGAGTGGAGTTGGAGAGGTGGCCAAGGAGTTGGTCAATATGCCTTCTCCAATTTCTACCATCCTCGAGCTCTGGGAGGTAAGAGCGAGGGCCGGTGATGCCTATTATTGTGGCAGGAATCCGCAGAGTTCCCCCTGCATAGTTGTGGGCATATACTGAATCCCCGATGCTAAAAGTCCGAATCTTGCTTGGGAGTCTGGGGGCAATGAGGCAGAATAATTGGGGTGTAGCTGGTCTAAGTGGGACCTTAGCCGGCAACCCATGAGAAGCTCGGAGGGGCTTCTCCCTGTAGTGGCACTGGGTGTGATGTGCTGAATTAGCAAATAGTGGTCAACCTGTGTTTGCCAATCTCCCGGGCCCATCCTAGAGAGGGCCTCTTTTGCAGATCTCACCATTCTCTCCGCCTGACCATTGGAGGCTGGATGGAATGGCACAACCAGGGCATGCCTGATTCCCTGAGCTGCTAGGAAGGTCTCAAATTGCATGGACATGAATTGGGGCCTGTTGTGAGAGACCAAGATGTCTGGCAGGCCGTGCATGGAGAAAAGTCTCTGTAGCACCTTGATGACCACTTCTGCCATAGTGGAGGTCATCAGGACTACCTCTAACCATTTCGAGTAGGCACCCACAACTACGAGAAATGTCTGGCCATGAACTGGGCCAGCAAAGTCAATGTGCACCCTAGACCATGGTGCTTGAGGTCGCTCCCACTCCTTAGTGGGCACCTCTGGGGGAGCTGGTTTGGACTCCTGGCATGGTGTGCAGGTAGCCACCCATTCTGCGATCTCCCTGTCCATGTTAGGCCACCACACGTAACTCCTAGCCAAAGACTTCATCCTGACAATTCCAGGATGCCCTACGTGTAAAGCCTCTAATACTGCAATGTGCAGTTTGGGTGGAACAACAAGCCAGTTCCCCCACAGTAAACAGCCATTTACAACTGATAACTCATCGTGTTTGGCAAAATAAATTTTGAAATCAGCCCCAACAGGCCCCTTGGGCTACCCCCTCCACACTCAGTTCAAAATTTGCTTGATGGTGGAGTCCTTTGCAGAGTGATGGGCAATGTCACTGGAGAAGACAGGCCCAGTATCAAGGCAGTCAATGAGGAGGACTGGCGTCTTGGGGGTAGGGCCAACGAGAAGTTCAGGCAGCGGGCAGTGGCTGAGAGTGTCAACATGCCCCAAAGTGAAGCCTGGTCAGTGGATGAGATGGTAGGAGTAGGCAGCTAGGAAGATGTTCCATCTGGCCATGCAGGGCGATAATGACACTGGGGTAGGTCGGTCCCCAACCAGTAAGCCCAACAACGGCTTGTAACCAGATCAAAGTCCCAGCCATAAAGATACTCATGGAACCTCTTTACTCCGGCCACTGCAGCCAAATCCTCATGGTCCAGCTGGCTATAGTTCTGCTCTGCAGCGGACAAGGTCCTGGAGTAAAATGCAATAGGGGCTTCAGTTCTGTTGGGCATGCGGTGGCTGAGGATGGCACCGATGCCGAACAGGGAAGTAGCACAGGTCAGCACCAAAGGCAGGGACTGGCTGTGCTGAACCAGGAAAAAATCTGCCGACAGAAGTCGTTTTACTGTGGCAAATGCAGCTGCCTCAGCTTTGCCCCAGGACCACTTTGCGTTCTTAGCCAGGAGACGATGTAAGGGCTCAGCAACAGTGGCTTTCTGTTGAAGAAAGACGCTGTAGAAATTAAGGAGCTCGAGGAATGCCTGCAGCTTGGTTTGATTGCGAGGTGTGTTGGTGTCCTGAATTGCTTTGATTTTTTGTGTGGTCAGGTGATTCCCAGAGCCATCGATTTGGTACCATAAGAATTCAACCCTTGGCACGCTAATTTGGCATTTCTCTTTTTTGAGGCGGAGACCCTTGTCTCTAATTCGAGCCAAAACTGTTCGTACACATTTTAAAAGTTGCACCTCATTTGCAGCCGATACCAAGATGTCATCGAAATAGGGGACGACTCCTGGAATCCCCTGCAAAAGCCGTTCCATGACACTTTGGAACAGTCCAGGGGCAATACTAACTCTGAATTGCAGGCGGTGACATTTGGATGCACCCCTGTGCATCACAATGGTTGGGCCTCTGCCATAGCGCCATCTACAGGCAATTGTTGGTATGCCTGCACCATGTCCAATTTAGCGAAAATTTTTCCGGGGCCTTATGAATGAAGGAGGTGCTGTACAATGGGTACAGGGTAGGCGCTTTGTTGTCATGCTTTATTTATTGTGCACTTGTGGTCCGTGCAGATGCAGACAGACCCATCAGATTTGACAGGTGTCACTATAGGGGTCTGCCAGCGTGCGTGATCAACCGGCTCTAGGATTCCCTGGCCTAAAAACTTGACAATTTCCCTGTCAATTTTGGGGCGGAGAGCAAAAAGTACTCTCCTGGGCTTTAGCCTTATTGGGGCTATGTTGGGGTCCAAACTAAGAGAAATTGGAGTCCCCACATACTTACCCAGACCGGTCTGGAAGACGTCATCGAACTCCTTAAAGATTGCTTCAGCACCGTCATCTTTCAAGGCGTTGATACCGGTCGCCTCTAGGCCCAGGGCTTGGAACTGATCTAGCCCTAGGAGGCTCTGCAGGTTGCTGCTGACCACTGTCACTGGGAGTTTCCTGCTGAACTGCTTGAACTTCACCTGGAAGGTGCCTTGGCCCACAATGGGGACCCGGTTTACCTGGTAATCGCGTAGGCGGATGTCAGGGGTGTGAAGATGCTGCTTCTTTAGGCTAATGATAGCCTGCTTCAGGGTAGACCACGGCATGATGGTCAGTGATGACCTGGTGTTGATCTCCATCTCACATGGAGAGTCCTCAATGAGGACTGTGACTTTCAGCTTTTTTGGCTTCCTGGCGCGGACTTGGCCGATTGATATGTGATGGGTGACTCTATTGTCACCCTCTGAGCACTGTGGTGGTTTCTGCCAGGCCCATTGGCTGGGCCTCTGTTGGCGGTTTGGTGCACTTCTAGGCTGCCAGGCAGTGGCAGGGAATTTGCTCCAGCACACCTTGGCGATGTGCCCCTTTCACTTGCAGCGCTGGCAGGTTGCATCGCGGAAACGGCAACCCGATCTGGCATGGTCTCCCCTGCAGCTAGTGCAAGACAGGAGCCATGGTTTGAATTTGCGCACCGGTTGGGTGAGGCTACTGCGCATGTGGCAGCTGTCATCTTCTTCGCCTTCTGAGCTCTCAGGCTCTGCAGCCTCACGATGTACGCATGTACTCTCAGTAGATTTGATGGCTGATTTGGATGCCCTGGCTTCGTCCAAGGCGATCTGTAGAGTGATGTTAGATTTAGTGAGTAATCTCCTCTGAGGGTTGATGTTCCGTACACCGCAAATTATGCGGTCCAGAATCAGCTCATCCAGGTCTCGGAATTCGCAGTACGCTGCAGCCTTGTGGAGCGCAGCAATGTACTCGTTAATTGACTCGCCCTCCTTCTGGTTTATGATGTTAAATTCATGCCGGCAAACGTGCTTGGACAGCTTGGGCGCATAGTGAGTCCTTAGCGTCTGCTGAAGCACGGACCAGGCGACTGATTGTAGTGGTGTCAGCTCAGAGAGGTCTTTCATTGTCTCGAACACTTCCTGGCCACAGTACCCAAGGAACATGTTCTTCTTGCAGCATTCAGAAAGGCCCATGAGGTCATTTGCCTCGATGAAGCAGTCAAATTGTAGCATGTACGAGTCCCAGTGCTCAGTGACTGGGTCAAATGGAGTCGGTGGGCATGCATGGCCATTTTGTGTTCAGAGGGCATTTTGAGTTTGCCATTCAAAAATGGCTGCCCGAAGCCGCACTGAGCTTCGGGCTGGATGTACTTGCTGGATTGCTACGTTCTTCTCGGTTCACCTAGTTGCCTTCCAATCCCACCTTCGTCGCCAGTGTTAGATTGGGTAATGGATAGGCACACACAGGCTTAACAGTAACAACAGCTCTTTATTAAGTACAACAAGTGAGAACAATCCAGCGAAGGTTGAGTCTGACAGCAGCCCTTTTATAGGGAGCTGTCAGACCCTTCGACCAATAGGATTGAACCTCTGTTCCTGCTGGAACAGAGGACCTTTGTGGAAACCATTGTAGTTAGAGCAAGTATCTAACAAGAATATTTGCTGTTTCTATGCAATCCAATTTTTATGGATTAAAAAAATCAATTTCATCTGATAATGTTTTTTGTCTGTAAAATTTAAATCTCACATATCCATTCTTCAAAATGAACCTAGGTTTTCACAACACTTTCTGAGAATACTTTCCTCATTTAAAGAGAAAGTAATTTAGTATTTTATGATCTTCCTTTTTACATTTATATACTGAGAATGATCATTCAAATGTAAGAAAAAATATGGTTCAGTTCATAATAAATCTCTTTGCTTTTAATGTATCAAAAGGCACCCGGCTATCATGCCACAGCAAACTGTTTCACTGGAAATTCTGACTTTTGTGTTTCTTCTCAAATTCTAGTGTTTTGTTTTAAATTTTACATCAGTTTACCAAAGTTGCTTTGTCTTACGCATGGCCAATTACACAAATATACACAAAATAGTATATGCATTTATTCTACAATGCCAAGAAGAAAAACTAAACATTGTAAATGAATTGAGATATGTACATTTCAAATTGCTGAAAAGTAAGAGTAGGTTTTTTGCATCTGAACTCAGAATGTTTTTGGAGCTATAGCTATGTCCACCCTTCAAATCAATATGATTCCAGATAATTTGGAAACAAAACAAAAAGTGTCTGTTTCTATTTTCTTTTCCTTTTTTCTTCCAATTTATAGAACCAGTCCCATGCACTCATTCCGGTTGCAGCAAATAAAAGCAGAAGGTTTCGGAAGCAAACCTCTGCATTTTAACAACTCTACTATGTGGGAAGCCACTTATGCAGAATAAATATGCCCTATAATTAGTGATGTGCCACTGTTATTTATGGTTACCTTATACATAAATAAACTCGAGGCTCTGACATTTCCATCCCAAAGGCTTTTATCTCTATAGCCATAGATCTGCAGACAGATTTGTTGTAAGTAACACTATCATTGTAATAAGTTTGAAAATCCATTATTGTTCCAATCCGTCTGCTTTTGCATCTGTGTAGCTCCAGGCTGGGCCTGTGGTTCTGATATTGTCTGGTTGATTAACAGCCACCGAGTCGCCATTGCGGCTACAGCTCCCCAAAGTATGTCATTTGACTGAAGCTAACAGGAGGTGACTGGGCAAAGCAGTTTCACCTGAGGGTGGCCAGGGTCAGAGGCCGCTCGTAATAGCTTCTACATGCATCTCCAGACCTGTAAATGAGACCAGAGCCTGCCTTGCTCCAGTCCACTTTCTTTGTCTTAGACGGATGCTCTAATCAAAGCAATTACCCAGCCCGTGATCACAGCCACTGATCCAGAGATGTTTTTGCAGACACTCGTCTGGAATGTTCTGAATCCCCTCAACCGTACTATGTTGTTTAAAAATAAAGAGCTAATGTGCTCCAGCAAGGTAATAAATCAGCCTCAAAGAAATCCCTTGGAAGACTAGTGGACACCCTTTCACCATTAACTTAAACAAAATGCTTATGCTGGCGATATTAATAGAATGGGAATGTTGATTGGACCTATTTTTAATTATTCATATTAATATTTCATTGAGTGCTCCAGGTCTTGCATTGTTTTGCTGACTCTTATAACAACGGGATTGCTCACACAGCGAGAAGAAAAAGAAGGAACTAAAATTAGATTTTCAATGTATATTACTGAGATAGCCACACCTTCTTAAACTGAAATTATATAAAACTTTGTGTGAGGGATACTGGCATTTTAATTAATTTAATTTTGATTCATTAATCAACGACTGTCACATATCAAATGCAAATTCAGGGCAAGGAATTGTGCTTTTAATATTATAAAAAGCCTGAATAATTACCTCAGAAGAAATGTATTTTCAAGTAATGGTTGCTCATATTTTGATAATTATTCTTTTAGTTTAATTTTTTTTCAGTGCAATGTTTATTTGGATTTTTTTTCTAACAAGGCAGAGGGAGGGAGGGGGAGGGAGAGGGGAGGAGAGAGAGCAGTTTAAGTTTGGTCAGTGCTTTTATAATGTATTGTTTTTCTCACCAGTAGAAAAAAAGTTATTTTTTAAATTTTATTGAGATGCATGCCTTCCCTCAGATCCCATATTTCTCTTTCAAGTACTGTCTACACATGACAGTTCAAGCCTAAGGATGACAAAGATCTGATTCTGCATTCAGTTCTGGTCACCACAATGTAAAAAAGATGTGGAGACTCTAGAAAGAGTGCAGAGAAGAGCAACAAAGATGATTAGGGGACTGGAGACTAAAACATATGAAGAACGGTTGCAGGAACTGGGTATGTTTAGCTTAAGAGAAAGAAGGACTAGGGGAGACATGATAGCAGTGTTCCAATATCTCAGGGGTTGCCACAAAGAAGAGGGAGTCAAACTATTCTCCAAGGCCTCTGAGGGTAGAACAAGAAGCAATGGGTGGAAACTAATCAAGGAGAGAAGCAACTTAGAACTGAGGAGAAATTTCCTGACAGTTAGAACAATTAATCAGTGGAACAGCTTGCCTCCAGAAGTTGTGAATGCTCCAACACTGGAAGTCTTTAAGAAGATGTTGGGTAGCTATTTGTCTGAAATGGTATAGGGTTTCCTGCCTAGGCAGGGGGTTGGACTAGAAGACCTCCAAGGTCCCTTCCAACTCTACTATTGTATTGTATTATTGTATTATTGTATTGATAATAAAGAAGGAAATGCAACATTATATTTACATGAATCTGTTTATTTTGAAAAAGAAGGAGTGGCAATTTAAATAGGTCACATCACCCAGACCTTTCTGTTTTAATATCCTTCTTAAATAGATTAAATCAGTTGCTGCCCCACAAAATGCCAGGGACTGAGACCTAAAAAACCTCTAGCTCTGAATGGGTTGAGGGTGAAGAAGGTACTACAGGAAGTGTTTGTGAGGCTGCCCAATCCATGATGAAAGTATATCAGGAAGTATGAATAGAAAGATAAGAGCCAACCTCTTATTTGTGTGATTTTGCCTGATAGATTAAAAGTCTCTTACTATGGAGTTTTGGAAGTTCTTGGCCAATGTTCCTTGTTCCCCTTAGTCATGTCTTCAGAGTCATCAGACTGTCTACATTAAGGTTGTGAGTGACAGGCAGATATGGCCAACAGAGTTAGGCTCCTGTCCCAGGCTCTTTGAGGCTCTACCTGGATGAAAACTCCTTTTGTAACTGGGCCTCATTAGTAGGGCATGCAGACGGAACAGGGCACCCTTTCTTGTTGTCTGTTCAAGTATAACCTTTCAAAAACCCTGTTCGTAACTTATCTGATGGCCAGCAGATTATATATCAAGGCTTCACCAAACCCTGTTGGAAATTCAAGTCCAGATTAGCCAATGTCATAATGAAAATGCTTCTTTGGCCTTGACTGGGCTGTGTCAGATCTTCACAACCCACCCTAAAAATCCTGTCTGCATGCAGTATAGACTGTTTATTCGTTGTGCTCATAGGCATTTCATTTATTATAAAGAGAGAGCGGGGAGAAGAAAAAATTAAAATGTAGCCTTGCTATAAGCCATACAATACAGCCTTACAGCCCTGCATTTATCTCAGGGCATTGCTCCCAAATGGGTAGCTCACGTTCAGAGTTTTCAACAACTGGGGGGGGGGGGGGATTTGTCACTTGTAGGGCTGATCTGCATCACAGAGAGTGAATTGTCTGAATGCAAAACATGATGGTAGAAACAGGACAGGTGGGGGAAATCTTTTTTTTAAAAAATAGGTTGTGTTGTGTTGATGTATTCTATGGAAGACAAAGCTGGGAAGGAATATTAATGAATAATAATCCTTTGGGACTATATTTTTCGAAAGGGATGGTCGATGACCTAATTGCATGAGATCCTCTCATTCTTTCATTGATTGTATGCCCTCAAATGCAGTGTTTAGTTGGATTTAGCTTGCTTCTAGGCTGGTAAATTCCAAAGTTCCTCAGCAGCCTTAACCAGTTGATTAACACAGCACCCCTTTCTTTAATACTGGGCACCACTGTCACTGCAATGGGAGATGGGGATCATTTATAGACTGTCCTATATGATGGAGTTCTGGAGTTAGATCTTACTAGGACCACTGCTTTGACTTCAAGAGAGCTTTTAAAAGATCCTTAAACTGAATGACTTTTGCTAAGATAGACAAAACATACCTCAACATTTACCAGTCGCTAGACTTTATACTTTGGTGCAGTGATTAAGACATTAGGGGGAAAAAATAAGACTATAAATTTTAGTTTTGTCTTTTGCCTTGGGCACAAAGCCAGATGGGTGAGTTTGGGCCAATCACTTTCTTTCAGCCCAGAGAAAGAACAAATGGCAAATCACTTATGAAAAAAATGCCAAGGTGTGCAAGGATTTGAATTGAACACAATTAAACAGAAAGGGGGAGGGGAGGAGAAAATATACAAGGAAAGTACTATTTCCTTTGGTAGTCATTGCTAACTAATAGTTTAATATCATTAAGCATTACAGTTTTTAAAAATAGAATTATTATGAACTAAGAAAAATAAAAGAATAAAAAGAAAAAAGAAGTGCAGAAAATAAAAAATAGAAAATAAAAATGATATAGTAAAGAAAAAGAATAAAAGCCTGACTTCCCCTTAATTCAAAAAGTATAATTTTTTTAATGTTATCATATTTTCTTACAATACAACAAATGATATTTTTCTTCCCTATCCCATTTTGTATCTAGAAAAAAATCCTAAAGCCTCATCATTCAGTTCTGATCAGTTAAGTAAGGGTTACCAGAGATAATAATATATGTATTTGATCAACCTTGATCAAGTAAATGAATTTTAAATTCCTTCCTTTTACTTTTAACAGTCCTGCTCTTAAACACTTTAAGTAATGTTTTAAACTTGATTTCTTTTTTTCTTTTTTGCCTTTTCTCATAAGATTCTTCTAAATGTTAACAAATCTATTTTGTAAATTTAATATTGGAAAGTTTTACAGGTCACTCTTTCAGTAAGAATATCCTTTTAATTAGTGAAATATTAGCAGGTTTCATGTGTATATTTAGTGTAGCTTCTCTTTTCCATACCATTCTTGTAACCTGTCATGTTTAAATTCAGTCTCACTATTATCCAGTAAAACAGTTTCCTCTTCCATATTTTAAGGACAGTCTGTCTATAATGACAGCCACTCTTAAAATAAACATCTAGGTCCATTGTTAATAAATATCCCTCAATATATCAAAATACATTGATATTTTAATGATAAAATGATTTTGCTCCATCCTATATTAGTAAGTCAAATGTATGTGTTCTTCTCTTTTAATTGCAATATTTACTTCCTTTTAGTTTCATCTAGTGTCCATCCTTCAAAGTCCCATACTACATTAACAATCCAAAGCAACAATACATGCCAATCATAGTTTGGGCTAAGATGGCATTCCTTCATCTTTTAAAGTTCTAAAACTACTGAACACTGTCTTGCACTTTCTTGTGAGGAGCAACTGTGTGGAGGACTTGTGGGTAATCCCAAGTTTTCTCCTTGTCCAGAGAGGAATCCTGAAAAGCGGGTCCATTTGCCAACTCTATCGTTTACTATAGCCATCAGTTCTGCTCTCCATCTTTCATTTCTTCCCCAGAAATCTTGTTAGCTAATAGTGTTGGTGTTACATTATTTTATGTTTCAATCCTTAATTAAAAGCAAACAGAACTGAACTAGACTCATGCTTTCATTTCATTCATTCATTCATTCATTCATTCATTCATTCATTCAAATAGACTCTGTTATTCTATTCTGTATGTATAAATATTATCTTTTTATCTGTCCTGTCCCAAGCCAAGCACACACAAATGTACAAGAGTGCCTTATTTTTCTTTACTAAACGAGGCTTGCAAACACACTCACTTTGCAGTATGGAAAAAAAATTTCCCCATAGTTCAGGAAGTTTAGCTTACAAGATATCCTAGTCAAAACTGCATGCAAGAGAGTAATCATGCAGAGTCCGCAGCGTCCGGCAGCAAATGTGGTGGTGCTGTTGGAGGAGGAGGAGTGGGAGGAGTGGGAGGAGGAGGAGGAGGAGGAGGAGGAGGAGGAGGAGGAGGAGAAGAAGAAGAAGAAGAAGAAGAAGAAGAAGAAGAAGAAGAAGAAGAAGAAGAAGAAGAAGAAGAAGAAGAAGAAGAAGAAGAAGAAGAAAGCAATTATTCTAGTGGCGGCGGGGGCTTTGGGGGTTCACTTCAGCCACAGTGCCAGGCGCAAGCGGCTAGGACTGGCTGCCCACAAAGGACCTCCCCAGGCTTGCTTTGTGGAACATGGGGTGACTGACAATAGTTTGAGTGGGCGCAGCCAACGCAAACTACCATCAGTTGCCTCGCGCTCATCAAAACAAGTCCGGGGAGGTCCTTTGCGGGCGGCAGTTCTAGCCACCTGCAAAGGACCTCCCCTGCTTCCGGAGCCTGTGACAGTAGAAATCACTGCACGGCAGTGCAAACTGCTGGGTGGTGTTTTCTTGCCACGTGTGTGGCCGCGCACCTTACAAAAAATCAGGACTTTTTAAAAACGCCATGGGACGCAGGACAAATTATTAAAAATCGATACTGTTCCACCAAAAGTGGGACGTCTGGTCACCTTATGTTACACTGACTATTTTGGTAACTGAATTACTGAACCGTGTATGACTTGGACTGTTAACCAGACTCTGAATACCTCTATATTTCTGCATAGTAAACTACTATATTTTTATACTATTCAGTGTCTATGTATGCTGGTTTGTGCATGTTATTCAATATCACTCTCATTACGCATCTCTGCATACTCGATCTTCTAACGGGGAGCTTAATTACTTAACAAGTCTCACAGAGTGCCCTTGCTCTATTCTCTTTGCAGCCCGCTGAGCTCTTGCATTGGAAGGGAGGGTAAGAAATCCATGCCCTCATCTTCAGAGAGTGACAGCAGCTGTGTTTGCTGGGTGCTGGTTTGCCTCAACTCTTCCATCTGCTCAGACAGTAGTCCGTCTGGTGGTGCTGGAGTTGACTGTTCATTGTCTGTCAGCACTTCTGAAACTGGCTCTGGCACTGGCTACTCCTTGTCCATCCCTTTCTCTGATTCCAAATCTGAGCCCACCATGACAATATGCAAAATCACAAATTGCCCTATTGAAAAGAGTTTTCCAATAGGAAAAAAATTGCTTATATGTTAGCCTAAGAATATATATATATATATATATATATATATATATATATATATATATATATATATATATATATATATATATATATATATATATATATATATATATATATATATATATATATATATATATATATATATATATATATATATATATATATATATATATATATATATATATATATATATATATATATATATATATATATATATATATATATATATATATATATATATATATATATATATATATAGGCAGGCTGTTTTCACTTTATTGGACAATGTTCACAAATAACTATAAAGTTAGACTTTGATCCCATGAATAGAAATAGGGATAGATACTCTTCACTGACACATATGATTGTTCTTACCTAAAATGAATTTCCCTGAAACTGTTTCCTTGGAATTTGCTTTCAAGTTAGGGGATAAAGCTTCACAGCCTGTGTGTGGTATGTGCATGCTTTCAATTTTACTCTGATGAAATGGTTGTTTCCATTGCTAGAACTGCTGTAGAAATGTAGTACCTTTTACAGGGAAAACATACAAGAATTTTGTTTGATACAACATATATTGCATTCTTTAAACTAAATCCTTTGAGGCACTAACAGTAGAACCACAAATTGCTCTAATAGTTTTGGGTTTGAGCAAGTAAGAAGCTGTGGAACAGATGCAGATGTGACTGGAAATAGTTTGTGTTTTGATATTGTGCTGAGAAATGCTCCTCATAGTAACTGAGGAATTCCAAAAAGGCCTTCTGGTCCTCTTTTCATTCCAGTAACCCACAAGTGCTGCTTCTTGGCATCTAAAAAGGAAGCATAGATGGAAATGCTGGGGAATAATCAGAACATGTTTGGAAAAACATACTTTGGGATGGTTGGGCTTTGGAGGAAAACACAAAGACGTAGTGATAGTATAGAAGTACATAAAATTATACAACAAATGGAGAAACTCTGTCTTACAATGTTAGATGCCAGACTTGACCAAGCAAAGCAATTCAACATAGACAAGAATAAATACTACTGATTTATACATTCATTCATTTGCAATATTCACATCCCACCGCAATAACATTTTTCATGAACTGTGAGTGGGTAACAACAAGATCAAGGATAGTATAGAAAAGTCAAAGAATAATGTAAACCCATAATAAAGCACTGATAAACAACAAAGAGCCAAAATCATGCTGGAGTGAGAGGGTTTCATAAATGCAAAAAAAAAAAAAAATATGACACCATCCACAATCAATCTGTGGGACAACTAGCATAATATGCTTGAGTGGCTGAAAAGAGGGGTTTAAATAAGGCTATTGATAAAACTGTACATGCTATCTAGGTACACTGGTTACATTAACCACAATGTCAAAGGCATTAGGACTTTCAATACCAGCGGCTAGAGAATACAAATGGATACAGTGGCTATGCATCCTTTAAAGCAGGGGTGTCCAAACTTGAGAACTTTAAGACTTGTGGACTTCAACTCCCAGAATTCCCCAGCTGGCTGGGGAATTCTGGGAATTGAAGTCCACAAGTCTTAAAGTTCTCAAGTTTGGACACCCCTGCTTTAAAGGATAGTTCTTTATTTCAGAAAGCTGTCCTTTAGATTTATTCATTTTTCAAAAACTTACTTTTGTCCTTTATTTTGATCATTTAACTTTTACCGTTGCACTTAATGCAAAGTCTTTCACATTCAAGTGGAAAATATGGAAATTGAATTGTCCTTTCAAAGTAAATTTACATACACGATTTGATTTTAGATATTATTATTATTAGAATATGTGTTTTTAAAAAGTTTTCTAGGTTTTAATCTTAAATTTCCCTGTGTGAAGCAAAGTTAAGAACATAAAGAATTCTTATGAACCCTTTCCAATTTGTCACATTTTCTCGTTTGTCCTTTATCTTTTTCCAAGAAAATATAATCACCGTGTAAATGGAAGACCTCCTGCTGTACCATTGCCTGACCTGTGGTCTTCTCAGAAACATTGCATTGGTCACTGTGGGATCTTATGTGCCTTTATTTGATCCTGACTAACTATGCTTATATTATTCTCTTACATTTAGTATCAACATTGATCATTATCACTGGTACCTGGGGAAGAAAAACAGGTAGGTGCATGATAGATGACACGTGACACAGTCCCACCAATCCCTGAAGAGACAAGTAGAACCACATAATTATTGCCACAATTCTGACTGTTCAAAATTACAAAGCCTACATGACATAGGGCCGCCTGTGGGCCGGATGCGTTGTGTGCACCCCAGCTCCGCAAAAGGAAAAAAAGTCCTAATACATCATGACATGGTAAGTTTGACACCCGTGGCATAGGGTCTGGTTACTTGAGGGACCAGTTGTCTCCCATTTTGCCCAGTTGGTTTGATCTGACAGGGCTGACATTCTGGATTCTATCAGTTAAACAATGTCACCTATTAGGACCCTGGAAGCACACCTTAAATGTAGCATAGCCTGCCCTTTGGAATGAAGTCCCCCCCAAAAATTCAAATGTTCCACCGTACAGGTATTTCAAAGAACACTGAAGGTACGACTCTTTGCCAATGCCTTTAAAGAGAATGACTGATGTCATTTTTCTCCTTTTCTTTCTTTCTTTCTTTCTTTCTTTCTTTCTTTCTTTCTTTCTTTCTTTCTTTCTTTTGTTCGTTCGTTCCCATGAAATACCATTTGAAGTAAGAACTGGTGGGACCATAAAATAGACAAAGTAATTGAAAATGAAGAAGCTAAAGTGCTTTGCGTCTTTAGAATTCAAACAAACAAGCATTCTGCCATGCAACACCTCAGATTTAACAATTGTCGATAGAAAAACAAAAAGTTAGACTTTCTGATCTCTGGAGAGAAAAGAATAGAAAAACTGGAGAAAATCATGACATACAAAGACCCATAAATTCCTGTGACAAAAAAAAAAGCAAAGTCAGTACCAATAGTAGCAGACACTTTAGGTGCAATCCCAATGCACCATTTGAATGGCATCCCCATTCAAAGTTACTATCAGTCAGTTGCAAAAAGCAAAGTTACCATCAGTCAGTTGAAAAAAGCAACTTTACTTAGCTTATATTCTGCAACAAAACCTTTAACATCATCAAGCAACAACGTCAACATATCCCTAGGGAAGGACTCAATACAATACAATACAATACAATAGTAGAGTTGGAAGGGACCTTGGAGGTCTTCTAGTCCAACCCCCTGCCTAGGCAGGAAACCCTATACCGTTTCAGACAAATAGCTATCCAACATCTTCTTAAAGACTTCCAGTGTTGGGGCATTCACAACTTCTGGAGGCAAGCTGTTCCACTGATTAATTGTTCTCACTGTCAGGAAATTTCTCCTCAGTTCTAAGTTGCTTCTCTCCTTGATTAGTTTCCACCCATTGCTTCTTGTTCTACCCTCAGGTGCTTTGGAGAATAGTTTGACTCCCTCTTCTTTGTGGCAACCTCTGAGATATTGGAATAATGCTATCATGTCTCCCCTAGTCCTTCTTTCTCTTAAGCTAAACATACCCAGTTCCTGCAACCGTTCTTCATATGTTTTAGTCTCCAGTCCCCTAATCATCTTTGTTGCTCTTCTCTAGGTTGACAAATATGCCAAATCCAGTCTAAACACCTGGCTGACTGTGGAGCAAAAAGTAATAACGATTGCAATCTAGCAGATTAAAGGTGGACCATTGAAACCCATCAATTACATTAAAGTGCAGGATTAAAGCACCAGTGTAGAAGTCACAGTCCTTCCAGATTGCCATTGTGAATTATCTACATGCCTGGGAAAAAAAACATAACCGGTGGCATCTACTTCCCCACGAACCACTCTTCATTGTAATATTGGCTTCTCCATAACTCAGCACCTGCATCACGACGATCTTTGTATTTGTTCTCAGACAGATCCTATTTGTCTTGTGACTCTATCTCAGTTGCCATATTTTGTATTTTTTCAGGTCATACAGTCCTGAGCAGTAATAGAGATTACCTGCCTTAGAGAGAAGGAGGTTGACTTCCTTAGATGGTGTTACCAATTACTATATTAAATATTATGGATAGATCTGTAATGAATACGTTAAATAACACCAATAAGAATTCTATGCTGGGATATAGAGACATGTCTGCTTTAATATGATAGCAGCTGCCACATCCTGAAATGCTGTAGTAGTCAGTATCCATCAGTAAAAAATAGATATTGAAATGCTTTTAACTTATATCTAGATTACTAACCCCAACCATTCCACCCCTTTGCTTTGGAGAAAGCCCAGTCTGATGCTGCTTGGTGGCTGCTGATAGAATTATTGCAGGGCTATTCGGTTGTCTTTGCTAACCCAGGAATCAATTGGCAGCATCATAAATATTCTGTATAATTTGAAAGGGTAAAAAAAAAACATCTGCAATGGGTTTAGTTGTAAGTATAAATTGTCATTTCTTCCGCACACCTCAAACCAATTCAGTAATAAAGCATTTTATTTCTAGGACTCCTCTGGAAGGCAACATGTTTTTGCATTTTTATGTAATTCTTAGTTGAACTACAGATTTTATTAAGTTTTAAACCAGAATTGAAAAGCAGAGCAGCTACACTGATCATTGGTTGAGGTTGATTCTAGGCAAGAATGCTTCACTGGTACTAAAGTGTTTGTTTACTGAATTTATTTTTAAAAATATACCACCTTTCTTCCCTAAGGTCCTTAACTTCCACAGAAATTTTGTTAATTCAAATACACCTTGAATGTTCTTTGAACCATGACCATCCTTCCTTCCTTCTTCCTTCCTTCTTCCTTCCTTCTTCCTTCCTTCTTCCTTCCTTCCTTCTTCCTTCCTTCCTTCTCCTTCCTTCCTTCCTTCTGAAATTGACCCCCTAAATTAACTCAGCATGATGGTCCCTGAAAGTCTTTTTACTTCTTTTTAAAGAAATAGCAATCTTGTTTCTAGTCTATGAAAGTGCTCTAAATCCCAGAAGTGAGATTGCAAGAGAAATTTCCCTTTTCTGGAGGCAAAGGCTTATATTGAAGTCTGTGATGGTCCTGGTCATTTGATTAATTAAAGCCATCCTTCCAAATTCAAGCTTTCATCCTATCTATTTATTGCTCCAATCTGATTAATGTGTATGTCTCTGTGTTAAGATAATTTAGAACAGGGCCTGGTTTGATTGGATTGGAATGCTGCATCCCGAAAGAGCTTGGATAATGTTTATGGCTTTTGGGAGCTGTGGGTTGAAAAGCTATCCATCAGCCTGGCTTCCCCTATATTGTGTGACTATAAAGTTTTGTTGATTAATAGGAGTTGAATGCAAATATTCATCTTTTCGGGGGAGTCTTGGGCATGGACAACTGTGCCTATTGGTTATTTAATTGTTTACCTAGCAACTCTCAAGCCAAGTTCTTTGAGTCACATATGTAAAAATATTTTGAATATAATACAAAACAGTAAGTATGCAATTATAGTATCACCACAGAGGTAAACAATTACAAACACAGAGAAACAGCTCTTGAAATTTCAACAAACAAAAGAAAACCTCAAAAGCCATTACAAACTTTTGAAAAGTCTGGAAGCATTTTTTTAAAAAGAGTTTTCACTTTAGCCAAGGAAAGAATACAAGAAGAGTATTCACATTCAGGATGCTACTAATGCAAAGACTCTCTACTTAGCACCAAAAATCAAATATAAGTCAGTATATTTTGACAAAGTGACTTAAGAACAGCGCGCACACACACACACACACACAATTTGACAGAGTGCATTCAGTTAAATACCAAATTAATTTTGCAAGTCATGAGATGAACAGTCTGCTAAATTGGAGTTATCCATATGCATGCACTTGTGGAATACTGGCATTATATCTTACAACTCTTCAAACATTTGACCAAATAGCAATTAAACAAAACAATACTGGAGAAACAAGCAAAAGATGAGCATTAGACCTGCGGTTTAAAGATGTTCAACCAAAAGACATTTTTCTTGGCTCTCAGCAAAAAGTCTGATTTTATTTCTCAATCACCCTTTTAAGGTCCTTTATCTTCCCCATAGTCCCTTATGGTTTCCTCCAAGGACTAGATTCCCTCATCCCCAAAGGGTTTTATTTTCCTAAATCCTTGGAATCTAAATGTCCCTCTTGTCAAAAGCACAACTATTTCTGTTTCACTTGCTGATGTACAAGCTAATGTAGATGCTATAGAACCAGCTCAGTATTTGTTGATTTTTATATTTAGTTAATTCACATGACCCTTTAAATATAGTAGATTGGTAGATTAGTAGATTTTCTAGGCTAAATGCAAAATGCTAGTGTTCAATGTCTCACAACTTGGTTCTGTCCTGTGGTCTTCTCCATCATCAGCTCCAGCCTTCTGAAGCTAGGCATGCATACATAAGATCTAAATTCTTCCTGGGGGCTATTCCCTTGAGGAATGCTCTGTTGATACAGATTTATTAGACTGCAACCTTGTATTGCTTAAGGCTGTCCATAAAAACATGGGTTTTCGAGAAGTCCCTTGTTTAAAAATTCATAGCCTCTGAATGTACCTTGGCTTTTATGTTTTCTTATTATCTTGATAAATGCTATTATTCTTGGAGTTTTAAGATTGTTTAAAAGAATTTTATTTCTTGTTCAGATTTCAAAGATTTTTAATCACGGAAAGCTTTGTTGCCTTGAGTTCCCTTTCATGGAATTGGGTGTGATGTAATTAATTAGTTATCATCAAATCTAGTTGGCTTCCAAATAACTACATAGACAAATGCTTGCCATCTTGACCTCCTTTAGTGATAATTCATTGCTCTTCCAGGGACATTCCACTCGTCTCTTTGAACTCATCCATCTACCTTCCCCTTCCCTTAGCCTTGCCAAGCATAATAAGCATCAAAAATAAATAAATTAGATGTGAATGAACTAAATAAGCTGTTTTACTTTTGTAGCAAAGCCTGTTTGACAGGTTGCACCATATCATTTCCTCAAGGACCAATTCTGGGCATAGCTGGACCAGAAAGAAGAAAGAATTATCCTTTGTTGTTCTTCCACATGCACCATGTCAAGTTTACTGCCTGGATTTTTCCTCTGAATTGTAATAACAAATACTTGAGCTTTTGAAAGAAGTCTGGTGCATGCTGCTGTTCTCTCAGAGACAATATCTCTATTGCAGAGCACATGGCTCAGGGAACCCTGGGCTCTTCATTTGTCTGCTGACTGATTGAAACAGTTCTTTCTTTTGTAGTCATGAGCTCACAGCCCAAAGTTAGAAGTTCATCAAGCACCTGGTAGCATCAAGCATCAGGTTTGGATGGAGAACTGTATTTGAGTTGGGAATGCAGCTTTTACAGGCTCTTGTTACCACAGTAGAAATAATAGAGATGTTTTAATTATAATAATTTGCCAAATCAGGCTTTTTTGTTGTTAAAACAGAATCAGTAACAGTGACACTATAATAGAGTCTGGGCAGTTTTCTAATCCAACTTCCTATTGAAGCAGGAGATCCTACACCTTTCTGGGTAAATAGTTATCCAGATGAATCTCACAGAAGTATCCAGATAGATATCAGTAGACTGGTCTTCCTCAATCTGAAGCCATCCCCCCCAAACACACACACACACACACACACACACACACAAACACAAATCATGCTATTCCCAGAATTCCCCATCAGTTATAATTTAATTTATATAATTTGTTCAATTTAGGCACCATCTAACTCCAAACTGATTTTGAGTAGAATACAATAAAATCAAACAGAATAGAAAATATAATACTGTAATTTAAAAAAAATTATCCAGATTGGAGAAAATTGTTCCAGAAATATATCACCTCTTCAATTTCTAATCTTAGATGAAGTGTTTATATTCTGTTCATAAAGTAGTAAAAAAAAATTCTTTTACACACACACACACGTATCCTGAATCCAAATTAAAACAATTTGGATTTCCATATCAAAATGGAAAGCAGCAGGAACATGAAACTGAATTCTTGAAAATTTGCACAACTAAATCCTATGAAATCCACTGCAATTAAAATGGGAACCTGAGAATTTCCAGATTTATGAACATTTTTGTTGGTTTAAGGAGATCAGATCTGATGAGATGAGGAAGATAAACATGCTTTTTCCTTTTTTTAAAGAATTTTCTCTAAATTCTTTAAAATTGTGTTTCATTCAATATGGAACAGGTAGAGCTTCTCTATATATTTATGGGATGTCATAAGCTCTTTTCCTCAACTCATTTTTTCTTTTGCTCCTAAAGGAAGCTCAAGTAAAAAGCTGAAAATTTGAAATTACTTGAATGAAGCACAGAAAAATGTCATTTCTTGTTTCAAAACATCCCTGATGCCAAATCACAGAGCAAAACTTCTTATTTCAAATTATGGAAGACAGCCCAAATATATATTATTTCAGAACCATAAATTGTATTGCTGGAAGTAATAACAATCTTAAACCCTTGAGGATACTTCTTTGCCTCTTTGGTCATGGATTTGCATTCATAAGGCTGTAATATTGGTGCTTTATTCTATTGCAGCATCCTAACACCAACTATTGAGAGTGGACATAATTTTAAAAAGCAGCTTGATTGTTCATGCTATGGGCAGCAATTCTGACTTTGGAGGAAGTGTGTTGTTATTAGAATTTGGGGCTCTCTTCTTACATGTGTATATAACTGTAAGCATATGTCACGTCTGTAAATGCAATGTCATGTCTCCCGTATATTAATTTTAACAAAAGAAAAGAAACAACTTTACAAAGAATAGCATATTTCTTAACATATTTTCAAAGAACAGCATATTCCACCAATAGTGGGGTTTTTTCCCCTTTTTTTAAATGTGTATTCATGTGTATCATGTGTATTCTAGACCAAGATGTGATACCTGTAACTTTCCCAATATTTGTCCATACAAACCACTCCTAGCACCCCAGATCTTTGGATATGTTGGCTGGAGTTTTGAAAACTGTAGTTCCCAGTTCCCCATCTGTGTTTAGACCATTGTATAATATGTCCAAACAAATAATATTTAAACATCTCATTCATATTTCTGTAATTCTTGTAAGTAGGAAAATGTGGGAATCATCTAATTTGGGTTTGGGAAATTAAATTCAATGTGACAATTAACAGCAGGAGAAGACTAGGCCTTAACAACCAAGTTAACTTTGATTCTTGAAAATAATGTTTCCATATGTTTTGTGGAATGCTTCTTCACTCTTTTCTTTGGAACTGAATCAAACATCTCATATCCCATCCCCTAATACACATCCACTTAGAATTAGACCCATACAGATGATGAATTCTAAGGATTTCCAGATGAACATGCAGTCTCCCTAGCTGGGTAGTATGAACTTTTATTTATTTACTTATTTATTTGACTTTTATCCCACCTCTATTACTCTATAGTAATTCAAAACAGCAAGCATACGTAATATTTCTTCCTCCTCCTCCTATTTTTCCCATAACAACCTTATGAGGTGGGTTGGATTGAGAGAGAGTGAGTAGCCCAAGGTCATCCAGCTGGCCTTCATGCCTAAGGTAGGACTAGAGCTTAGTCTCCTAGTTTCTAGACCAACATCTTCACCACTGCACCAATTGTTGTGGCAGAAAGAACCTTCCATACCAAACTAGGTTGTAAATATACTAATGTGGGGCAAAGTCTTAAGGTTCATAAAGTGGAACACAGTCTCCCATTTATCAGTCAAAGCAGCTGATTCTATCTTCTAGCATCCTATGGCAAATGATATTGTACACCTATTTAGGCTACAAAGCTTCCCTAGATTTTCTTCATGACACAAATTCAATTTCTCTTCCAAATAGTACTTCTAAAATTACAGCTCAGCATGCAGTCTTTACAGAACACTTGGCAAGCTGGGTGTACTTATTTATCTTGACTTCAAAATGTAAATAGTTTATTATTTTACCTTAATTTCCCCTCTATGGGATGTACTCATGAAGGTGGCAGAATAGATAGAGAAGCTATCAGAAGTAGTAGGTGTATCTACTGATAGTAGGAATGAATTTGTACTTAAATTAATTTCTTTGTGCAAATACATTGCTCTATTGTGAAAATATGTTGTGGCAGAAAGAACCTTCCATACCAAACTAGGTTGTAAATATACTAATGTGGGGCAAAGTCTTAAGGTTCATAAAGTGGAACACAGTCTCCCATTTATCAGTCAAAGCAGCTGATTCTATCTTCTAGCATCCTATGGCAAATGATATTGTACACCTATTTAGGCTACAAAGCTTCCCTAGATTTTCTTCATGACACAAATTCAATTTCTCTTCCAAATAGTACTTCTAAAATTACAGCTCAGCATGCAGTCTTTACAGAACACTTGGCAAGCTGGGTGTACTTATTTATCTTGACTTCAAAATGTAAATAGTTTATTATTTTACCTTAATTTCCCCTCTATGGGATGTACTCATGAAGGTGGCAGAATAGATAGAGAAGCTATCAGAAGTAGTAGGTGTATCTACTGATAGTAGGAATGAATTTGTACTTAAATTAATTTCTTTGTGCAAATACATTGCTCTATTGTGAAAATAGGGAACATATGTGTTTAGAATGTGCTTTGAAAGAATGCAAAAGATTATTAACTGAGACCAATTAGAGAGAGATTGTAGACATTGGATGTAGACTTCTTAATCTCTCTTTTAATACAGCTTTCAATACTCTTGTCTGTAGTATCCTTCTAGATTGGATCCAGAGGTTGGGAATTAGTGGCACTGTTTTCCATCGTGGCAATCAAGGAAAGGACCAGTTGCTTTCAGTATTTGCTGAGGACAGAGGACATTCCCTAGGTCCCTCCTTTGTAGGAGTGTTCAATGCTCTTTCACCTTTACATAAAATTTCTGGCTGAGGTCATCCAAAGATGTGGAGTTTGCTGTCATCAGCACTATAATTATTTATTATTTATTTAAATGTATTATAGCTGCCCACTCCTATAGACTGAGCAGCTTAAAAATATAAATACAAACAACATATGCAATTAAAACATACAACTCCACAGGCAGCCTGGACATAAATGAATTAAGGAATTATATTAGGGATGTGAACAAAATGGAGAAGATGTTTTGTTTCAGGAATGTTCCATTAGAATGCTCAAATTGGCTTTGCTTCAATTAAATAAAAGTTGCATATTCCAAGAGGAGGAGGAGGAGGAGGAGGAGGAAGGAGGAGGAGGAGAGGAAGGAGAGAAAGAAAGAACGAACGAAAGAACAAACGAACAACAACTACTATTACAACAGACCCCACAGCATATACTCACTTTGAAAAATGCTCCAAGGCTCAAGAAATCAACCCAAATAAAAGCACTGGTCATTTGAGCTATAAATGTTTTCTGAAGCTCAATATGGCTGAACATGTGATACAAAAATCTGCACAGCACAAGATTGAACCAGAACTCAACAAACTAGTGCAAACTATTAATGCACAGCAAAAAACATACAACCTCAACAATATTAGCAAAGAATTGTGTCTGAAACAGAACAGGCCTTGGACAAGCTCATCGACTTTCTTTCATTTGCCTGTTACCTCCATACACCAGAAACAAAATACATCTCGTACACAATCCATCCACATGAATTCTAACTTCCACAAAACAAGTTGTTTAAGAATAAGCAGTACTGCAACTTACTTCCAGGCAGCTGCCAGGAGTCTTGAGTCCTTACTGTAGAAATAGGAAACAGCAGAGTTACTCTTGACATGAGGCATGTGGTTATGAACTGCTGCTTTCCCTCAGCTTTCCATTTCTCACATCATCCCATCCAGGCTAGGCTTATAGCAACAGGGACAGTTTCTGTGTCTCAACATACTAAGCTAGGGGGAAATTTACATATATATGTATATCCCCAACCTAATCACAAGTCATAAAATAGAAGTTCAGCTGCAGTGCTCAGGATAGCTAAAATACTTGACACAGCACCACTGGGAGCAGCAACGTTTTCATCTGAAATATGAGGTTTGTTCTGATAGCTTGGAACATTTTGAACTTGGAACATATGCCTAAACTATATTATTTAGGCTGTCTCCATATCTGAACCTGTGATAGCTTTATAAAATATGGATGCATACATTGCAGCCTTCAGCTTAATATCACACCGCCCATGATTTAATTCAAAATAGATTACTTCAGACTTCTAATAGTTAGCTGTCCCATTCCTGCTGTATGATGTTCAGGACAAGAGTAAGATATGAGAATGTCAGAAAGAGGGGGGGGGGGAAAGAATGTATTACAGAGACAGCAGAGTCTCAGTTTCTGAAGTAATGTGTCTCTTTGAGAAATGAAACAAAACTGGCCTGCCCCGGTATAAAGTGGCTGAAACCAGCCAACTTCAGCCCAGCCATTACCTAGCAAATGTTCGCATTTTGGCATGACCTTTTCCAAAAGAACAAATAGTATATTTTTGGTGTGTGCAGAAACATTCCAGCGTAAATGCTTTACTGGCAGGTTATTGGAAATTTGCCACTTGAAGAGAAATGACACATCATGGCCAGTAGTGTCAAGTTAACATTTCCAAGCTGGACAATGTACAAATGGTGTTCTTGGAATGGAAATAGAATTAGATTAAAGTGATCTTGGTGCGGTGCAAAATCCAAACTGGCATCCAGCTGGCCACTGGAAAAGAGAAGGCTGCCGCTGCTGTGGGAATATGCTTAACAGCAGAAATATTTTAGTTTTGCAGATAAGGATTAGCCATAGGCACTGGGGGAGGAGAGCTCTATAATACAAACCACATGATCCAATCTTGCCGGCCTTCCAATCACTAGAAATGTATCATTTATTTTTAGCAGGAGTGAGGGTATATCATTTCTTTTCTGGAAAGAAAACATTTGAAATTAAATGTCAGCATTTTTATCCTAGTATGATTAGGAAGAAGGGAAGATGAAGAACTGAGTTTCAAAGTAGCAACAGTCATTTATTCCTTTTAAAAGGGGAGACTGAGGACAAACTAAACGGCAAACTAAAAAACATATACACAGAAATCAGTAGAACTTGTCTCTAAGTTTGCATCTCTTTAAAAATTTGGCGTGCTGTAAATTTCCAATTACCTGAAACAAATATATTGACTGAGTACTTATGTCAATCAAGGTGGCTTAGTATGGAATCTTCTTAACACTCTAAGACAGTGTTTCTCAAACTTGGCGACTTTAAGTCCTGTGGACTTCAACTCCCAGAATCCCCCAGCCAGCATAGCTGACATTAACATTGAGTCTTTATTGATTAGTCCTTGGGCCATATCAAAGTGCAAAGTTCCAGAAACAAATTATTTCTAAAATTTGGTAAAAGCAATTTAAAATGGAATTTGATAAAATACAATTTAAATGAAATTGGAATAAAATACGATTTAAAATGAAATTGAAATAAAAAAAAATTAAACTGTATATATTGTTACATAGGTTGCCAACTGCTTGCAACCACAGAAACATTCTGTGCCAGCTGTGTGTTGTGTCAAATAAGGGATCTGGAATGAGGGTAGCCCATGTCGAAGGGCGCCACTGTGCTCCAAGGTCTTACAAATAAATCAATGCTTTGAATTCCACTGCTAGCAAAGCAGGGTTTGTGTCCTTTGCAGAAAGCATGCAAATGCCCTTCATCACTCTGGAGGGCCATAGGTGATCAAATTTATTAACGTTCATCACAGCACTGGCTTAAAAGTAAACAAGGGAAGGGGATTAAAACAGCTTGACAAAACAAGTAACTTTCTTATTTGCTTGGTACTCTCTTTATCTCAAAAACTTTCCTAGTGGCCCATTGACAGCCTCACATAATAAAAACTTCAACTTTTTGTACTAATCTCTATTTATTTTGTCTTGATATATTAAGGCTGAAATCAATGCCATTTACTAATACCCCAGTACACTTTGGCTGTATGCTCTTTTTCTGGCTTCATTCTATCTTTCTCAAAAAGAGAAATATAAACAGTGAGTGATGTGGAGTCAGCAGAAACCTGATGGCTGTAAACTTTTGTAGATTGATCAGTAATATAGTTTCAGAATGTTATCCCCCCCACCCCCGTTGTCAAAGGATCTTAAGTGAGAATGAAGAGTATATCATCGGGGTGCATGTGTTATAATAGAAAGAAGAGGCAGGTTTATGTCTGTCTGTCTGTGTGTGTGTGTGTGTGTGTGTGTGTGTGTGTTTACACACAAGCATGTACAATCTTATCCTGTTCTTTTTTCCGATTGTAAAATTTGGGTTTAAATCAATTATAGTTCTGCTGAAGTCAGGGGAATTCTATGAGCAGAATTAAATCTAACGATTTCAATTTAACTACTTCATAGATATTCTTTCTGGATAATCTAGCCTTAAGCTCTTCAGGCAAAATACAAAGTGAAAAAATACCGTTGTGGTTCTGAAGAATACATTTTACCCCAAATATAGAAACCTAGATCAGTATAATTCCAGTCATTTCTAACTCCGTGGTTATGATTTGATATGGCTTGTAGATAAGCAGCTTCATGAATATCTGCATGTACGGTAAGTCTGCCTCTCTCTGTACAGGTAGAGTGACCACATTTCATAAGGCTTCTTCCTGGGATTTCAACCGTGTATGTTCAAATTCAGTAGATGGTCCTTTTCCTCGTCACCTTGTTATGAAAATCACCACCTGCTTAGTTTCCTGCATGGGAGACAATGTAAGAACTGTAAAAGAGATGCAGACAAAGAGAAGTTGCAGATGTCTTATGTATATCCCACCTACTGGGGGTTTCAATGATAAAACCTTTCCCATATGTAATTTGATGTATCTTTATGCCTCCCTTGGCATTTTCCCAAGCTATGGGAATCTCTTTTTGTCTTTGAAATATACATTACGATCCTAATTATTCAATGGAAACTTCTGCCATACTTCTGTAACCCATAGGAGCATTCACTTTTCTGTAGGAGGAATCTCTGGTCCTGTCAGCTTACCAAATGAGAGCTGGAAAAATTCAGATGACTATTAGATGGCAGTGAAAAGTTAAAAGTTTTCTGTATGTCTTTGTTGCTGTCTAGTGGTCATCAGGTTATTTGCAGCCCAGAATGGGTAGTTCTACTACACCTACAAACTCTATCCAACTTAGTGTTTTTAATGCAATTTGGTATACAATCTGCCAATAACATTCTTCCTCCATAGTTTTTTTTAATTCCCGAGGCTTTCAGTTTCCTATTAACATATGTTTTGTTCGCACCTTCCTGTCTATTCAAAAGCTATTTTGTAATGCAAGTTTAATAAATGTGACAAAGGCTAGCAGTTCTGGGCTGCAAAAATAAAGAAACACCTCAAGATGGCAACAAAGAAATTGATCTTTAGAGCCCTTTGCTGCCCTCTAGATGTTGCCTAGAATTGAACATCACAGTGCTGCTAGGCACTGTTTGCAGCCACTTATTTTGGCTTCTTTATGCCGAGTTACTACAAGGTGACAGGCATCTATAACATACTAATATGATGAGATGTCAAAAAGCGCATTGTGATATCAAAATGCAGGTGCTGTTATTTTTTCATAATGTTTTGTTAATGGACTCCTATAATGTCAACCAATCAAAACATTCCCATAGTATCTTAATTCAGTCAATAGCCAAGGGTTTTTTGAACCCACCACAAATGTGTAAGGTTGGTAGCTAACAAAAATCCCTTCAGTTCTCTCAAGGACTTTTATTATGAATTATTATTTTTTTGGAAAGGTTAATAGGGAGGGAGGGAGGGAAAGAAGGAAGAAAGGAAGGAGGGAGGGAGGGAGGGAGGAAGGAAGAATGAAGGAAGGAAGGACACAATTCCTTGCTCATACTCTCTACAAATTTGTGACTCATAAAAATATAAAAATATCCATTATCATAGAGCTGTGAAAATCAGCGAAGATCAGCAGTCAATAAAGCATTTGTAGTTTGGAAAATGGTTATCCTAGTAATCTAGTCAGCCTATAGCCTCAAAAGCAGAAACAAGAAAAGGCACAGGATATGTGATATTATATCACCCCTAGGCAAGAACAGAGAGAAGGGCTATGAGGTGATATAGAGCATACCGAATAAGGCTTCATATAGCAATAGCACTTAGACTTATACACCGCTTCATAGTGCTTTACGGCCCTCTCTAAGAGTCAGCATATTTTCCCCAACAATCTGGGTCCTCATTTTATCGAACTTGGAAGAATAGAAGGCTGAGTCAACCTTGAGCTAGTGAGAATTGAATTGCTGACAGTGAGCAAAATTAGCCCGCAATACTGCATTATAACTACTGCGCCACCATGGCTCTCTAGCACATATAACACATAGCACATTTGATTGCAGATCTAAAGGTTCAAAATTCAGAACTTGAGGCTGAGATGTCAGATGATAATTCATAACATTTTTTTTTATACAGGCTACTAGTGCAGAAATCATTCTAACGGAATAAAAGCTGTATGGAGAACATGCAAAGTACTATAAGGAGCTGTGCAGTACATGCCTCCCTATGAACAATGAATAATTCAGGTTTTTTTCCAAGGTTTCTGTAGCACAAAAGTTATAAAACATATGCAACTGTATATTAACTAAAAAAAATCAATACCCCAGCAGATTTGTGGATTGCAGAAGACAGAGATGAAAAAATGGCAAGTGAGCCAATATTTATTTTTTTAGTACCTCCAAAAATTGGACCCAGCTTTTGGAAACACATAGTACTATTCCTTTGGTTGCTGAATCTGGATGGTTGCACAGCTAGGCTGATTTTTTTCCAGATACAATTTGCTGCTTGAATTTGATGTTTTCTATTAGGAAAAAGTTCAGAGTAAGGCTGCTCCACTTAGTTGTTTCATTTTCACTATTCTTCTTCATTTCTGATAGCATTTTAGGTTCATTCAGGGCCAATTTTGTTTCACTGGGAAGCATCAATAACCAAGGTACTCTGAAAGTAGTACATCTCCTTGAACATAAAGCTGAAATAGAAATATAATTTTAAAACCTCTGCATTTGAAGGTTTTATGGAGTACAGGTGTTCTTTTCATTATGTTGTTCCAACAGCCAATTCCCTGTTCCTCTTTGGTTATGTTTTTATTGTGTGAGTCTTCTTTTTCTTTGGGATTATTTTCTTAAAAGTCACCAAAAGACAAATGTTGCATTCAGATATCACACTGAAACATGAATTGGCATTAGGCTTGAGTTTTTCCCAACTATTGTTGTGAGGAGCATTGAACCAGGCTATTAAAACTTTGCAAGTCATCATTTGTATTAAGCACCCATATATAAACACCATCACTAATGATTTTTATTAAATGTGGTTTGCTATTATATCTTGAACTCACAATCTGTAAAGACCATTCAAGTATTAACTCAAAATAAAAACTGGAATATTTGCCTATGCCAACCATTTCTACAATTTCTAGAACGAAGATTCAACTTTTGTCGGGTTCACACAATACGGGATTCCAGCAAGAACTGATCAGTCCAGCTATTAATGCAAGATTATGCTTGTTGTCCTTTTCAATTTCACTTCTATGATTAATTCTGGGAAGCTGGAACAGTTTGATGATGGAAAAGAGAAGGTTGTCACAAGGAGGGCAAACAGCAAAACCACCCCTGATGATTCCTCCTGGTGGCCTCATAAATATGCCAACAGCATGGGAACATAATCAAGCCTTGAGGTGCCTCAAAATCTAAGACCTATAGAATAAAAACATTCCGCAGACTACTCTCCGAAACTTCCAGGTTGGAGTGGAACCACAAAAAAACAATATCCCCAACACAAATTCTCAAAAGTAGATAGAAGCATTCCGTAGCTGATACTATCCAAAGCCACTAAACTATTCAGGAGGAAAGCAGGAACAAAATTTCTGTATCTCTTAACAGATGATCCATTAAGGCAGCTAATGGTATCTAGATATTCTGTTTCATCTGAGAGAACTTGGAGGTTTTTCACCACTGCCATATCACACACTTTGGCAAAAAAAAAAAGGGGGGGGGGAGTCAACAGTTGCATAAGAAAGGAGGACCTCTTCACGTGCAGAGGAAAATATTAACAATTATCAACTCCCTTTCAGCCAAGAGGGAATAGGCTCTAGAGGACTTGTGATCTAAATTCATCTACTGCCATCTTCATATCATGAAAGAAAACAGGTTGAAGTTGATTAAAGTACACAGAAGAAATTGGTCTACTAGCTTCTTGCTGACAACACCACTAAAAAAATGTCAATCTCATCACAGGGAAAGTCCATAAAGCCTTCTGTTTACCACTGAGATTTCTTCTTTTTCTGCCATTTAGTTAATTGGTTAGTTATTTGCTGCCCAACTCACTACGGGGCCACTCTGGACAGCTTACAACAATAAAATGGAGGAAAAATGATTTAAAAATGTAAAACTTTACTGAATAGCCTTTACTGAATAGCCTATATTCTGATAACTTGCTGAATAGCCTTTACTGAATAGCCTTTACTGAATAGCCTATATTCTGATAACTTGCAAATATTTTTTAAAAAAACTAAGTTAATTCATTTATTCAGACTTCACATAAATAGGAGTTCTGGACAAGGAGACGAATTTCACCTTGATGAGGTGACTGGTATAATGGAGACAAACAGAAGTCTTTCTAATTACTGGACATGGTGGAGAAGATCTTAGAAACTACAGAAAATAGTGTGACAGTTATAGTGTGACAGTTTTACTGTGTTTTTTAGAAGAATGTGAGAAGGAAAGACATGCTTTTTTTTTTTTTTGGAAAAGCAGTTATGAAGGAATATGAGCTAAAAGCATCCCGTAAAGAGAGACTGCATTTTCTACTGCAAAATTGGCGAATAAGGCACGTAAATTTATTCCATAACTAGATGATAGATTGCAGTAGGTGATGGGTGATGGATTCTATTCTATTTCTATTCTATTCTATTCTTAGTTCTGTTAGAAAGTACTTTATGCTTCAGTTTTAGGGAATTAGTTGTTTTGGTGCTTGTTGCACTTATTCATGCAAATAGCAGACATGGACAAGAATCAGTGTTCAACAGAGAACACTTAATATCTGTGACATTATTTTTCTATGAAGTGTGTTTCTTTTGAAGATACTTCTCCATAAAAGTGAAGCTATCTTCTCCATCTTTTTCCACTATGCTAAGCTACCAAGACATAAAATGAAAAAACAAAAAGGACTGTTATTTTTTACGCTTCTTCTCACATGAGTCCATAAAACGCTATCATGCAGTCTTAGTATGTATCATAAAATATCAGCTTTGCGAATCAGTTGCTTTCCTAGTGCAACTGGGGTTTAGGCAATTAATTTTTAAAAAGCAAATGTTCCACAAAGCAAGTAGTTACATCAGTTTTAAATGTGCATCTTATCTTTACAATGGCTTGTGATGATTCAGAGAACTGTCATTGATGTTTGCACTTAACTTCTATCTATAACATAGGAGTGCAAAATTGTGTGTGTGTGCGTGCACGCGTGCCTGTGCATAATGTGTGCATAAGACTTTCTTATAGCCAAAGGGAACACTATATCTGTGCCAAAAAGGTCAGTGAGTGAAATGATGACAGTACTATTACCTTAATCACAGGTTCTGTACATCTAACAATCTCTCCTTTGATTTGGTCTGACTGTCTTATTCAGTCCAATTGCAGCTATCAGCTTATAATATAATTACCTGAAAATGAACTTCACTGAATGCAGAAGAACTTATTTTTGAGGAGACATGCACAGGGTGAGAAATGGCACAGAAATATTTTAGTAAAAACAAAACTTAACCTTTTCTTACTTTACTCTTTTCACTTAATCTAAATACACGCAATGTCACCTTGGCAATATAATAGTATTAATACAAGTAGTCCATGACTCACCACCATAATTAGCCCCAAAATTGATGTTGCTAAGTGAGATATTTGTAAGGTGATTTTTCCCCTTTTATAACTTCTCTTACCACAGTTGCTAAGTGAATCATTGCCCTTGTTAATAACCAAGTTGTGAATCTGGCTTCCCCATTGACTTGTCAGAAGTTCTCAAATGGTGTCCATGTGATTCAGAGACACTGAAACTGTCATAAATATGAACCAATTGCCAAACATTCAAAATTTTGGTCATGTGACCATGGAGATGCTGCAATGGTGATAAGTGTGAAAAATGATCAAAAGTCACTTTTTTTCCAGTGGCATTGTAACATTGAATGGTCACTAAATGAACTATTATAAGCCAAGGGTTACCTTGGCTTATAATAGGGTTATGTTGTATTATGCAGTACTAGCTGGATACCCATGCTTCACGACTAAACAATGTGATTGGGCTATGCAGGAGAAATTGATTGAGTGGTGGTCGGTGATTGAAACACATAAGGGAATATTGCTCCTGCTGCCTTGAGTCCAGAAGCAGTTACATAGATGGAAGGCGTAGACATTTTGGTCAGGTACCAATATTTAGTACTGTAAGGAACCCCAGACCACTCCTGAGTGAAGGAGTGGAATGTCCGCCAGTTTGAACTGATGTAACGGAATGTGAAGCAACTGGAAGTTGGAACAGAGTTCTTTTCAGGTGGGGAGGGGGAGTAGAACTTTTTAGCATCAGAGCATGTTATTTACTGTATAAGAAATACTAATGATCTGAGGGTCATTTCAAAAAATCCTTTCTTAGCAAGCACCTAGAAGCCAAGGGAATTATACATGCCAAATTTCAAGTTTGTAGGCTTTACCTTTTACCTGGAGATTTCGTGATGAGTGAGTGGTATTTGCCATATATATATATGGCATAGCTTTGTCACAGTAGCAAGCCAGTCTGTTAGCCTTGTGAGGCAGTCCAGCCAGAAGCACAACCATGTGCACTAGCTTTATCTTTATTGTAGGGTTACATTAAGAGAATCTTGCAAGTCTGAAAGTGTCCCTTCCGTCCCACACTTTTACTCTCCCCAAAGTTAGAGAGGGCCCTTTCTGAGATGCTTTTGCTAACCTTTCTCTGTCAGACTCACATTTCATTTATTGGATGTTGTCTAAGCTTCCTCCTGTTGCTGAAGGTCATTCCCACATAGCATTACACAGTCCCGGAACCTTAAAATTAATCACTTTTGCATATTTCTAAATGAATATAGTAAATATACGTTTTAGAATTTACTATCTCCAGTTTTTGTTCTCTGTAGTAGACCTTAAATGTTCTTCACATTCTTAGATGTATTTAGGTATAAATAAAGCAAATAAGAATTATAGTAGGTCTCTTTGCTCATATTTATGTTTCCATAATTCCTTCTATTGAAATTGTTTAACAACCTTTTAACTACTGTCTAGCTTAGTATATTAAATTCTCTGAATGAATTTATTGGTGATGGCAAAGAAAAAATATGTAGGAAAATGAATTCCCCTTGAGATACATGGTATGACATGAACTTCCTGAAGTTATTTTCAAATGTTTCTGCCAGCACTAATAAATCTTTCAACTTTCAGAATAGGCTGTATTAATTAAAGAACTGGATTAGGTGTTTTCAAATTGCTGAAAGTTATATCTGCAATCGATTATGCCTGAAATGTAAGTTCAAAATGAAATATTTGGTATTTTAACAAGCAGACATCCAAACTAGTAGCAATAGCTTTTCAGATGTTTGATTAATCACATTTGTCTTGTAATTTTGCTTTATAGGATATTGGATTTAATATTTCCATATATTCTGTTTGTAAGCGACTGTTTATGTCTATGTATGGATAGGCAATGGCTAAAATGATGATGATGTTGATGTTGTTGTTGTTGATGATGATGATATAAATATACATACATATATGTGTGTGTGTGTGTCAGAGGTGGTATTCAGCATGTTCTGACCAGTTCTGGAGAACTGGTAGTGGAAATTTTGAATAGTTCAGAGAACAGGTAAATACTATCTCTGACTGGCCCTGCCCCCATTTATTCTCTGCCTCCCGAGTCCCAGCTGATCAGGAGGGAATGGGGATTTTGCAATAACCTTCCCCTGCCATGCCCACCAAGCCACACCTGCAGAACCAGTAGTAAAAAAAAATGTAAATCCCACCGCTGATGTGTGTGTGTGTGTGTGTAAATCACTTATAGAAAAGGAGGAACTTACCTGAGACTTACTCTCCCAACCTTTTAGAAAGCTTTATGAATGACGTTTTAATACAATTTTGAAAATGCCAGTGATTTTCTTTTGCTACCAAATCAAAATATGGTAGCAAAAGAGGTTTTCTATGAAGGATTGTAATAACCTTTGGTCAAATATACATGAAATGCCACTAGAGTTGAGCCAATAAATTTAAATAGATAAATAAATATGGGATTTCAGTAAAAACATTAGTTCTGTCATATTTCATAAGCCCTAGCACTTATACAGACAATTTAGAAAGCTCAGACAACTTCATAGATATTGATCTAATATTTATACCATCTCTTTAGGGGAGATGGTAATGGTGGTAATGATGATGATTATTTTGCAATTATGAAGCTGATAAATATGTCTTTTTTTCCATAGCAGACAAAATTCAGAAAGTCTCTGTGCATGAAAGCTCCTCATTAAAAAGAATATACATAGTCCAGAGATGAAATATGAAGTTCTTAGTGCTCTCTGAGCTTGGCTGTTTGCTTGCAGACATTTCATTACCTAAGTAGGTAACATCAACAGTGCTATGGAGTATGAGGTTTTCTCTATTTATATACAGTAGCTTTCCCTGCCAGTATTGGTAGGGATGTGGTTTTTTCCTTGGAAGTTCCTTAATTAGGGTACTGTTTCTGCTTGTTTGTCTGGGGTTAATCCCCGTTTATTTGAGTGTTGGCTGCTGGAAAGATGGGTACTGGTCTTTTTGTTTCATTTTTATATTTTTATTATCTCTCTTGAATGCCATGTAAGTGTGGTTTCTCTCTCTCTATCTGTCTATTGATGATTGATTTATCTGAATGCCAAACTTCTAGCATGCTGAAAGTTTCCCAGTTGAAACTATGCTTGAACCTGTACATGAGTTGTGAGATTAGGAAGTTTTCACTGTGTCTTTTGAATGCTAGTTGGTATCCATGGATGCATTCTTATAGAATAGAATACAAAATAATAGAGTTGGAAGGGACCTTGGGGGGTCTTCTAGTCCATGCTTTTCATCCTTCTTGTCAGCTCTCCCAGGTAAACAGAGTGTACTTTGTTGTAAGGCTACATTAAGAGAAACATGAAAGTCTCAAAGTACTAAGTTCCCACCCATCATTTGTAAGTTCCTGATCCATTAGGCTGGATCCTTTCCTTCTGTGACTATTAAACAATTGCTGGTTTCTGCCGCTCCTCCCTGATTGTTCCCTAAGCAGCATTTCTTTCCTCAAAGCCATTAATGCATTCCATTACACTTCTCCTAGCCATAGATTAGAATGCATTAGGCTAGAATGCATCTATGGACTGACTGCAAGCAAACAGCCTAGCTCATAGAGCACCAAGGAAACCTGGGTTCTCAGTCCCTAAGTTCCCCAGCTTGGAAAACTGGATCAAGTCAAATGATGGCCAACCAATGATGGTGGCAGTGGATTATCTAGTGAGGAGGGAGATAAAGAGATTTCTCTCTCTTGGTTATTTTATAGTGTACTCTCCCTCCCTTCAAGCCCATGCCTATGAACAGCTATTGCTATTGTTCACAAAGGATATTGTCAGACCTGGAAGCCATCTTTTACATTGGGCCTTCAGGCCTGCCACAATTTCTACTGTGGGAAAATGGGAGGGGAGATTATATGGAGTATGGGAGATATATAGTCATAATAACATTCCTTTCTCAGAGGGTCAAGGACAACTTGCCCTGCAGCTGTGATGGTGTGACTGGGAGGCATCTCCAGTTTTGGATGGTGCCTGATTGGATCATGTGATGGAAATGTGGGTGCTGGGCAGGAATTTGAACTTTCATTTGGGGGGGGTGGGATCTGGAAGCTTTCAGATTCAGGTTTTCTCAGATGCGCCAATATGACACCTCTAATAAAATGGAACATTGAGGAAAAGCAAGCCTCGGAATCTTCTTTCGTTGGGGGTGTTACTTGGAACCCTGACAGATATTAGGACTGACAATCAGAATTGCAAAAAAACTGTGCCTATTGATTTTTCTGGTAGCTCATAGAGAAGAGAACATTTACCTGGGGAAGAAAAAATGTTCTCCCTTCTGTAGGGTTGTACACTGCTTCACATTTGGATGCAAAATTATTCTTGATAGTATTTGCAAGTGTGAATGTTGCAATACAGCATACCCAAGTCCTTTCCAGCTGGTCAGTCACTCATCTCATCTCTTGATATAATTTTTTTAGGGCTTGCTGTGTGCATACTGCCAAGTGGTGCGGAGAAACCTAGTACTCTGCCTTCTTTTTATAGGTTTATCCTGAGCAGTGAGAATTGAAGTAGGTTTTATCAACTTAAGTATCATCCCCATGGATATATTTCAACTCTAGACTTTCCCAGTCACAAGGGCATAGCTGAGAATTCTGGAATCTATACAGCACTCGGTTTCTTACTACTTGGTGGTATACCTTGTTGGCTTTTACAACTATAAAGTACCACCAAAGCACCAGTTCCAATTTGTGTCTATCATGAAGTGGTGTACCTCAAAAAGAGCTAAAGCTTGTTTAGAAATTCCAGAAATCTGAAAATACAGCACTTTTTATTTTTTTTCAAACATCTATAGAGTTGTTCATCTTATAACAAAATCTAGCTTTTTTTCTCTATCAGGAATTTTAATACAATATCAATAATAAAACAACGTAAAACAATATTAAAACTATTAAAACCATTTATATAAAACTTTTGTTCCTGTAACCTTTAATTGGATAAAACACTGCATCACAGGACAACAATTTTTGAACAAGGTTACAGTAAATCTGGGAATCATAACTCCCACGAAATTGAAATATGGCAATTTTAAAAAATGTTTCATGACATCACATGATCATAAAGCAGTTTATGACATAATGCAAACTGCCATAACACATTTCCTATGCTGATGGTTGCCTGTACTATATAGTTCAACATAAGCTATGTTCAAGGCAGATACATCTCTGAATGTACCCCAACTTTCCACTGAAGGTAGTACATTAAATGTTCTGTCAGGATTGAAAGCATTGAGGAATCTGGTAAGGAAATATTTCTGAAAGCATGACCCAATTGAATCATGGGTTGTCTTATAAATACTAAAAACAAAACCTTGGAATCACGTTAACCTTTCACCTGATTGGAGAAGGTTTATATAGCTCTTTGTATAGGAAATAAAAATTTCAAATCTCCTACATTACAAGGTAAGTAATACAATATGCAGCATCATATATTATAGAAAAAATTATCCTTGTTTCTCATGCAAGAAGAAAATAGTTGCCCCTCTCAAGAAAAATATAACATCAGGTCAACATATGCTTCTAGTAATATTTTTAATATCCAAGAAGCACAAGCTGCTGTTGTAAATGAAGGTACTATTATAATATGTTGAGCCATGAAGGATTTCTCATTTTATCGTTCCACCTGTTAGACAATTTATTTTTTATATACTCACTTTATTGATGTGACAAATAGTTCTTGTTTACCACTGTCTGTTTAGCCTTCACACAGTATACATTCCCCACAGTGCACTAAGAAGCAGTCTCATGGCTCAGGGCAGGAGATGAATGAATTGCAATTCCCTTCATTCACTCTTTGACCAATTTTGAGCAAACCTTGTGACTGAAGATGGTGGTGGTGGTGCACTAGTAGTATTTTCCCGAATATTTCAAAGTCTTATAATTTTACTTCAGTTTTAAATATCTTATTCACTGTTTTGCACTTCACTGGACAACAAGCAGAGTATGAGAATATTTTAAAGGGGAGTAGCAAATCTATGCAAGATAAGGTTATCAGTGCTGGATTTCACTTATTTTTACCATTGGTTTGCCCTGCATACACACACTCACTTTGTCCCCATGCGCACCTTCCGTACATGCACTCGGCCTCAAAAATGTTGCTAGATAGGGCAGCATAGCAGGTGGGCTATTTGTTCACCCAAATTGGGGTCCAAACCAGCTGAATACCACCTCTGTTTCTGATCATGACGGCTATATATTACCTTCGGAACCAGAGATAGGAGGTAAATGCAAATTTCTCATTTACCTTACATGAGAAACACAACCATAGTTTAGATCAGAGGTGTCAAACTAGTGTTGTCCTGGCAGCATCACATGACATATCGGGACTTTTCCCCCTTCACTAGCTGAGCGTGGGCATGACCAGTATGAGACGCATCTGGCGTGCAGGCCACAGGTTTGACAGCCCTGGTTTAGATGGAGATCTTTGGTCTAATCTAGGAATGTTTCCTTAGTTGTTAAACCAGTCCTCAACATCACCACATTATTACTCTGCACCTGCAAAATAAAATTAATATTGCCTTATCTTCCAGAACCGTTATAATACTCAGAATACAGGTATATGACACAATCTCTGCACTTACCATTAAAACAATATAAATAGCTCATATTTATCATTATAAAAATAAATTGGGGAGCATGACAATATTTGGGGACAGGAAGATGGACATCCCATTTCAACAGTTCCATAGTTTTACCATTTCTCTTGAATCGCACGTGGGTCTTTTTCAAGTTGAAATGAATTTATACAGATTCCCCCCCCCCAAAAAAAAAAATCATTCTGTGCTTACAGGATTAACCTGGTGGTTGTTTAAAGTGAGACCAAATAAACTGGGTATATAAGGTTTCCTGGATCATTTAATCATCAGTCCAACCAATAAATGAACACAAATTCCCTGCATTGGGCCTATTTAATTATTTCAGAATTTTCAGAGGGGAGGAAAAGCTTCCCCTCTGTAAACACATTTGTACTTTGGGAGCAAATTCCATCAAACTTCCATTAGAAAGGCATCCCCACGCCAGTAGGCTGAAACAGAATTGCCCCAATTTCACCATCTTTGTGGATAACTGTCTGACATGTGACCCTCATATTTGAAAAGTGATAATGTGCACATTTTGACATAACTACCACAAGTTCCCAGAAGGATGGAAAAATCTAAGTTTCCCAATCCCTGAAGGTAACATAATCCTGAGTTTATATCACATGCTTTATGGGAGTTTATTGGAATATCCAGCAGAGTTCATGTCGTGTGTCATAAGGTAAAGCCTGTTCATTGGTGATTTAGTAGCAGCATGTGCCAGTGTTCCTGTAATTTATAGAGCACAGATGGTCAGGGATTCCTTCTGCTGACTTGTACCTCAATAAGAAATGAAGCCCCAAGTGTGATGTGCTAGGGATGCTGCCGGTTGATTTCGCAACATTATATGCTGATACAGAGATCTCTTCTAATGTTAAAGATTCCAGCAGTTTTGCAGTTTAAGGGGCTTACTTGGAAAAAAGAGGGCAAGTGCAAATCAAGGCAGATACAAATGAACTTCATGAAAGAAAAATGAATTTTAGGAATTATAGCTTCCTTTCTTTCCTTTCTCTAGGGTCCTGTCATCTGGTAAATCAGTCAGAATCAAAGGAGAACTCTATTATTCTTCCAAAACTAGCATTTGGTTTCAACTGAACTTAGTGCTTTTGTTTCTGAGGTTCAACTGATGGCAAACATTTCTAGGCTAAATTAATTTCAGGGACAGAATAAAGCATGGGAATGTAAACATGGCTACTTCTATACAGCTACTCAAAATAAATCCAATCAAGCTTCGTGCCACTTTGTAGGGATTCATACCAGATAAATCTACAGATATTCTGGTGCTTAACCAGAGAACCACTTTGTCTCACATACTGTCATGTGTTACAACAGTGAAGAGGCAAGTATATATTTACTTTTCTACCATAACATTATGGGGGATTGTGGGACAGCTGCCTAAATGTATGATCTCAATCAAAATGTTCTTCTATTCTGGTTGTTTGCTCATCTAAAAGCTCATTTTTCACTGATGGCTGGGATTGGATCAGTTTAGCATTTTTATTTTTCCCAGCAAACAAATTTGACAGAATTACCAAGAAACAGAAATTTCATAATGTTGGTTTACTATACTAGGAAGAATATTGAATACTTCAATATTGAATGTTTAAATATTGAGTACTGAATACTGAAATATCCTTGCCTACCTTCTCTTTGCTTTTTTCAGGAAAGTCACATAAATGACTGGAGTATTTAACTGAATTTTCTACTTAACCTAACTTAGCTCACAGAGTTGTTTCAGTGATAAAATACAGGGAGAACCGCGTATACCATCTCACAAGATGCACATGAAATGACTAAAAGGGTTGTTTTGGGTTATAGTATCCCCATCTTATTTCATCAGTAAGATATTAACCAAGAGAATAACCAAGAGAAATAAATACCATTGAACTGAGGTGCTGAAGTAACATTTTGAGAATACCTTGAACCACAAGAAAATAATTAGGCGCTAAATAAAATAAATTCAAAATGCTCATTAATGATGACCTGAGATTTAAAAGTTTTACAAAACATAAGATAGTTTAAACATAAGATAGCTTTAAAGTATCACTGTTGATTGCAGCAGGAGCTGACAAGAACTCAAAGAAACTGTTGTCAGACAATCTTGGCAAAATGATGGCCACCAGATTACAAGGAATTAGAAGCAACTTAATAGCCATGACAAATTTCCACCAAACTTTTTTGGTCTAACATTTAGTCTAGTACATGCCTTCTAACCTTTTGGCTTGCCTGGGCTGCATTGAGTGAAGAGGAATTGTCTTGGGCTGCTATATATGATATAGCAAATGTATATAAATCACACAATAATGTTAAACTTATTGTTCACAATCATTACTAGCTTTCCAGGGCCGTATGCACCCATAGGCAGCAGGTTGGATACACCTACCCTAGTGGTTAGGTCATCAGTCCACAAACCAAGAAACCAAACTTTTAGTCCTGTCTTAGGCATGAATGCTGGCTAGATGCGTGGGCCAGTCATGATCACTCAGCCCAACTCTCTTCACACACAAAATTGGGTGCGGGAAAATAGCAGGAAGAAGTAGTATTAGATATGTTTGCCACCTTAAATGGTTTATAAAAATCATTAAAGGTGGGATTTTAAAAAAAGCTTTGCGATATTCTAAATTTATCTGTGAATTCATAGTGGGGGGGAAGATTAAGACAGAAAAACTGAAATATATAGATAAATCACATTAAGAACACATTTATATTCACATATTATGTTTATTTTAAAAATTGGCTTGTTTGCTTTTTAAGAAACACCACTACAACAATGAGCTTATTTGAGGCTGTTTGCATCATCTAGGATGGTGCAGACATTCCTTCTCTACTTTTCAGCAAAAAAACAAAACATTGCTGGTGAACCAAACTTACTGGAGGAAATGGGCAGCCAAAGTCATAAGCAGCAGGAATGCCTTTTGCCTTACCCGGTGATGATGTTCCTGACAGTCTTGCTACAGATCACCAGCTGCGGTATGTCAGATTCCATTTTCTCAGAGCTATGTTGATTTACATCAACTAGTCCATTGTCTGCTTTCCTACTTCTGACCGACAAATTCTCTGGCTAAAGGAATGTGTCTTCTGCGTGCAATTTGTCAATGAACTTAAAGCATAGCAGTTATACCAATGAGTTGATGATGCTCATTCATCCTGGGAAGCAATAGAAGGAGCTAAGCTACCAAGTCTAAACTATAGATCTCTCCCAATTACCATCAGTCATATGCTTTTGTGTTAGAAATAGTTTCCTCTTCCATTCTCCTTAGAAGCTACTGATGGATGGATTGCCAAAAACTGAGTCAGCATAGTCTTTTCATATTTTGGTTCTTCAAATTTTGGCTATTCTGACTTTAAATAATAGAAGTCCATTGTAGGTTGTATCTTTCCAGACTTATTTATCAGCAGAATGATTTCCAGGTAATACTTTGTGAAATAAGGAATACTACCGGTATCCTGGCATAACAGATATTTCCCCAAATTTAGAATATAAATATATACATTTATAAAATAAAAATGAGAAAGATAATAAACTGTTGTCTACATGGCATTTAGTAATTTATTGTGGACTTTATTGCCTGCTTCCTTGAATACATTATATCAAGGCAGGAAATCTATTGTTTATTATCAGTTTCATATCTGCTCTGAAAAAATTGGCTAGCAAAGCACAAATATAATTTCATTGTCTCACAAGGCATTGTCTGGAAATCAATTCAACACTATATCTGACATATCCAAAAATATCCAAACTGGCAGAAATCATAATTAAAGAAAACTCCAACATTTTAGAAATAGATCAAGATCCAAATCTTGATAGACAGCATTTGGGACTATTTTGAATATGGAAGACATTTATTGTATGATTATACATGCCATTTTCTTGATATGTAGACCGGTCCATACATTGAAGCACGGTTAACCTAGTGCCTTCCTAACATAACATTACATAAAACATAACATCAGCATCTGGAATGCTCTACCTGACACCGTTGTTACATATTTTAACCCTCACAGTATCAAACGTAAACTGTCTACCTGGACCTCACCCCATTCCTAAGAGGTCCATAAAGAGGGCATGCATAAGCGCACCAGCATGCCTACCATCCCTGTCCTACGGTCCCCATTTATTTGTATTTATTTCTTTCATTCATGTCCATGTTTATATTAATATATATTTTGTATATGTTTGACAAACTAATAAATTCAAATACAAATAATCAACCTGTAGCTCCCAGAATTCCCACTGTCGCCATGATAACCATGAATTCTGGATTGTTACAGTGCCAACACACATTTTATTTTTTTAAAAAATCAACATATATAAAATACACCCTGATAAACATAGGTAAGTATGTTAAAAGGTGTTTTTTTAAAATCATGGTATGAAAGGCCTGATGATGTCTGAGTTTTGAATAACTCCAGTTTAGATAGCAAAAACTTTTTTTAAAATATATTTTTATTATTTTTACATTTAAAACAATGCAACACCGCGGAGTCGGAGTGACCATACATTCACATTATGTACAGCTAGTTTCAACCATTAACAGTTAAACTACTTAATACATTGTCTATCCTTCTGTCCAATCACAATATATACATTTGTCCCAGTCTTATCATCTTGTCTTATACCAATCATAAAATCTGTTCCATACTTCAAAATATTCTGATTCCCCTTTATTTTTAAGTTCAAGAGTGAGCCTATCTGCTTCTGCACAGGCCAACACTTTTCTGATTATATCAAGCTCTGATGGTGTATTTTCTTTTTTCCAATACTGTGCATATGTTATGCGCGCTGCAGTTAGTATATGTATAATTAAATAAAGTGTATCTTTCTTAAACCCTTCCGGTATTATGCCTAGGAGAAAGTTTTCTGGTTTAAACATAATTTGTTCTCCCACCATTTGTTCTAACCATGATTGAATCATTTTCCAATATTTTTTTGCCTCATTGCACATCCACCACATATGATAGAAAGTGCCTGGTGTTTTTTTACACTTCCAACAATTTGGGGCCAGATTTTTGAACATTTTGGAAAGCCGTGCTGGGGGGAGATGCCATCTGTAGAACATCTTATAAAGATTTTCTTTATACGCCGTAGCCAATGTTAGTTTATGATTAAGTATCCAAAGTTTTTCCCATTTAGCCAATTCCACATTGTAACCGAAATTTTTCGCCCAGGCGACCATGGTTTCTTTGACGTGTTCCTCCTCTAATTTATATTCCAACAAGAATCTATACAGCACTTTGATCAGTCTGTTTTCTGTCTGTATCAAAAGTTTATCTAATATTGTGTAGTCTTTGGCAATAACTTCGTTCTTCCTATCCTGTGCATACCTTGATTGTATCTGTAAATAAGACCACCATTCTACTTGTACTCCTTGTGATGTCAATTTTGATCTGGTTTTGATCTCCCCCTGCCTGTTCAATAACTCTTTATATGTGACTATATTTTCCATGTTGATTAAATTTGGATGTATGTATGCTTCCATCGTAGATAGCCAAATAGGTATTTTAGTATAGTGATCATGTTTAATTTTGTTCCATATTAGTAACAGAGATTGTCTGATGTAATGTCTACTAAAATATTTGTGTGCAGATCCTTTTTCATACCAGAGGAAGGCATGCCAGCCTGCTTGGAGGTCATGGCCTTCCAATTTGAGTAATCTTTTATTTCTCAGCATTATCCATTCCATTAGCCATGTTAGTATGGCCACAGTATAATAGAGTTCCCAATCTGGTACGCCAAATCCTCTCTTTTCCTTAGTGTCTTGCATAGCCTTAAGTTTTATTCTTGGTTTTCTTCCCTGCCAAATAAATTTCAAAACCAATTGATTAAAATCCTTGAAGACACCTTTTTCTAATTTAATGGGAATATTCTGAAATAGGAAAAGAAATTTTGGTAATATATTCATTTTTATAACTGCGATCCTGCCCATCAGGGACAGTTGTAGGTTTTTCCATCTTTCTAGATCTCTCTTAGTTTTATTAATCAAATTAGTATAATTATCTTCTTTGATGGTCACACACCTTGCAGATAAATGTATACCAAGATATTTAACTTTTTTGACAATTTGGATACCCAATTTCTTCGTTAACTCCTCTTTGATAGCAAAAACTTTGATGAGAGATTTTGCAATAAGGGAGAAAGAAATAGGGGCATAGAGGATTAGAATTAAAAACAAAAGTATCTCACATATATCAGAGACCAGAAGAAGAGCTGTAAGGCAAATAAAACTGACAGCCTCTCAAAACTCAGGTGGCACTTTCTCTTTCCAGTTAATTACAATTTTAATTACATGGCTTCTTGTGACTCTTTCATACCTAATAAAGTAGACACTGTGGGACACCAAACTTAGGTTTTGCTTGAACTGCAGGTGTAAGACTCAGCAGGAGATATAAATCAACTTCTTAAACATGTTACCCGGATGTGTTCTGAGTTTTAGTTCCCATTTATTTGTAAAAGTGTCTTTGTTTTTGTCCTTTAAGAAATGTTTGACTATGATGCCTTTTCACTTAATTATATTCTGAATTTTTGCTAGTGAGCCAGTACTAGTGCTAATGAGGCCATTGAGGCCTTTGAACTATGGTGCTGAAGAAGACTCCTGCAAGTCCATTGCACTGCAAGGCGATCGAAAGGGTCAGTCCTAGAGGAGATCAACCCTGACTGCTCTTTAGAAGGCCAGATCCTGAAGATGAAACTCTAATACTTTGGCTACCTAATGAGAAGGAAAGACTCACTGGAGAAGAGCCTAATGCTGGGAAAGATTGAAGGCAAAAGAAGAAGGGAATGACAGAGAATGAGGTGGCTGGATGGAGTTACTGAAGCAGTAGGCGTGAACTTAAATGGACTCTGGGGGATGGTAGGCCTGGAGAAAAGTTGTCCCTAGGATTGCAATGGGTTGGACATGACTTCACAACTAACAACAAATATTCTGATTTTTTGCTAGTGAGCCAGTCCTATTACAGTGAAAGATGGGGAACTGAAGGTAGCTAAAATGTGAGTTAATTGTGAAGAATACAAATTAAATTCAACTACTTAGCTACAGTGCAATGCTCATCTTGTTCTGGGGCTCTTGGTAGGTTTGGCAGGGGTTGTATATGCACCTGAGAGGCAATAATGCCCAGGGTAAAATTAGAAATCTCAAAAGTAACAGAGGCACAGAAAACTCTATAGTGTCCATGGTAGCAATGGGGCATATTATAATTGTTTTAAAACTATCTGAAGCTCATCTAATCTTCCTTTAAATTTGGCACTTAATGTAGTGTTATGCAAGTAATGTGGGAAACAAGGGAGGAACAGCTTGAGAAAGCAATTTAGTGAATAAAGCAATAATACAGATAAGAAAGACAGGTGTAGATGTGAACAAGGAGCAAATGATCTGTTGGGACAATCATTAGCTGATTAATTTAACCTTGCTATTATTGTAGAAAAACTCCACTTTAAGAAGAAACATTTAAGAGGGTAAGCAGTCCACAAGGAACCAAAGAGATGTTTTTAAAATGATGTGAATCATTGTACATGAAAAAGTATATGACAATTTTGTACTTCAGTGAAAGCTTTGCTGTGAAGGAATGTCAAAAAAATAGCTTCCCCTTTAATTCACAAATATCAAATGACTAAAATTCATATATAACTGGACCATTCCACTTGACATTCTGGATCACTTCATTTGACATTCTGAAATCTATACTGAACCATGTATAGGACAACAATTAAAATGTGAGCCTAAATTGAGTATAACAAATATGTAGGCTCACAAAATGTACACATGGGCAAGCTTTCATTTTGAGAAATTGCCCTTTAAACAAAGCAAATTAAAAGGAATATGCAAAAACAACAATTACTGTTTTGATATATTTTTAAACAAAATCAAAATTTGAATGCAGCTAATCCAAACTTCCAGTGGGAGATTCGTATTTGAAATAAGGAGAAATTTCCTAACTGCGAAACCCTTAAGGAATGCCTCCAAAAATCATGGGGGGGGGGGGGCTATCAGTGGAAGTTTTCAAGAAAAGATTGGATAGCCATTTCTCCAGGATGGGATGAGGGCAGGAGGCAGTGTTGGGCTGCTGCCAGTTTGAACCGGTTCAGGCAAACTGGTAGTTCAGGTGAGTAGTTAGCACCACTCACCCGCCTGCCCCTGCCCTATCCTATCCTATATTTCCATGTTTTTCAGCTTAGCTGATTCACGTGGCACAGTGGATTGCCGTGCCTTAGCTGTTTTACTCACTGGTGCTGCAGTAGAGTAAAACAGCTTTAGAGCTTAAAATGGGCAGGTTTTGAATGCTGCGTGCACACGCGCTCACCAAACCGATTGTTAAACCAGTTGCAGCCAATCACTGGCAGGAGGTTAGACTAGAAGATCTCCAAGGTCCATTCCAACTCTATGATTCTATGATATGTTTCCTCTTAAAACTTGATTCTAATTGTTAGAGCACCAAGTCCACATAACAATGATCCTCCAAGTCTTTCATTGGAATCTTTCACAAAAAGGAAGGTTCCTTGGTGTTTGAAAGAAAGGCTGGGATTGATTCAGATTCCTCTTGTTCTGCCTTCATTCCATTTAGATCCATGTTGATTTCTGAACTGGGAGTGGCTATTGCTGTAGTGATACTACTATATTGTTGACAGCTTGAACTGTTTGCCTCATGCATAGAAAACAGATATGCAATCCTGGCAGAAAGGCCTGAATAATCTCTTTTTTTTTGTTTTTTGTTTTATGGGATAGCTTTGATCTTCACTGAGAATAGGTAATGCAACTTTGCTCTCAGTAATAGTACTGATTGTGTTTGAGCTTTCAGATGTTCAAAGTTTACTTCAAAGTTATTTATATCAGAAGTTTTATGAATTCCCAGGGGTCAAAGTTTTGATTTGTTAATGCATTTTATGCAACCATGAGCATTGTTTCATGATATGATTTCATCTGACTTTGTGAAATACTGTAATTATGCAATGCTAATTGCAAAACCTACTTCACCTTGAAGTACAATGGGAAACTTTGGACATGGGCTCTAGAGCAGGGTAGGTTTATAGAGAGGAAATATAAATAAGAGAAATATATTCCTAACTAAATATTTTACGGCATATGTCTGCATATGCAAATTACACATGCACACAGAAATCATAAGTTGTTCTGATCAAGTTCGTCAAGGCAATGGCATAAATCAATGTTTTATCATGTACTACTACACAGTGGGCAAGAAAATAACAGATGTGCATGTTGGATATCACCGATATCAAGATGCAATGAATCATGACAAAGGAACATGATCTGCAAGAGGCCAGAAGCATGGCTTTTTAGTATAGTCCCCTTTCATTCTACCCTCATTTAGAGGTACAATATACCCCATGAACTTTCTTTCACTTGCCTTTGTATCAGAGTTGTAGCATCAAGAAGGTTGGCTGCCTTGAAGCTAAAGTGATTCAAGCTAGAAGTTTATGATGACAGAAGAATCACAAATCTTTTCTCTTGGAACTTCAGCAAATGTTTCATGACATCTCCTGATCTTCCAGTTTGGCAGCTGAGGAACTGAAGCTAAAGACCACCTAAAGAAAAGTAATTTAGCTGTAATAGTGACAAGGATGCTATGGAGTAGAGCAAAAAGCAAACACTGGATTGTTTGCCTTCTCCCATAGAGTTCAATTATTAAAGAGAAAGAATCACTTTCAAAGCCAGCACTTAATAGAATGCATTGATGGGGTTCACTTAACTCAGCATAAACCTAATTACTTTTCACTTAGTTAAAGAAGGGCCTCACAATACTATAACCATCTTTCACCAAATCCTCTGAACCATTTGGACTACAACTCCCATTACTCTTAGCCTTCCTTGACAATGGAGATAAATTAGTTATATGTGCACTAGGGCTGGGTTTGAATGAGTTGACAAAGAAAATCAGCCTGTTTCAAGTAGCTCAATAGGACTTAAACATTATTCTTCTCTTTTTACCCATTTTAACTAGATTTTTCTTTCTTTCCTTTCTTCCTTCTTTGCCTTCAAGTCAATCTTGACTCTTGGTGATTGCCTGGACAAGTCCCTTGTCCCTCTTTCTCTCTTGTTAGATTCCACTGTGGGAGAGATTACAATAGCTGAGAACTAAATCTGTGCATATGAGATTCCTCATTAATTGGATTACTTCATGTTCTGTTGCCACAAGTTCCATGCTGCAAAGCTTTAGGTGTTGAATATCATAGCCATTTTGGAGTAGTTGTCACTGTTGTGTAAATTATAAATTGTTCCTATTAGAGTTCCAATTTCCTGATTCTTTCCCCAATTCTTTCCTTTTCCATTTTACAGCTAATTTATACATTTTAGGCTAGGTTAGACTATCCATCCAAATATCAGTGAGGAATCAAATCATATAAATTCTCTACTTTCTCCCAGCTAAAAAACTATACTCCTGAAGGAGTACAGAAGTTCCTGGTTTATCCATTTGTAATGGATAAGCAGATTTCTTATCCTTCAATAATTGCTTTTTTCCCCCTATCAAACAATAGGAGAGAGTTAGAGGGAAAAAATTATCACTCCAGAGCTGAGCAAATGCCTTATTGCACAAGAATTCTTCGCCCTGCATTTTATCTGCCTCTACTTTTGTAAACCTGGTCCTCTCCAAAGAAGCAACAATTCTTACAAATTCAGTGAAACAACTAACTAGTTAGAGAAAAACCCGTTTTTAAAAAAACAAAATCCAACTTGGTAAGATGTTCATAAGGGTAGCTTAGTAATTTCATGTGTTGAAGCTACTATAAAAGCAATCATTCCAATGGCCACAATAGAGAAAAGGCCCCAGTTATCATCTCTTTTGTTCCTCACTGTCCTCCTGGGCCTTTGAAAGCAGTTTCATATTGCAGAGCATGTGGTACATATCACTAGGTTATTCTGTAACAAGAACAATGGTTAAAACTAATGTCTTCCATATCCTATCTTCTGTAATTGAGAATAGTAAATGAAGCCATATGCTATTCGGAAAGGGAAAAGAATGAAAAATAAATATTTTGACATACTGTACAAAAAAATTGATAATAAGCAAGAATTGCCAGGAAGATTCTTTCCTCTTTTAATTCTATATCTTCCAGAAATACAGGTTTGAATTTATTTGATAGCATAGCAAGTCAAATGTTAAAAAGGTAATCATTACACTTAGAACTCATTATCCCTACATTTACCATCAATCATTTCCAATGAACCATTTTCGCTCATGACACAACATTTAGTGTTGGTCAGTTGTGGAAGCAGGGGAAGATCTACAAAAATAGACCCAGTACAGTCACACTCCCATAGGAGGAATACTCTAATTCTATACTCCTTTCGGAGTTTGCTACTTCTAGGTCTGTTGAAAGAGTGTGGCTGTGGAATTCTGGACCTCATAGACGCAAGTCAACGGGAGAAATTCAGATTAGGAGTGGCAAATCTTAACATTCGCAATGTTAAACTGGATACTAATTTTCCAATAAAAAAATAAAATAATGCTAAAGGAACATGCTGCTGAATCTGTGTGCTACAAAAACACAATAAGCTTAAACTATATGTGGAAGATAAACAATTAGTAACTAAGAGCTAATTGACAACCACTTAACCTCTCATGGAAAAGTTACTTCTTCTTTTTCTTTTTTAGAGTAGCTGTTACTGTTTAAAGTAACTGTCTCAAGCAACAGTGATCTACAGAAAGCCCAAGACCAGAAACGTGTGGTTCAAAATGTTCATTTAGGCTACAGTAGCCCCAGTTCTGTAATAGAATGAGATGAAAGTAATTGTTCCTAGTTTTCTTTCTTCCTTTGCTTTAGAAATGAGAAAGGATTTCCTTTTAATCTGTATATTTTAAAACATGCATTTGTTTTATTTTGTTGGTTTCATATTTTTGATTGTTAAACAATTCATGCTATACTGTATGTTATTGTGTAACAAAATGCTCTAAGCCTTTTGGAGAGGAATAACTGTGCAACAATAATTTGTTAGTTCTGAATATTCCAAATGCATACATATATGGGTTTCAAAGTAAATTATACTTCGCAAATATAATTCTGAAAACAAAATGCAAATAGTATGCAATTGAAAGGTTGGGTTTAAACTGTTAGTTGTATTTACAGTAGTTCCCATTGTATATTTTAGTGAGAAAGATCAGTCTTTTTTAAACTGAAGATACTAATTCAATGCTGAGAAAATTCAGCTTAATCTGGACTCAATCCAAATAATGTATCAGTACAACAGAATACATTTTATAGCAAGTTTAGTTTATTGCACTGTGAAAAAAAGCCTTTAGGACTTAGAACATGTTCACCAACAAGTTCATCATGTGGCCTCAGACTGGAACAATGTGTGAGGATTTTGGGATCACAGAACAACCTGCCAATTTTCTGAAGAACTGTAGGAGGCTACTCATGATGCTGGGATTAAGAGAAGTTTTAAAGTAGGGATGCAAACCAGAGCTTTCCATATGTAATAACTCTTCCAAAAACACACCAAGATCATGCTGCCAAAATTCTGCAATTATCCACTAAATTTCAAGAGACAAATACTATGTAATCTTACCATGTTTTTCCTTCAGTTGAAACTTCAATAATGAAGCCCAGATAATGTGTAAAATTGTAAAACTATTACTAAAAGGGGCTCCAGATGTGACTAAATCAAGCTTTGGCTGCCCTAAATTATTATTTCTAAAATTAACCAGCCCCTCCCCCCCAGTTTCTTATATTCAAGACAACTATCTGAATTTCAAGTGAAGGTATCACATAGGACTTAATGTCCTTTTTTATTACTTTTGGCAATACACCAATCCCACTGCTTCTGATTCATGAACCTACATTCTGGGCAATAATGTTTCTGATGGTAGCAACTGCTGTATATTAGTATATTCCATACAATATCCAAAATCCTTTTCTTAAAAATGGGCAAAAATTGCACATTGAGGACAGGAAAAATTACTTACACTCTGATTTCACTTTTACAAAATAATATCATGAATGCATTTCAGAGGAAGGTAATTTTTTTTAAAAAAATTATATGTTGAAGAAGCACCTGGTGCTTGTTTAAAATCAAACAGGTAATACAACCTGTTCACTGGAAGTAACATATACAGGTAGTCCTCAACTTACAACCACAATTGAGCCCAAATTTTCTATTGTTAAGTGAGTCATTTGTTAAGTGAGTTTGGCCCCATTTTACGATTTTTCTTGCCACAGTTGTTAAGTGAATCACAGCAGTTGTTAAGTTAGCAACCTGGTTGTTAACTGAATCTGGCTTCACAATTGAGTTTGCTTGTCAGAAAGTTGCAAAAGATAATCACATGATGCTGGGGCACAGCAAAGTTCATAAATACGGACTAGTTTGCCAAGCATCTGAATTTTGATCACATCATCATGGGGATGCTGCAAAGGTCGTAATTATGAAAAATGGTCATAAATCACCTTTTTCAGTGCCATTGTCACTAAGTGGAACTGTTGCAAGTTGAGGACTACCTGCATTCTGTACTTTACCACACTTTGTGTCTCCACATTACCAAAATGCTGCTTCTGACTTCAGATTGTCAGACATCAAAGCTTGTTGTGAGGAAATTAGACTGGGAAAAGTTTGAGCATTAATCTGTAAACATTCTCTTGCTTTCAGAAATTTTCCTGATCTTCCCTTTCCAATTTTATATTTTTGGAAGCCATAGTCTTTCAGGCGTGATATGCCAATGCTTAGCTTGATTTTGCTGATTTTACACTAGTGATAAATTGTCATCTGGGAGTTACCTGCAATGAGCTTTTTTTTACCCTTGGAATCTCCTTGTCCCTGTGATTTGAAGATGCTAATTGGAACACCAGTTTGATTTATTGCTTCATCTAGACCAGTGTTTCTCAAACTTGGCGACTTTAAGTCCTGTGGACTTCAACTCCCAGAATCCCCCAGCCAGCATAGCTGGCTGGGGAATTCTGGGAGTTGAAGTCCACAGGACTTAAAGTCGCCAAGTTTGAGAAACACTGATCTAGACCTTATTGTTTGAGTCTAAGTATGGAAAAAAGGTTAAATATGTTTAATTTCATAGATATTTTTATTATGTTATTCATTTTAATATACCTGTATACTGTATATGTATTAAAATATACTGTACTGCTTTAAGATGGCATACTTTGTAGGAAAATTGTATAAAAATATGAATACATTTATAAAGGAGAGTATTAAAAGGTTCACTGTAGTTGCTGTTATAGCTCATTGAGTCACTCCTAACTTTGGGAACAAGTTCATGCAAGGTTTTTTTAAGAACATTTCTGGAAGTGCCTTGCAGTGTCTTTTATATAAATCTGAGAGAAAATGACTGGTTCAAAGTCATCCAGCTGTCTGTCATGCTTACAATACGACTACAATTCACTGTCTCCCAGCTTCTGATCCATCACTTTTAGTTACTACACCAAAGTCTTGGTACATTCATGGGTCAATCTATACATAAAACTGGTAAAAGCTAAAAAGACCACATTTTCAGTAAATAGATTAGAAGCATATAAATATCAGCTTAAAAGCATAAAAGCATTTGATCTGGCAGATTAAGGACATTGCAGAACCTGTCAACCAAGGAATGTTAGTGGCAGGGACTAGAAGATGGACTTTTTCTGCAGTATCCCTGCTCTGTGGAATATCTTCTCTCAGAGATTAGAATTACCTCAACCCTGTTGACTTTTTATAAGGCTTTAAAAACGTGGGTGTGTTCCTGACCTTGGGATACTGAATGTGTTAAGGACCTCATTTTTTGGCTTTACTGTTAACTGGCTAACTAATATCTTAGCTGCTGTGCATATTTATTTTGGATATTTGTATTGTTTTTAAAATGCTTTTCAACTGTTTTTAAACTTTTAGAATTGTAAGCCATACAGAGTCATTGGTTGAATTGAACAGCTATAGAAATTACATACATACATACATACATACATACATACATACATACATACATACATACATAAAATCTAATTTGAATTGAACTGAACTTTTGATCAGCAACTGCTTTCAGAATACAGTCAACAAAAATAATTATAATTTAATTTCAGGACTAGTTAAATTAATCTGGCTATGGAGAACCGTGGACTTATACAATGCACCCAAGTTTCATTTCTATCTTCTGGAATATCCTTCGGAAACTGGCATATGGGAAGTCGCAAGAATTTTATATATTACAGATGCTAGTTTTAGAATAACAAATCGTTCAATCTACAGACCTGCCCAGAGTGATGCTTTGTATTTAGATTTGCACCTCATTAAACCCTTTACTATAGAAGTGATAAATCTGGGTCTGATTAACATTTAGAGATTCAGTTTGCTTATAGCCAGATGACTCCATTTTATTCTTTTGAATGAATGTGCCTTTTAAGAAAAGGGAAGGAAAAAATTGATAATTGATTACAGAACTATGCTATATGGAAATTCATTTTATTAGTCTTTCATTAGCTCAATATTAGCTTTTCCCGGGCATTTTTAATTAGTACTGCGTAATAAAAGGATCAAAACAACTTTATGGTGGATGCTATTAATAAGAGAAAGAGTACTTTCTTAAAACTAACCCTTGGTTGAACTGGTTTAGGGAAGAAATCCTAATCCCATTTTATATTTAAAGATGTTTTCAATGCATTATCTGTACGAGAAGCATCTGTAGACTTTCTCAAGTGTACCAATTTTCCACAACGATTTTTCTTACTTCAAGAGTTTAAAATTTCACATCAGGTTTTCATTTGAAAGTTTAAAATTGCATGCATGGACACAGTCCACTTTGTCTGTACTTAAAACACCAAGCTGAGATTATTTGTAAAGTACTAGGCCCCTAATTGCCACTTCTAATTATTCATTCCATGTTTCATTTGTCTGAATGAAGCACAAATCTGAGTCTCTGATCTGACCTTCAAAATGCATTCCACCATACTCAACACCTATGGTCAACTTAGCTACACTGTGTATTTTCACAATATGACCCACAAAGATACTACTTTTCTGAAGTTCTATTGTTCCCAGTGTTTCATATTGTCCTGACTCCTTTTTGATCTCTTCTTGCTCTCACTTATTTTCTCTTCTCTCCTCATTATAAAAGAAGGAAGCAGCATCTAAAGGGCGACAGAAAGTCTCAGTAATCCCTAAAAACAAGCCAACCTCCTCTCAACTGCTCCACAACTTGGTCAGCAATCAAAATCACAATTTACTGCCCATAGTTTTTGTTCTTCTTTGAAAAAGTCTAATAAGGTTATATTATACATGCTATCTAAATGGGGAATCTTTGGGAAATAAATGGGATAGTGTGTAAGATTATTAAAGAGAATGAATGACTGCAGAATGGAGTAGGTTATATCATAACTGGCAATAATTTGTCCCTTTTCCTGTTAAGCCTGAGTAGAGAGTTATGTGGATAGCAGAGGTGGTATTCAGCAGGTTCTGACCAGTTCTTGAGAACCGGTAGCGGAAATTTTGAGTAGTTCGGAGAACCAGTAAATACCACTTCTGAGTGGCCCCACCCCCCATCTATTCTCTGCTGCCCGAGTCAGAGCTGATCTGGAGGGAATGGGGATTTTACAGTATTCTTCCCCTGCCACGCCCACTAAGCCATGCCCACCAAGCCATGCCACGCCCACAGAAATGGTAGTAAAAAACTTTGAATCCCACCAGTGGTGGTTAGATGGGTAGAAGCCTCATTTTTAATCGTAGTATATTAAGAATATTGAAGGGTGGTTACCTCAAAATGAAAGGAAATTGTATCTCTAATTTTCTTCAATCCATTATACTGAAAGCTGATGCAATGGAGAGATTTAGGGAGATCACAATATTATGATCTGAGATTGCAGGCAATCTTGGCATTTAAGTTATTCATTTTAGTGCAATTCTTCCATAAACTTTCAGACAGTTCCTAGACAGACAGAGAGACAGACAGGTGTGTGTGTGTGTGTGTGTGTGTGTGTGTGTGTTTCTACTCTGGGAGATGTATTCCATGTCATAAAATACAAAGTTCTTTGTTACAGAAAACTTGCGCGTGGAAGTTTTTGATAAGAATAATGTTCATGTAAAAATTCTCGGGTAGCAAATATAGGACAAAAATAAATATCTATCTTGGAAGCTTGGGAAAGTATTAATCAGAGTTAACAACATTAAGCTACCGCTGGTTACAGTCTAAGTATGGAATTTTTCTTAAGATCATAGATCAAAACATCAGCATTGCTCTGTGTATGTCTATGTGTATAACTTTTATTGAAACTTTTTTACAGAATTAAAAATATAGAAATGTAAAGAATTGGAAAAACAAAAAATGAAAAGATAAAAAAGTCTAAAGCAATAAAAGTCTAATGAAAAGAAGAGAGAAAAAGACGTGATATCTGGCAGTTATATCAATGACACAATTATTAACATTTCCACCCTCACAAATATATTATCATGATTTTCTTTCTCCCATAAACAAGCCTTTTTTCAGCACAAAAGTTTTCCCGCTTTTATAAAAAAAGACTTATTGTTGCTTCCCTAATCAAACACGTCCATCTGGCTATTTTAGCAGGTTTTGCTATCTTCACAATTTACTCCTTCACTGTATTTATATAATTTTCCATTTTGTATATCATTTTCTAAAATATCTCTTTTAAATTGTATGATTATGTCAATTTTAGTCCTTTTAACCATGTTCTTCTTTCCCATTGATCTAACTTTACAACTTAACCAAAATTCTGAGTGCATTTTATCATGCACTCTTTAAATTGTTCTTCTTCAAGTTGTGGGTCCTCCATCACTGGAGGATTTTAAGAAGAGATTGGACAGCCATAAGGTCTCCTGCTTGGGCAGGTGGTTTGACTAGATGACTCCCAAAGTGTCTTCCAACTGTGTTATTATTATAAATTCTAATCTTAACAGTAATTTACACATCTTAGCAATTATATAATTATCATTTGAATATAATTTCCTTTCAAATTCTGTTATGTTGTTCTACACCTAGTTACTTTCTATCCACATTAAACCTCTCTTTGAACTGTACATATAAAAAAACAGTGAAAAACAAATCCTTCTGCAGTCAATTGTTCTCTTGATTTAAGTTCTTGATTTTCCTGTATTAACAAGTCTTTATAAATTAACATTTTTTTCATAGTCACTATTTATCTTCTATAAAATGCTTTTTGAACAAAGTATAATTAAAATATTTTGGGATATGGTGTGGGTTTATATCTGTTTCATATTCATAATATAACATTCCTAATAGAATGAGTTTTGAGGTCTACATTTATCATATCATAAAAAACTATGCCACCTGAATATAGATTGTGTTCTTCTAATTCTAGCAATCCCTTATTTTTTAACAAGAGCCATTCCTTCATTGAAACAAAAAACCATAAGCATTACTGTCATTATCTACTTTTAATACCCTATTATTTTATTAAAAGTATGCAAAATGCTGTGAATATTTTGAACAAACAAGATATCTAATGTAATAATCAAAAGTGAAAAGAGTCTGTAGAATGCCTTCCCTATTCAGTAATGGTTCAGTAATGATGTTGAGTTTCTGGAAAGAGTGGAGAGAAAACCAACAAAGATGATTAAAGGCCTGAAGGTGAAAACTAGACTATGCCTAATCTAGTGGGGGGAAAAGGACTAGGAGTGGCATGATAGCAATGTTTCAATATTTGAGGAGCTACCACAAAGAACAAGGGGTCAATTTATTTTCCAGAGCACCAGAAGGCAAAACCAAAAGCAATGGATGGAAACTAACCAAGGAGAGAAGCAATCTAGAACTAAGGAGAAATTTCCTGACAATGAGAACAATCAATCAATGGAACAACTTGTCTCCAGAAGTTGTGGGTGCTCCATCACTGGAGGCTTTGAAGAAGAGACCAGACATCCATTTGTCTGAAATAGTATAGGTCAGTGATGGCGAACCTTTTGTGGCTCGCGTGCCAAAAGCAGGGGGAGCGCAGGGGGGTTATGCGTGACTTCCAGTTTGTCCATAGGGCCATTTTTCATCCTCCAGAGCCTTCAAGGGCCTTCCGGAGGCTTCCCTGAAAGCTCCGGAGGGCTAAAACCAGTCCTATGAGCAAACCGGAAGTATGTTCCCGAACTTCCAGTTTGCCCATAGGGGTGGTTTTTCATGCTCCGGAGTGTGAAGCCTCCAGAGTGTGAAAATGGCCTCAAAAGAAGGCCAAAGTCATGTGTGCGCTGGCCAGCTGACAGGGCAACGCCTCATGTGCCCGGACAAATGGTTCCACCTGCCACCTGTGGCACGCATGCCATAAGTTCACCATCACAGGTATAAGGTCTCCTACTTTAGCAGGGGGTTGGACTAGACGACCTCCAAGATCTTCCGATTCTGATAATAATGATGATGGATTGTACAAATTTTTTCAGCTTTTGGTGCTAGCCCAGATTACCTCTCTTTACTCAAGCTTTTTGTTACGTAGCATTATCAATATCTGCTTAGTGTCATATTACGTTGAATTTAAAACACTAAGTTACAAACAACCTTTCAGAATCTTTTAACCTTCTAAATATTAAAAAATACCCTGCTTCCCTGAAAATAAGACCTCCCTGGATAATAAGCCCAATCAGGCTTTTGAACACATGTGCTAAAATAAGCCCTCCTCGAAAATATTGCAACACAGCAGCAGCAGCCATGAGGTGACCACGCTCGCCACTTCCTGCACCTCAAAAATAATAAGACCTCCCTGAAAATAAGGCCAAGCACTTATTTCAGGGGGTCAAAAGAAAATAAGACCCTGTCTTATTTTCAGGGAAACACAGTATTAACATTAATTGTACAATGAATGAATTATCTAATATAATTAAATTATTTTAAATTGCATTTTGCAGTGCTTTTAATTAACTATGTGCCTCCATAGGGTTGTTCTTAAAAAAGAATAAACTAGAGGTTTAAGAAGTATATTAAAATCGTAATGAAAGAAAAACAAACAACAGAAACAAGAAACAGTCAATAGTTGAAGAAAGCAAAAACACAAAATTATTAACTGCAAACAATAAACAATGTTACTTATGAACAGCATTTTGTAGTAAAATTTGTTATTTCATATTTAAAGCTCCCTGAAATGATAGCATCTGCAAAGTTTGGTGAAGCACAGAGAAAACACACACAGAAAGAGCTTATGAATTTCATTTGAGAGAACATCAGGAGTAGAGGTCCATTCCCAGTCTGAGAAGAACTCATGCTTACTCCCATGCTGTGCTATTGGTTAAAAAAAAAAAGATCTTGTCAGAGAAAAGACAAACACACCAGCTGGTACATATGAATGAGTGGGGCCAATGCACCAAGAAAAATAAAAATTACAACTGTGCAAACTAATTCTTCTTAGAGAAAATACTTATCTGTAGATAAACAAAGTGTATCTCAACGACTCAGATTTAGAAAGAAAATCCTAGGTTGGATGGAGGGGAAGGGTGTGAACCCTATATTGTCATAAAAACTAATGACTGATTCTGAAACCATGGTTAGAATAACCATTTATCCAAAGAGCTGAAGCAAAGAAGGTCCCAGTTTGGATCCTCAAACCCTCCCTTTCTTCATTTCTTCTCCATGGAATGTCTGGAAATATGCCTATCTGCTACACACACACACACACACACACACACACACACACACACACACAACATGTTGAATCATTCCTTCCTCTTCTACTATTATATTTATGGTAAGCATTTATGGTAAGTCTGACATACTTGGCCTGTCTGGAATCCATCCCACTTAGGAAGATATTTAGCTCTTTCCTAAAAGTAATATTAATGGAAGAGGATTGTAATAGTGGCAATCTGCCTGTTATGATTTAATACAAATAAAAATCTTGACCATCTTGGAAAGCAGAGTCCTTCATTTTTACAATATCTATTGTACCCAATGAAAATTTCTTTTTTTATGAGAACTGAGCTATGTATGATGGGGCACTTCCATTTGAGTATTGATCCATATCAATAGTGTACCTTGATCAGAACAAAGCAATGTAAAATATTCCCTCTCCTTCCACCATTGGCTTATTTCTTTCCTTGCCATTTTCCTCCATGTTGCCTATTCCAGTTAACCCAGAAGTTGTCCACCCTGGAAGAAAATGCCAAAGGAGTGTGTAAAGAGACTTCTGCTCTTATCAATGGCAGGGTGATTTTGTTCAATGTCATCCCATTTGGCCCATGTATGGAGCATAACAGACTAAAAGTGAGTAACTGAGTCTGAATTCCTCAAGGATACAGCAGTAATCCAATCTTATGATACTTAAAAGACTGAATATTTATTGTCACACAATATTTTGTAGATCAGAATTCATCTTATCAAATGCAAGTTGTGAACACTTTAGTGAATACCTGCCTTTAATACCAAGAGGAGGTAAAACCAAGGTGGACATGGACCTTTCTGCATTAATATAAGCTAGAAAAAGCAAGAGACGATATCTCATTATTATAAAGATATATTTATATATTCTGTAAAGTTAATGTGAATGTCACAGATATCTTAGTAAAGAGTCAGTACCCATTTATGGTAGACATACCTGGCAAAAAAAAACCTTCAGCTTTTGCTAATTAATTCCATTTTGTTGGCATTACATTGCAAATTTGCTTTTTGAAATTTCTTGGAGTATAGTGACTAGAAATTTTTCATTCAGGATTCAGAGAAGAAACAAAGAAAAAGGCCATGCATATACATGCATACAGAAACAGCCTGGAAGCAGCTTCCTAAGCAGTTGCTTAACCCTAAAAGAAGACACGGCTGTTTTAATGAATTGAAGACAAATGGTTTATTCATATTTGTGCACATTGCAAAACATCTGTTTTGGAGGATTTACATAGCTTTATTATCCATCAGTTTACATGCTCTTTTCAGACAGTGCACATTCATGTATCTGAGAAGATACAGTTAGGCATTAAAAAAGTGTGCAATATGGCTGCACAGATTGTGCTATCCATAAGTACAGTTTGTGTTAGTTTTACTACTTATTTATTGGTGAAATTTCTTACAGGAGCTCAAGGTAGGCCATGCAATGCTCCTTCCACAAATTGTTCTCTTCAAAACAATTCCATGGATTAGACTGGATTAAGAGATAACATGTAAGATTCTATGGTTTGAGACGTGAATTTGAATCTAAGCGTCTCAGATTCTGAACCATTATGTCATACTAGCAGCAAAATAGTTGCGTATGAGATCACACGCACATGATCTGCTAGAAATGCCCTGATACAATTAATCTTCCAAAAAGGCTTTATGTCATGAGAAAGTGTAAAGTTTAGGATTAGCAACAAAATGCTTTCAAAATATCTGTTTCCAAATCAATGAGGTGAAGGTACCCTTCAGCTAGTGAATCAAGGGGAGCTGGGAGATTATGGCTAGATATGAAGTAGTGTAAATCTTTTTTACTCTCTGTTTTCCAAAATTGCAGATGGAAAATCCAGCAGTTTGGGATAACATGCAGATTTATGACTTGGGATTTTATGTCCCCTGGTCTGGCTAAAATGAGAACAGTACTTTTTTTTCCAGAGGAACAGCCATTGAGGTTCAGAGGACAAAGTCGGATTTAACTGTGGAAAGCATTCTTTGTAACAGACATCCGTGGGCGTAAACAGGATTTTCCATTTTGCCAGGAGATTTGGGAAACCAGGCCTTTGTGAAACTTACTTTCTTAGAGGAAAATACTTTTTAAGGGATTTTAAGAATCAGCTTAAAACCTCTCTGCTTTTCAGGTCTGAGCAGCCTTGAAAGCTGAAATGTCACAAAATAAAGTGATTCCTCAATGTATTTTCTCAAGCCTGGTTTCAGTCAAGAAGTAGTGATAATCTTACAAGGAAAGATATCCCACAAGTCAGATCTTCCTCCAGGTGCAGGCTTTTTAAATCGTACTGATAGGTTTTAGTGAGCGTTTGATAAACCCTGAACATTTTTATGGCTATCCAGTCAACTTTTGTAACTTCTACATTTCACTGAAATCTCTTATGGCAGTTTCAGAGGAATCTGATAGTTACAGGCCAATTTGTGTTACTCCCTTTAAAAATGGTAACAAATTATGTCAATATAAGAACCATGTCCACACACCGCGATGGAGATCCGAGCTTCCATTGCTATGCTGTGCAGACGTTAAATGAATTGTGTTCAATTTTATGACTTTTTCTTTTTGCCACGGTCAATAAGTGAATGATATAATTAAGCAAATCTGTCTTTCCCCATTGACGTTGCTTGTTAGAAGCCCCCTGGGAAGGTTGCAAAAGGTGATCCAATGACATGGCAACTGTCATAAATATATATTTATTATTTATTAATTAATCCATTTTATATGCCGCACCCTCTCCACCAAGGGACTCGGGGTGGCGTACAATTTACTACAGAACAAATAAATAACAAGGAGGAGATCTACAAAAAGCATTATACAACACATAATAAATAAATAATCAATTAATTAAAAACAGCAAAAAGCAATTAAAAACAATTAAAACACCCAAAGTCAAACCTAATTTAAAATTTTATCCAGAGGGATTAGAATAGCTATAATTCAGGCCAGGCCGGCTAGTTGGAACAGGTGGGTCTTGAGTTTCGTGCGGAAGGAGCGGAGATCCTAGAGGAGCCCACCCTTGGCTAGATGCATACATATTGATTGCCAAGTGCTCAAATTTTCATCATGCAAGTATAGAGATTCTGCAACAGTCATAAATGGGAGGACCTGTCATAAGTCAATTTTTCTGTGCCATTATAATTTTGAATGGTTATTAAATTAATGGTCATAATTCAAGGACTTTACACATTTTTTAAATACCCAACTTCTCTCACTTACTACGTTACATGTTTACAAATGGATATTTTTACCATTTGTAGTATCTCTGATCATTTGTAACAGTTGCTATAGATCTAGAGAGCTATATGCGAGGGTGGGCTTCAAAAATTTTAGCAATGGGTTCTCTGGGGGGCCGTGGCCATGGTGGGCGTAGCCTAGTCAACCTCCTGCACCTCCATGGCGAAGGGGAAGGCATTTTTGCCCTCCCTGGGCTCCGGAGGCTCTCCGGAGGCTGGAAATGGGCCCATTTCCGGCCATCTGGAGCCTCCGGGAGGCCCATTTTTCACCCTCCCTGAGCCTCCATGTAGACCCAGCACTTACCTGGCATCCAAAATGGGCTGCATGGAGACTCCTGGGAGGGGAGGGGTGAGCAGGGCCAGCCAGAGTGGGATTTGGGGGTTCATTGAACCATGCAGAAGATCACCCAAACCTGGACAAACCTAGAGGAGCCCACCCCTGGCTAGATGCATACAATTTATAAGGGGTGAATCAGTTTTAGTTCATCTGAATTATGTGCTGATGATTTCTTCCTGCTCAAACACTATATCTTTATCACAACATCCAACAGCCAGAAGGGCTAAGGGATGTTCTCACGAAGGCCTGCATACGACTGATTATAATTTGCTTGCTGGGGCAAAATCTTATAACGGGAGGAGCAAATGGTAACCTTTCAGATGTTGTTGAATACAAGTAGTCCCCAATTTATTACGGTACCATAGTTAGTATCAGATCGTAAAATGGATCAGGAGCAATTTTACAAGTTTTTTGTTCACCATGGTTGTTAAGCAGATCACTGAGTTGTTAAGTGAGTCATAAAGCTTTAAGCAAACCCATCTTCCCCCATTGACTTTGCCCATCGGAAATGGTTGGGAAGGTCACAAATGGTGATCAAATGACCCCAGGATAATGCAACCATTGTAAACATGCAATAATTGCCAAGGCCTTGGATTTTTTGATCACGTGACTATTGGGGGTGCTGCAATGGACGTAAGTGCAAGGACCAGTCATAAGACACTTTTTTCAGTACCATTGTAACTTTGAACAATCACTTAAAAATGAGTTCTAAATCAAGGTTTCCCTGTAACAGCTTTCATGTCTCAACCCATTGGCCTATTCATATTAAATGAATTTCTATTACTGTGAGATTGAATGAAGAAGCAGAAAGTGGTTCCAAAAAGGCAGTCCTACTGCTTGTTATCTCTTGCTGTTACCTTTTCATCATAGCCTTTGCCATGGCTTTTTCCATCTGATCTCCTTTATTTATCTGGAAAGTTGTTACAGGAATAATGTTAATGTCTTGCAATCTGGAGAGAAGTCAAAAGAGCAATGAATTGAGCCCAAAATATTCATTGCTAGGTGACCGAGTCTTGCTCCATTTTACAACCTTACTTGCCATAGTTGTTAAGTGAATGTTAATAACTTGTTCAATTAGTAACAAGTTATTAAGTGTTAAGTTGTTGTTAAGTGCATCTCGCTTCCCCATTGACTTTGCTTGTCAGAAGTTTGCAAAAGGTGATCATGTGACCTCAGGGCATGATGACAAGTCATAAATAGGAGTCATTTGCCAAGCATCTTAATTTTGATCACTTGGCCATGGTGATGCTGTAACGGTTGTTAAGTGTGAAAAACGGTCCTAAGTCACTTGTTTGAGTGATGTTGTACCTTCGAACGGTCACTAAATGAACTGTTGTAAATCGAGGACTACCTGTAATACATTTTATTTGACTGAAGGATACCATCCTTTATTGTCCCGTGTCTTTGTTGATCTTGGTGTGATCTTTCCTATAAATATACCTTACATGCTTATCTAAGCTATTAAATTGCCTCTGTTTGCCCTTCTAGGTATTTTGCTATCATAGCATTTAAGCAATTTTTTAAGCTTTTAATCAGAGGAATTAATGTTACAGTTGGAACAAAACTAAGCCTAGGAGTTTCAAATGTTTTAAAGAGTTCAAGAGTTTCAGAAGTTTTAAAATTAGCTAATTATCTCAGATTATTGAGTTACTGAAATAAAATTTCCCTATCTGAATTGATGACAGAAAGAAAACAGGATTTCATTTAAAGTATTAATCCAAACTCATACTAATTCCCTTTACAAAAGCTTGTTTTAAGATAAAACTCTTAATTTCCTGGGAGCAAACCCGATTAAACAGAGTGAAATACTTTTTAAAAAACCAGCAGTTGAATTTGACTTTGCATGAAGTATTATGGCGGGATGAAAAAGCTTTTCTAAATCTAATCAGTGAATCAATCTGAATAAAACCTTAATTCAACTATCTGCCAGTGCCAGCCATCATTAAAGACAGTTGATTTACATTTATTTCATGCAACAGCACGAGAGAAAGAGAGGGAATTGGCCTTAGAATAATTTTAAAATAATTATTCTTTCTGCTATAGTTTTTGCAGAGGCTTGTTGAAGTTTTCAACTCAAGAAGAGAATGGCCCTCTGTGTAAGGGCTTCTGTTACTGGTACATCTGCAGTATGTTACACCTCACTTGAATAAAAGTGAAAAAAGAAAGACGCCTAACATCAGGTCCCATTTACACCACACATCAGAGAACTGGAGAAGTGATCCTCAGCACAGAATGAGGAAATGTCAGCATAAACAGAAAAAGAAAAAGAAAGAAAAAAGGAAAGGTTTTTGTGAAGTTCTGTACATTTGTGCGGGAGGAAACTACACATTCTTTCTTTGCTCAAGGAAGAGTAGTCAACGGCATGTGGTAACAGAGATAGATTTTACTTAATAGTTAGATTTCTTATTTGTAAAATGTTTGCAGCTTTTATTCAAACCTGATTCACTGTCCATAATTTGAGTTCAATCCTAACAAGAAAGCATATTTCCATGGATGTGAAGGATGGGGATAGCCTACTATAGGATGCAGTATCTGTAGAAGCTGCTGCCAAAGGCATCATCTTCTACAGATTTTCACAGTAACGGGATCATTAGATTCCATGCATTGTGAGAGGTAATACTAGTGATCCATGGTACAATGTTGCTAAAATTCATGTGAAATATATTTGATGCCATTATAATTAATGGGAGGGGGGAAATTGATGAAATCAATTTCATAATAGTTTAACCTGATTCTTTGTAAAGGTAGATATCTTGCAGTGGAGGAAAATGTGCCTCTTTTATTTCCTTTTGCATTGGTGAGGAACTGAAAGCCAAAACCTTCCAGTTGCAGATGGAAACGCTAGAACATAACAGCATGCTAGAATGTAAGTGAAATGCCTTTGTTTATTTTCACTGTCTCCAGGGTAATAAAATGCATTTTTTACTGATTTGTATATAAATCATGGGAGGGGGGGAAAGGTGATCATTCCAAGAGCATCTTTTAGAAGCCAATGTTCAGTAACAAGAGTTGTTTTCCTCTGTTGTACAAAGGAGATTGTTGGCATTTTAATTTTGTTTCTAGAATAGTGCTTGCTGTTCCACAGACACTATTTGTTCTGTCTTTTCTTTCTTTCCCCTCCACATTGCTTATCTGAATATATATGCCTGCCCTTTGCTCAGATTTATGGGTTGGGGCAGTGCTATGTGTATTTACAGTCTCCTGACCTGAAGACCTGGAGCTGAACGAGGAAAGGAGGAAACCGGGGCCTGTTCCATAAACAGAGACAGATATGAGGGGGAGGAAGGAGGCACTGCTAGCACTTAACATTTTTAACTTCTTGACCAAGTAAAGGAATTAGTGATTAGATTAGAGGCAAAGAAAAATGAGAAATACAAAGAGATTGGGAGGAGAAATCTGCTCAGGATCTTGGGTGCATTGTGTTAGCAGAAAATGAAACCCAAAATAGTTTAGTAAAGTTATTCAGGCCATCTTCAAAAAGAGAGAAGCAGTTTTATCACAGTATAAATTTCAAATGCATTTCAGATGCATACTGTAGCTTTCTCTTAAGAACAGATCCTCTTGATAAGGGAGCCGGCAGAAATGCAGTGTACAAATGCAAACTCTATACGATCTGTGGTTTGATCACCACGGCACATTTTATATTTAGTGTTTGAGATGTTTTGTGAATCAAGATTGAACTCAGATAATATGGGCTGAAATAAGCTAATCCTGTAAATAGCAAAAGCTGCAAAATAACTAAAATTTCAATTCAGAAATGGATTGTTAGTTTGGAGAACTGAAAATAATGTAATGAAAGCTTTACACTATTATGAGGAATAAATGGTGTTTGCTTATTCCATTTTTTTATTTTATTTTAAATAGATATACTAATTTTATATCAATGACACCAAACTTATTTGTATATACTTTAAGGTGAAAACAAGCAAACTTAAATGAATTGTTACTTATTCATTCAAATTGGTACAATTGCATTGAAAATCAGTTGTTTACAATTTGTCCTCTATTTACACACTCAGATAATCAGTTCTGGGTTTTACTGTTTGAGACAACAAAGCTGTAATCTGCTTCTCATCCATCACTGTAACTTTATTATTTGTCTCCCACCTTTATTTTACACCTCATACTCTCTCCTCTTCCTATTTTCCCCACAAGAAGAAACCTGTGAGGTGAGTTGGGCTAAAAGAGAATGGCCCAAAGTCATCCAGCAGGCTTTCATGCCTAAAACAGGACTAGAACTCAGTGTCTTAATTATACTCAAAAGAATTATTAAAACAAATTATAAGGGGAAATGGTATAACTTTTTTGCCTGCAAACTTTCATCACATGCAAAACAAAGATCTAAATAATGCAATGAAAGCCTTACAATATCACGATGAATAATTAGGAAGTGCGAAACAAAATGGTGTTTGTTTATTCCAAACTGTTTCGTTATTTTAAACAAACTAAAGAGTAGGCTGAACTGGATGAACTTATTTCATGTCAATGCCCCTAAACATATTTGTATATACTTTAAGGTGAAAGCAAGAAACCTTAAACAGGTACTTATTTATTTCAAATTGGCATGATTCCATGGAAAATCAAACGATTCCATTGAAAATTGAGCTAAATGATAATTCAAGATGAAACTTTTTTTGACATAGCTAGAAATATAACTTGCAAAAAAATGAGAAGTATCCAGTTGAAGATCAGATGGGTAACTACTGTAGGACAAAGTGGTTGAATAAAATATTGTAGGAGAAAATTTCTACCGAGATGGGGTTTTTATTTTACATTTTCTGATAGCGCACCTTCTTACTGGAAATTCTGCAGCTCCTTACTGGAAACCAGACTAAAACCCCAGTGGTATAAGGCTCTGTCTCCATGAATGAATCTAAAGTGGAGATAATTTAGCGGTCACCCTATTCTTTTTTTTTATTGTTTGTGCTGAGCTCAGTTTGCCAATTCAATAATTTTGCCACCCACCCCCACCCCCCTCTCATATGGTGTGGCTACACGCAACCATCCATTTGGCTGCAACCCACTTCAAGCCAAGGTCTATCTATCTCATTCTGCCCGGGGAAGGGAGGGATGGAGGGGGAATAAGAAAAGCGGGGGGGGGGGGGAAGTACCACAAAGAACATGGAAATGAATTACTCTATTTTATGAGCCATAAACGTTTTATGCATTTTGACAGTGAAACAGGTTTAGGCAGCGAGTTGACACGCCTTAAATAAATAAGTAGGATTAATTCTCCGGCTCTTTGAAACAATAGAAGCTCGCCTTGTTTGGGCTGAGAGCTGGCGCGATTGTTTCCTGTTGCCGGTATGATATCGATTCGACGGGTGCTTTTCGGGGCAGCTTTCCTCGGGGGTCGCCTGTTTGCTCCACTTCAGGTTTTTACCCTGTTTTATTAGAGGTGGAGAAGGGTTCGAGACCTGCTCGCACCGCCACCGACAGCTAAGGAACCGGCGTTGGCGTCTGCTTTGCCTGTTGTTTTACTGCCTGACCTTCGGATCAACTTTCACCCCCGACCCAAGGAGACATTTATCACGGCAAGAGGCTGTTTAACACAAATGGTGCCCATTCCGGAGGGGAAGAGAATCCGAAGATTTCCTTGTTTGTTTGTTTTTGGCCCTCCCTCTCCCCCCTTCCTGGAGAATTTGCAGTTTGTTGTTGTTTTGTGCGTGGATTTCTTTTCTTTTTTTAAACCCTCCCTTCTTTCCCACCCCTCTTTCTCAAGCACCACAGGTGAAATCCCTCCTCAGCAGCTGGCTTAGGAAATAATGGGAGGGGAGGCCTTAATGAGCAGAAAGCACCCTCAGCTGGAGATAAATAGATGCAAATGAGATGCACAAACAAAGGCGCCTGGACAAGAAGAGAAATATCTGCAATTCCAGCGAAATGCTGCCTGCAGCTAGAAGATGAACAGCTTTGATAAAAAGGTTTTTTTTTTTAAAAAAAAAGCACCTTTTTATCCACCAACTTATTTTACACTGCTGTAGACCATTGTCATTGTAACCCATCCGGCCCTGCTTCAAACCTTGTTTGTAAGATTCACCAAAAGCATCCATGTGCTAGAGAGAGGGAGACATGGACATATATGGGGTGGGCTGAGATGGTTTTTCTCTTTCCTTTTTTTGGAGAGTGTCAAGTTTATTTCTACCCGTTTTTTTCTGAAGCCATTGCAATCGACTGCTGCTCTGGTGTGAGGATTTCATTTGTGGGTCAATGTTGTTGTGGAAGGATTAAGGATGCTGGGCTTTGCAGGCTCTCTAAGTTGACAACTCCTGAGAATGAAGAGGGAGGGTAGGAGGGAGCTGGGGGTTGAAGCAGACACTTGAGCATTCACAGAGCAGCTCCCAAAACAGCCTGTGTTAATGAAGGCAATCACGGCAGTAAAGCTAATTCAAAAACAGACATGGAACATGCTGATTTTAATAAGCTTTTAAGAGGCAATTCCCTAACTTTTAAAAGTCTCTCCTTCTAATTGAACCGTTTGAGGTTCAGATAACGCCAAGCTCAACCATGAAGGTGTCTTTCCAAAGGTGAACGGCCCTTGCCTCTGGTCCTGGGTTCACTTAAGAGGACTGAAATGCTGGCCGGAGGATATTGCAGGAAATCCCTGAAAGAAAATTCTCAGGAAGCCTCAGTATAACTCTAGGCGTTATTGAGCCATGCCAAGTTTATTATTTTAAGTGGAATTTTGCTTAGGAATCCTTATCTTCTCAATCTTTACCTGTATCATATTTTAATTTCAGACCAGCTGAGAGACAAGTTCTGTATTTAAGTCTTGGGTTTAGGTTTTAAGTTAAAATTTTAAATTAATTTTGCTGATCATTGAATAAACAGTGTATCATTTCATTTTAACTTAATTAATTTGTTCAGGGGCTTAAATTCATCTTCTGGATTTTTTTTTTAAACGCATTTTTTCAAAAGTGTATGTTTATGTTAGAAAAAATGTTAGCTTTTGCAATATCAGTTGCTATGGGTTTTTCTTTTTCTTTTTCTTCTAATTATCTACTTTTTGAGGAGTGGGAATGCTTAAAAGTATTAATCACAGAGCTACAAATGAAAAAGTACCTGTATAAATATGTGTGGGTATAATATTTTCATAGTATGCAATCCTCTTGCATTAATCACACTCTGCCATTGTTATCATGAGAGCTGCAAGAGTTAAATGAAACCTAGTTCAAAGAAAGATCTTTTGCAGGTTGAAGCCGCTGCATTATTACGTTCGGTTGCTGTTTGGAAAGGGCAAACAGCATCTTAGGCACAGAACAATGAAATTACAGCTGAGATTTAGGTTAGCAAAAGCCATCTTCCGCAGGCTTTTATGATTCATTATTTCCCATTAAATACAGTATTAGAAGTGTACACCAGATAGCTCATGCTTACTGCTCTCAGAGCACATTATCTATATTACACAGGCCTGGGGAGCAGAATTAGAAAACTTTTGGGGAATGAGCAATATGTGTTTGCTGATAGAAGTACCATATGGCTCATCTTCATCAATTGCTTTCATTGCAGCTCAGATACTGGAGAAATTAAAGTTTTATTTGATGTGGCACAGCTTAATGAACTGTCTTCTGTTAGGAAAATTGAATATGTTTCCTGTTCTTTGAGTGCCGAGCCCTCATGGTTTGGGGTTGATGAGGGATGCATTATGGATTGTTTATTGAGCATTTTGAAAACAAAAGAAAATTTGAAGATAAAATTGGTTTGCATCACAGTGATCTTCCCTTTTTTTTTTCCTTACGTTCTCCTCCCCTTTTATTTGCAGTTTGCAAACATGCTTATTATTTAAATGCATGTGGTATTCTATTGATATCATCTTTTGATGTGCAGTTTTGATTGCATTTCTTCTGTAATCCTGGAGTTTAGAAATTTTTAAAGCATATGGTAAACCAATCAAATCAAAAGGCAATGTTTCTTATGAGTTTGATTGCTTAACTTTTTATGATACTATTCCACCCCTCCTTCCCTCGGGAAGTTTTCAATGCTTCACCAGTTTGTGTTGAGATCTGCTTTCTGTGAATATACTATGCCAGAAATGGGACAAAAGAAAATCTAGGTGAATCCACATAAGTCTGAAAATGTCTGAACATTTTCCCAAGCAGAATTGAATTGCAAAGCAATGTAATAAAATCACACTATGTTATTAATTTTGCAAGGTTGAGGGAGGAGGAAAATGTGAATTCTTATCTAGTGGTTCATTTTCATTCAGTTTAATTAAGTTCCAGCACTATAAAACTTAGACTCAGATGCATCTATAATAAAAATATAAAATAGTTAAAATTACAAGAAGCAAAAAATGTTTTGACATTTGCAACATAGCTGTATATTATGACATTAATTGCTAATTATTGGTTTGACACAGACATGTTTTAATGGGGGGTGGGGTGTAAATAACTGTGAAAATGTTCTAAATACTTTGTGAATCAGTTTTAGTCAAAGAATAGAATTACCCCTCCTAAATATTTTCTTCAGTTATATTTCAGTCATAAATATCTTGTTTTTTAAAAACCAAAGTTGAGCCATTTATTTTTTCCACTTGCCATACTAATATGTACATATACACACACTCATGCTAACAGTCTGTCAGTTACATCTGGGGTTTTGTTTTCTTTTTGTGAAAACTGGTAAATGTTCCTGCTTAACAAATTTGTTTTGGAATCTACATAGTGTCCATTGGAAGAAGTATTTCTACTATGTTTATAGTTTTTAACCAAAATTTGCACCATTTGTTTAGAGAAGCTTTGCCACTGACATTACAAGAAAACAGGGAAGCTTGTTCTAGGCACTAATTGTATCTTTTCCTCAATAAACATACAAGGAATTACATCTAATCTATCTTGGAGAGGCAATGAAAAATATAAAATCCTTCTTGATTTTTTTTATTCTATTCTTTGAACAACTACCTTTTTTGCATCATTAAATATTAAGTCACTGATTCAAACAGCAAACATGTGGAACAATTGCTATAGGAAGCATAAAAAAGTTTGTTTTGAAGCAGTGCTATTTCTTATAAAAGAAAATGATGTAATTTATGAAACACAGTTTCATGACAAGTGCCTCCTTTGAGGAACACCATTATGCATTGTTATCAGCATGGCGTAATTTGACTGTTGACAAAGTATCTCTGGCAGTGAGAATGAAAGCAGTTAGAAGTGTGTCGGATTGTAATCAAGAAGATGCTTAGCTGTGCAACACTGCATCTTGAGCAGATTTGAATCAACATTGCCTTGAGGGGACATGCGATACAAAAAAAAAGTCCATTAATTTTTAGTGAGAAAATTAGAGTGGCACTTGATGAAGTGAAATTTGACATGCGTTAATTGCTCCACAGCTCTTCTAATTAGAGATTTTCAAATTCTTTTACTCCTGTCAAACTGATGCCACATTGTCTTAGTGGTCAAAGAGTAAAATTGCAAATTGGTTGGATCAACATGCGGTAATGAAGCTGGGCTTCCCTTCAGCGCAAGTTCAGATTCTCTTATGTAGAAGGAATTGGGTGGATGTTGTTGTGAGTAAACATGCCTAAGTCATATTGCTCTGTTTTAATATTGGCACTCTGAGGGGATTGGCCTGCTTATGAAAAGGATGGGATCTTGAGAGAAAGAGCATCATTTTATTATGTATCTTCACAGTAAACATAAATTTCAGTTACTCTCATCAAATCAGAACTCGGGGGAGGGGGGAATCATATCCTGAATGTAAAATACATGTTTTACGCTCATCCACAGCTCAGTAAGGATGAATTATTGGCACTGAAGCCAGCAGTGACTTACATTTAGATAGTATTAGTAATTAAAATAAAACACCACCACCACTAGCAGAGACACACACTAGAAAGTGCACAGGTCCTTGCTGCTTTTTCAAATATTCTTTATAATGATTTAATTATATGAAATGAAAGTGGCATTCATGTTGATCTACATTCCAAACAGAAGTCTGCTAAGCCATGATTTTACGTATTGTATGCAATAGTAAAATAAGTTATCATGAAGACCACCTCAATTAAAATAAACCATGCTTTAAGCTCGTGCTTTTCTCCAGCCCTTGAACCCTTTCTTAATTCATTACCATATTGAATTTTTTTTTCAATTTTCCATTTTCTTGCAATAACAATATTACTGCCAGGGCCATGGCTTGATTGGAGCTAAATTACTTGTTACCTGCTGGCATTTATTTATATGGCATTGAATTATAAAGCTTTGCTATTGTCATGCCTTGGGCGAATTATTTATGACACCAGTAATAGGAGTAATTGTTATTGTTGAAATTACCTGTCAGCTCCCCATAGCAGTGGCCCTTGTCCCACTGACAAATAGTGACAGGAGAGAGGGATCTTCCACGCATCCTCCTGATGACTTCTCCTCTGATAATAAGGAGTGCAGGGCCTCTGATAATTTGCCTGTCACTGTAGAGTGTGGCTTAGGGAGAGTTGGCCAAATTGTTGTCATTCACTTTGACAAAGGCAGCAAAATGCTCCAGAGCAGGAAGGAGGTTTATCAAAATAAATGAAATTGCTTACACATCCTTTGTTTGGATTCTATCCTCCATATCTCCTTTGCGTGTCCCGTTCCCCCCCCCCCCACACACACACACATACACAAGCATACCAGGCCAGGAATCTGTGGCATTGTGTGAGAATTGTAAAATTGCTACACGTTTCTTATCATACTCCCCGATTCCCTGGGAGCCACAGTAGGAGATTTCAGCAACTAAGCTAAGTGAGAAATATTCTCAGAAGATAGATTCCCTCCTCTCCCCATGGTTAGTTACACCAAACTCAATCATTATAAGCCAAATGGGTGGCATTGTGGAATCAGCTAATTTGCTATTCTTGTATGCAGCCATCTCGATGTGTTTTTTCCACCACCTCCCTCCACACCCCCTTTTGGTTTTGTTAGCTTTTTTTTTTCCTCTGCTCAAACCTCAAAAAAACAGCTAACAGCTTTTAACCTTGGAATTTCAATAGTGCTTAGCCTCTTTAAATCATGTCTGCTTTTAGAAACCAGGATTCTTGAAAGACCATGTGATGGCTGCGCAGAAATTAGTATGTCCTCTAGAGAAAAGACTTCTGCCTCTTAATAAGCAGAGGCTGTTTTCAGTCTCGGGGAATTGGTGCTTGAAAAGGAAGCAAAAGAGCTTTGTTGCACAGCTAAGACTTTGGATATTCTTAGCACACCTCCTTGAAGCTTGTAACCTGACCGGTAAGGTTTAAATGGCATGGGCTGGAGAGAATGGCCCTACCTGCTGTCAGAGATTCTTAGCCAATGTAATTGTGTTGTTACTGTGAAAGGCTATCCAATTTTTGCCAACACAGTTTCAAACTTACAGCTGTCAAAGCTTATCGTACAGTTATGATGTTCCAAACAGGATATCCTTATAAAATCCCTTTTGTGCCAACAGAATAAATTGGAGTGAAATATCTGATTACTTGTTTTAACCCATTATTTTGCAATAATTACCTGAATCCTGGTCTCCCTCAGCACCTTTGGCTTTGCCTCAAGCATTCTGCAGTCCTTCAACTTGTCATTGCCTGAGGAGGAAAAACTCTTAACAAGTCACTGTTGTATAATTTTATTGAACTGAACAATGACTTTTTGTGGATGTAAATATCTGCAGATGAGAGCAGACTGTGGGCATGGATCTCAGTCATATATTTGTTTACACGAATTATTATGCTTCCTTCTGTTCAGAAATCAGGGTTACATCATAATAAAGAAAGTGGCAGGTGTGGTATCATTCCTTTCCATTTGGCTCAAAGGAGATTGAAATCTTGATTTTGCAACCCTGTTAATTATGCAAGCCTATTTGACTATCTATGGAACTTTGGTGAGAGGATCTGCTGAAATTATTAGAACTAAATCTTCCTAAATTCCATAATTAACAGGTTGGCAATCAGACTGCCTGACAGATACAATATACAATGAGCAACAAAGTGTTTTTTATTAGACACTTAACTCTGACACAGTGAAAATGAAATGTACTCCAGAAATGCAAATAGTTTTGTATGGGAGAAAACAATGATTAAAATCTTCAAGTTTTTTTTTATATACATATCTTATTTGATTAAATTACTTTTTTAAAAAAACTGGCCTTGTCCAAAGGAGATTTTTGTTTCACTTATACCTGTACAATGAACAGGTTACTTTTTTAGTAAATGGAAAGGATGAAACACTGTTAAAATCAGATAAAGTTTTACAAACAGAAGTATAATGATGAGGGTTTGGAAAAACTTCTGTGATTCCCAAGGGGTAAAATAAAAGGAACAACAAGAGTTTGTATATGTGCGTGCATGCACACGCACATGTAAACTTCATATGTTTCAGTGTTTCACTTAATTGTACCATTTTATATCTTGTTAGATTAGATTTTGTGTGGATATATAAATAGTTTGGGATTCTCCTCCATTCTCTAAAGTGTAGCTAAAATGACTATATGATTAAAATCGGTTTTCAAATGCATTCTGAGCTAAATTTTATTCTCCTTCCTCTCGTCTCTTAGACAGTCTTCAAATGTCAATTCCATCAGGTGGTAAAACATTTCTGAATGAACAGGACAATTTAAATGCAAAGTTTTACGCACATACAGAAACATGCATACAATGTGTATAAATGAATTATAGGAAATATATTTTTTCCCTTTCCGTATAAGATTTCAAAATCATTCATTCTTGTCAAGGGAGACTGGAGAAGTCACTTTTACTGTTCTAAATAAGGCAATGCAATGGTAAAGGAAAATGTCAGAAATAAATCTGAGCGGATTAAAATAACATTTCTGTGTTGTGTCACTGCAATGGCTATGCTTAATTTTTCGGTATAACTTGGTTAGCTATGCCTTGACTAATGTTCAATATATAAACAAGCAATAATTATTATTAAATGTTGTAGATTGGTCTGAATGATAGTGCACAGTACTGTATGTTTTCGTTTTGTTTTTTATCTTGTATCTCTTCAAGAGAGATTTTTGTTAGACTATAAAGTAACTCATAAAAAACTTTATGTAATTTAATATTACTGTGGAGCTTGGAAGAAAAGGGAGTAGGTGATGATGGTGTTCCCCCATCCCAAGTTACTCCCATGTTAGTTTTTGAATAAACTGGATTAACTGTACTTAGAATAGCAGATAAGGAACATATTTCTCTTGCTCGAAAACATTCCTGAGGATTTCTGCAGCCTTTGCAATGAATGCATTTAAGCTTTTGAATATACACTTTCATACTTAGTGAATTTGGGAGCATGCATATAATGAACTTCCAGCTATCATTATCTGCAATTAAAAAAATGAATTAAAAGAGTCCTAAAAATTTAAGTTATATTTTTCAACTTATGTTTTGATTCTAACTTTTAATTGTTATAACTATATTTTACAGGTTTCCAAAGCATCAATTTGCAAAATTAGAATAACATTATCCGATAGGCAGGCAGGCAGGTAGGCAGATATCATGTGTGCTTTCAAATAAATGGCAAGTGGATTAGTATGAACATTTCCTCCAAAAAGTGATAAAAATGATTTTTTTAAAAAAATAAGCAAATTTTCCTCTTAAACTTTCCCTATTACCTTTATTCCATCATTTTTTGTTTAGATTATATCATTAATTGGATAGGAATTCTCAAGAATATTGATTTATAAAATGCTTTCATTAATTATAATAATAGCTGGTATTACAAATTTAAAGGTTTATAATATAACTTAGACATGCATAGATTGACATTATGGGCAAAACAACAATTTAAACTGGCTACCAGCAATTAATGAAATCCTTGATTTACATTTTGCTTATGACAATGTTCTGCCTTGCAAAAGTATTTACATTTTATCATTCTACAAAGGAAGAAACTTGTTTTTTAAAAAACAGTATTTTTTTACTAGTTCCTTTTCAAAGGAAATTTATTTTAAAAATAGTAAATTTAATAATAAATTAAAGAAAATATCAAAGTAGACTTTGGCTTTGTAGTTTAAAAATCCAAAAAATAATGTATTTTGTTAATTTCGATATATGTCGTGGGTTACCTGGACAGCTGAACACTAGGCATATATACAATTTTATCTTCACAATAAAATATATTTATTAAATTTGGAAGCATTGTTGCGATATTTTCCAAAGAAGAAAATCCAGAAAGCACCTTGTGCTATTGGCACAGATTTAGTAAGAACAGAAAATCATAAATAAATGAGCCTTTCTGTGAAGCTGCATACAGGCGATTATAAGGAACAGTTGGATTTGGGATGTAATCTGCAGGGGAAAAAGAAGACACCTAAAGGAATGAGATAAACAAGACCCAGGTAGGCAGGATTTCAAATGGCTGGCATTACACAAATACCTTATGCAGGGAAGGTTGATGTCACGTTGGTTTGAGGGTTTTTGAAGTGTTTGATTACCGTTTCTTTCTTTTTGGCAGCCTGTGTTCCTGATATACAGCGGGTTTTGTTGGTGCTGTTGCTGTTAACTAAGCAGGCCTAAAGGCTATCTGAGAAGATTAGGTTAATCTGTTTAGTTAAACCATTGTAGAGCATCCTTTAGCTTTACGCAAGTTTTTCTAATGCTGAGCTTTTCTGATGCTGAAATGTTTTTATTACTGACAAGATATTTACATATTTTTACATTCAGCTAATTCAGCTAATAATCGGCTTACTTGCATATATTAAGCCTTTTTTTATTTAAACATATACCTTCAGCACTACAATGATATTGTCAGCTTTTTTTTTTAGATATAGCATTGCCTAAATCCTAGTTTCCACATAAATTGCTTATGTAGGGTCATACAACTTGATTCTTCTATTAAAGTAACTACTTGGAAGCCTTCTTTTTAATAGCATTTTAAAGTACATTATTTGCTGTTATTCTTGAGGTAATAGAATGTGTGTGTGTGTGTGTGTGTGTGTGTGTATACATACATACATACATACATACATACGTGTGTGTGTGTGTGTGTGTGTGTGTTGTATTTGTGCTGATAAATAAATAAAGAATGGATCCATTTCAAGCTATTTAGCTCTCATCAGCTAGCCATACCCTTACTGGGATTTGAACCTGGGATATTTGGGCATACCAGGGGTTGTAACACAAATACATATACATACACACACACACACACACACATAATAATTTTCCATTAACATTTGGGGAACTCCAACAATGCTGTAATTTAAAGAAAACCATCTTGAACTTGGAAAATGAATAATATGTTGCAGGTAAGAAGATGTTGGACTCTTATTAGTGATAAAGAATTGAGGAGTGTAGGGTTACATTTTGTACTGTTTATAGTAGCTAGGACTAGGACAGAGTTTTTGAAAGGACAGGTGTAAAGTTTCAGTGGTCAGAACAATCATTGGCATTGTTTTGGATCCATACTGCATAGTGGCTATATTGCAGATTAGCTAACGCAGTTCCACTCAATGTCTATTGTCTGATGCCACTGGTAATATGAATGTCTTCCAGTTCCATTTACCTGACAATAATGTAGATTGGACAATGCCTTACCGTCTGTATCAATTATAATCTAGGTATTTAGGGTTGTATTGTTATGAAATTACCCATAATTACTTACAAAGACCACAAGTCATGCCTACTTATATCTAATCCAGTTTTGTCATAATGGTGGGTTGCTGCCCATACTCAGGAGTCATTTAGCTGGATTCTGTGAACACTTCATATCTTGATTTCTGCCTTAGATAGGCAAAGCTTGAATCGGTAAAATAGTACTGTGTTTAAGTAATAAGCTTTATAGACATAACAATATAGATTTTGCTGAACATCAGAACAATACTCAGATATTCTTTGTAAGCTAAAGATCCGTGGTGGCACCGTGGTTAGAATGCAGTACTGCAGGCTACTTCTGTTGGCTGCCAGAAGTTCAGCAAATTGATTCTCACTGGCTCAAGGTTGACTCAGCCTTCCCTCCTTCTGAGATCGGTAAAATGAGGACCCAGATTGTTGGGGGCAATATGCTGACTCTGTAAACCGCTTAGAAAGGGCTAAGTGCTATTCTTATTATATCCACTCTAGATGAATAGATCCCTAATCTTGCTGTATTATGATAACTAGTTACATTTACCTGGGTATTGAGTGATGTGACATATAGAAAAGATGACTATAAGAATTGAAATAAATGGAAGAATGAAGCAAATAAGAGATTTCTGTTAGTTTGTGTCTTATTTTTAAGGGATGGTAGCTTCTTGATCTAAGAAAAAAGGAAAGGAAAAGAAAGGAAAGGAAAGTTTCTCACAAGCAAAGTTACTTACTTAATAACTGCAGTGATTCACTTGACAATTGTGGCACAAAAAGTTGCAAAATGGGACAAAACATACTTCTTGTCTTGCTTAACACCAGATATTTGGGGCTTAGTTGTGGTCATAAGTCAAGGACTACCTGCACCATAGTGGATAGAAAAGTTACACTCCCTATTACACTACTATGCAATCTTATGCATACATAGTTTCCAGAACATATGAAGCAAGCAGATTGTCTTTTTATACATTTAAGAATGCCTTTGTGGAGACTCCATGAAAAAATGTTGGTGTAAATGTCACAAATATTGACCACTTTGAAGTTCCCATGATCACAAGAGTTCACAGACATGATTCCTTAAATGGTTCAGCTCACGCTCCCCTATCCTCTCAATTTTATATTGCGGACAATGCTGAGGCAGTGAATAAATGCTTGCATACGTGAATTGGTTTCCCTTATATTGTTCCAATAAAAAGAAAATGCATTTTTTTAAGGAGTCAGATAAATAGTAAGCTCTTAATGTTGTGCATTTAGACCATATACTTTTGTTCACTGTATTTCATTGCCTTTTGTGATAGCCTAATGCAGGTAGGAGCTTCTCTGCTCATTTTTCTCTTTCTTGCCCCTCACCTTGGTTTCTTTTCCCTGTTGGTGACCTACACTTTTTTTTTCCCTGGATCATACACAAGCAGGTTGAGAGGTAATAAGAACCAGATGGACATCGTGCAGAAATTGCCCAAATGTGTATGAGAAGGTGGGGAGCTGTCAGGCATGGAGAGAGGCTGGAATTTTTCAGCAATAAAATGGGATTTATCACCCACTCTACCACAGTCATTGCCGACAACCGTTTACCTTGACAGAAATCCCATTCCAGTAGGCCACTCTGATGCAGATTTTTTTTCTCCCAAAGAGTGATGATTGGTATTTGTTCTAAAGCTCAAATGGCCTGCACTAAAGGTGAAGCATTAGGCCAAAGTCCTATATTCCCTACTGAGGCAAATGAACCTGCTAAAATAAGTTCCTTCCACAAAAGCTGTGTAATTGAAACCAGAGTGAGAGAATGTGATAAATGGCCTGACCCTGAAGGAATGTTAAGATCATAAATTTTCATTGCATTTTCCCCTTTTATTTTTACTTTTTTTAATATATTGATCATATTTACTATTTGTCTCAGAATTTTTCAACAACCTTGCAGATAATCAGCCATTGTTCAAGACACCTTATGAAGATTAGGAGCTAAAGCAACATTTTACAGGATTTAAATTGATCTTGATTCTTAGGTATGCCTAACATAGCCATATATACGCATAGCTAATATTGTATTCATGCTCTACGAATTGTCTCTAGGAGATGCAATTAAGCAATAATGGTGGTACCTAAAATCGTGGTGAATTTTATGACTGTCATAAACAATAGTTTGGCTATTTTTTTGCTGTTATCAGAATTTATTTTGATATTTCTGCAATGGTGTTCACAAATTTATTAAATCTAAACAATATAGTTCTTGCATAACGTTCATGTATGTATTTCACATTGTTTAAAAAAAAGTTAGGAAAGGATTTAGGGGAAGGGGAAAAAAAGACATAAAGTCCATCTTTTTTTTCTCTTTTTCCTGTATGATCACTATTTTAAGGTATTCTATTTATAATTCAAACGTGCACACATATACATTTCATTTGATCTACGTTACTACACATTTAAATATTGCTTCATTATTTTGAACTACAGTGCATAGTCAAATTCTCCTACATGCTTAACCTGAATATTGGCTGTTTTCCCAAGTAATCATGAAAAGAGAGCCTACTCTCATTTGTAATTTATTAGACAAAATCCTGCAAGTAATTTGTTACTGTTGGAAAATTATTGTAGGCAATTTCTGATTTATTTTGCACTCAGCACAATCCCAATCAATCCTTATATCCAGATCAGAGCAAGCACACATGCCACTGAATCCTGCTATCAAGAAACATAGATAGACGCTTAATTATTAAACATCAGCAAACATCAAAATAGGACCAAAAAAGAGGGGCATAGAGGCATGAACAATAGCCAAGAAGTAATGGGACAAAAACTTAATATTAAACTGTCTACATTATCTATATCAAATAGCACAACACTTTCCAGAACCACTGGAAATAATACCCTAGGTACTTATCAAGGACAATTACAACTTCCATCTTTAACCCTTTTATATACTTAACAGTAGCCGAATAAAGATAGAAAGTAGAACATCTGGTGATCCCTCCTCTGTCCAGCACCATTAAGGAGACAATTTGGTAGACAGGAATGATGTATCCAACATTTAGCTCCTGCTACTGCTGTTTCTTTTGCTGGCCCTTCTCCTATGTAATTGATAAGGATGGAGGAAAGCCTTGTCCATTTCAGATAAGCTTTTTCAGTTTTTTTTTTAAAGGTTACCATGTGTGCAATAGGAGTACATATATTTTCTTTGTAGAGAAATAACATCACTCTAAACTTACCCCTTTCCTCATGGCAATGGCACTTAACAAAAACAATTCTTGGTTTAAGGGAAGACATCCTTGCCTGTAACTTCATGAGTTTTGGCAGAGAAGAGGAACAGTGAATAAAAATCTACTTTGAAGGTATTGACAAAGCAAATTTCCCAAATAAAGTTTATGGCAGGATAAAACATGCTAACCCTGAATTCAGTATGCCCATCATTATGGATAAAGCTTCAGATCTATGTGATCATCTGAAAGGTAATTTTACCTGCATTCAGCATCCCTTCAAAATGTTATCTCTCTTTTCCTTTCCTACTTAACACCTTTTAATTGTTATTTTTATACTGTGTGTAGAAGTTGATATATATGTGTGTATATCTACACATGCTGGTCAAAGACCACTTTAATGTTTCCCTACCTATATCATGTAGTCAGCAAGGAATTGGGTCATAGGTGTTTTCCATGTGCATTTAGCTGGACCTCCTTCTAACTCTTCAAATCTTTTACAATCTTTTGTGTAAAACATACACAGGTTTTATGTAAGTTTTGTGATATTTTTCCTACAATGATGGAAAGGCTGTGAGGGGAATTTTATGCACAGCCCTGATGTTCTTTCACACACTTATTTGGAGTGCCTGTAAGTAGCTCATAACCCATCAAAAGAGCTTGTAAGATTTGCTCAGGTTGACTTGGTTAAGCTGTATCGCAAAGATCATTAGGAATCCAATCTGCATTTTGAAAAACACAACAGATGTTACTCTGGTTTTGCAATGCCCAAATAACTCATGTGTTCAACACTTGGTTTTTTTTAAAAAAAGAGAACAGATCATTCACTGCTTTTATAAAGCAATAGCTTTTGGATAGTAGCATTGTCTTAGCATTTATTCATAAGAAATAAAATAATGGTCCATTATTCCTACACTGTGATAAGAAGTAGGGTGCCAATATGGTCAAAGGACCTTATTTTCCTACAAAAAATTATTTTTAGTATCTACTTGTGAACTCCTTCCAACAGTTCTACTTTTTAAGTTTTCAAATAAAAACTTGTTGCCTAAATAATGTGAGCCAGCTGTAGGATGCCATTAACAGCCTATACAAGGACACCTTTAGTTTTCTTACATCCTGTTACAAGAAGTGTCAGTGTCTGTCCTTTCATACAAGTCTCTCTCCTATACTTTGCAGTTTATATACTTTAATTTTAATAATGATTGTTTCATATTTGTAGTTATTGTTTTTATGTATTTATTGTTTTATCCGATTGTTGTATGCTACCCAGAGTCACTTCTTATGAGATGGGTGGCTATATGAATTCGATAGATAAATAAAGTCAGTACTATGAATCAGTTTAGGCCACCACAAGCCTTGAGTACTTCTGTAGCGTTGTTGTTTTAACAAAGCTTCATGCAATGGTTGACATTAATGTAATTAAAATAATAAAACAACAATGCATAATAACACATTCATCCAAACCTGCATAAGATTTTGACATATATACATATATCACATTCCAATTAAAAAAAGAGAAGAGAGCTATTGAAAAAAGCTTGGAAAGCAAAATGATCTCCAAAAAGGGGGGGGGGGGAATCCCTGTTTTCTCAAAGAGAAACAGAAATATCCTTGAGTTAGGGACCCATAAAGACTGCTATACAAACCTATATATACAAATGCTATACAAAGAAGATGGCCTGCTTATTCACCAGATGGAAGGGACCTTTTGCAACAGGAAGTTCTGAAAATCGGAGTGAAAGGGGATGGGACAGATAAGGCATTTCTTCAGAGGTAATAACTTTTGCTTCAAAGCTAACAAAAGTAATGGGAAATTTTGTAACTCCTTTTTTCCTTGGAAAAATACTGAAGAACAAAATTCATGACTTTACTTCCCTGTCTTTTAAAAGGAAGGAGAAAGCAATCTACAATGTATTCTGTTCCTCTTTGAATATTTCACATTTGTCTGTAGTTTATATAGGTCCTAACTGTATTATAAAGGTACAGAGTGGAAAGATATGTTGTGAAATATTGCCCCAGAAAGCAAAGAAAAGTGGCCTATTACAATGAGGACTATATTTCTGTGTGAATATTTAAGTAAAAATTTTCAAAACAATATTTCTTGTTGATGGAGAACCAATTTAGAATTTGATGGGGGAATGCTCCAGATTAATTCTATGCACACATTCTCCTCCAAAATACTCTCATTTTTCTTTCACACAAACACACACACACAAACACACGGGCATGAGCACACAAGGATCAAGATGTTTCTTTGTCCTCACACTCAGGAAGTTTTTGATAATGAGTGGGGGTAGGCAGAAAGGAGAACAAAAATATAAATCTCAGAAGTATAAATAAAATATGAAGAGAAAATGGATTCAATCAGTAACATTTTTGTAAACTAATGTTCAGTTGATGCAACTCAATTTTATTTTGCATCACATTAGTGTCACAGTGGTAATGACTGGCCTTTATTCACTAACATCTTGAGTCAGCACTTTGAGACATTTTTCAAATTAGGTCATACAGCAAATTTGTAGCTGATACAAAGCTTGATTAAAAAGCAAGGTCCACAATTTTAAAAGTGATGTTACTAAAGGGAGCATGAATTCCTCTGTTGTAGTTCTTAGAAATGTGAAGGAACTGCACCTAAGCAAGAATAACATATGGCATAAGAGAAACCAGTATATTTCTATGGAGCTCTTGAACTAATTTGCACTTACAATTTAACCAAGCTCTCTGCCTATTATGCCAGATTTTTATTATGGATCCTGAAAACAAACAATGAATTACAATAAGGAGACTGAGAGATCATCTCTCTTCTTGTAACAATAAGCCTCACCCCTTCTGTTCAGGCTCCTTTGATCTTGCCAATAATGATCATTTCCTCACTCAAGCCTGTCCTGGAGAAATTATAACTTTATAACTTTCAGGCAAAATGAGGTTTCCTACCTGTAATGTAATGAGTCCAAGGCAATATCACTGTGCAATTTAATGTTGAAAAATTAGCCGTCAGTTTTGCAAAAGAGCTCATTCATTACCTGTTGCTGGAAGAAAATTTTCAAAGGAACTCAACTTGGTTTTAACCAAGGATCTGTAGTATCTGAAAAGATAATCAAATACCAGTTGGGAAAAGAATGTCAGGTGCCATGAATATTTGAAACACATCTGACATTAGGAATGCCAGACTCACCACATGACTTGCTATGCTATTATAGTGCAGAGATAAGTATTTTCACTGCACAGATAGGGTGAAACCCAAGAAGTCCCACTTAAGGGCCTATAGTACTATTAGAGACACCCACAAAATAGAATTTGGGCCTTTATTTCTCTCTGGCAATTATTTTTTTTAAAAGCACTATCTATTAATCAAGTGGTTAAGGCACCAGGGTAGAAACTAAAAGACTGAGTTCCAGTGTCACCTTAGGCATGAAAATGGGCTGGATGACTTTGGCCAGACAACATACAGGATGGTGGAATAAGAAATATTAAGTATGTATATTTGCCATTTGATAATAATATGTAAACTTTAGGGTACTTTTTTTTTTTTACTTACCTGGCAATTTCTGTGAACTCAATTTGCTGGGCCAAATAGTCAAAATCAGGATGTTCTCTTTGAATTTTTCTGGATCTGATACTTATCAAGCTCTACAGAAAGCAAATGATTAGGGGGAGAATTCCCCAATATAAATATTGGGGTCTCCTATTGCTAGGTCCTTCATAGGACAGGATTTTTCAGTAAAGTCAGCTAATGGATGATGAATAAACAAGAGATGTATAGAAATATATTTCTCATACTGGGCATATGATTATTGATCACTTTCAGTATAATTCATTGTACCCTACTGAAATTCTTTGTAAATGCTATGCTAATATTTTGGTTTATTGATCCATGTGGCAGATTCATCTAGCAATATCTTGCATCCATAGAACAAATCAGATTATATTATTTGGGAACAATAGATAGTGTTGCTCTAAATATGTCATCTATTAAAACAACAACTACAACTATTCCTGCTAAAGGACAGCACATAAGGTCCATAATCGTTGCTAGCAGTCCAACATATGGTAGAGTACAGGTAGTTCTCGACTTACAACCACAATTGAGCCCAAAATTTCTGTTGCTAAGTGAGACATTTGTTAAGTGAGTTTTGCCTCATTTTACAACTTTCTTGCCATAATTGTTAAGTGAATCACTACAGTTGTTAAGTTAGTAGCATGATTGTTAAATGAATCTGCCTTCCTCATTGACTTTGCTGGTCAGAAGGTTAGAAAAGGACATTGCATGTCCTAGTGCAGGGGTGTCCAAACTTGGGAACTTTAAGACTTGTGGACTTCAACTCCCAGAATTCCCCAGCCAGCATGGGGAATTCTGGGAGTTGAAGTCCACAAGTCTTAAAATTCCCAAGTTTGGACACCCCTGTCCTAGGGCCACTGCAATCATCATAAATACATGCCAGTTGCCGAGATCCAAATTTTGGTCACCTGACCATGGGGATGCTGCAAAGGTTGTAAATATGAAAACCGGTGATGTTACTTTTTTCAGTGATGATGTAACTTGGAACGATCATTAATGAACTATTGTAAGGCAAGAACTATCATTAAAGCAGAACAGAGCAAAGCAAAGCAGAACACTTTATCGGCCAAGTGTGATTAGCAATAGCAATACCACTTAGACCTATATACTGTTTCATAGTGCTTTACAGTCCTCTCTAAGTGGTTTACAGAGTCAGCATGTTGCCCCCAATAATCTGGGTGGTTCCCCATTTTACCCACCTCGGAAGGATGGAAGGCTGAGTCAACCTTGAGCCTGGTGAGGTTTGAACTGCCGAACTGCATCTAGCAGTCAGCTGAAGTAGCCTGCAGTACTGCACTCTAACCACTGTGCCCCCTCAGCTCTTTGTGATTGGATACAGAAGGAATTTATCTCCAGTGCATAAGCTCTCAATGTACATAAAAACAACAAGGTAATAATCAGGTACATACAAACATACAAACAACATGTACATAATAGCAACAATTGTACATACAAGCAACTAGGTAATATAACCATAAGACACCAATAGGAGAAGGTAGTAGAAAAGATGAGAAAGATAATAATAATTCAGTCACCCGACAAGGGTAAATATGCTTAGGCATAAGACAGCATTATGAGAATTAGATGTTCAGCAGAGTGATGGCATGAGGGAAAAAACTGTCTTTGTGTCTAGTTGTTTAGATATGCAATGCCCTATAGTTGTGTCCTAAGGGAAGAATTGAAATGCTTTATGTCCAGGATGTGAGGGTGCTGTAAATACTTTTTAGCCTTCTTTCTTTAAACTAGCATGATTCATTATTAGCAACTTGTGTCACCAAGATGCAAAATGTAAGTGACCTATTGTCATTTTCAGATTAAGATTTATATATTTACTCTTAGTGATGGTTAAACCAAGTATACCTCTTTTTGTAAATAAAGGGGGAAAGCAGAGGCTTATTTTTTCCATGAAAACTAGAAAGCTATTTACATTGTCTCTCATATTTACTTTTTTGTTCTTGAACTATCCAGCAACTGACTATCTATCCTTTGTTAGATCTCAGGCTCAGCAGCCAATCTTGCTGTTCTTAAGGTTTCTGCATTTCATCATGACACCCACAATTGTCTGACAGTTGAATACTTCAGATCCATCAGAATATCTATCTGGTTTCCAGTCACTCTCAATCTCTTTCTGAATGTTTCAGGAGATGGGATCTCTTTGACCAAAAATAAGTGAGAGAAATAGCAGGAAGCAGGCCACAAGTGCAAAAGATTATATAAGTAGTAAGAATTATCTTTAAGAATGGTGATTTTTTTTTGACAAGTACTTGTAGCCAGATCCAAACTCACTGAAAGATATCATCTGACTCAATAGGTTATCAATAATATTTGCCACATCAAAAATCAAGGCAAGTATGGTAATAAATATAGACCCAAGCTCTAGACCAAACCATTTCAACATCAGACTCTAAGATAGTGTATTCCAACTTGTTCGAGGGTCACTAATATGATGGATTGTGATCTGGAATCACAGGAGGAAGGAGCTCTATCTCAGAGTGCAAAGAGACAGCAGAACTTGGAATGACTGGTAGGCAGGAAGAGGGTGAAGGCGAATCCTCATTAAGAAATTTGCAGAGTATATCTAATAGTTATGGAGATAGTTGCTTCAGTCTGGTAAGATTCTGTCTATAGGTAAACAACAATAAAAAAACTACTCTGGAGTAATTCCACTTGTTCTTAGTTCTTTGGGCCTGACATAAATCACAAAAAATGCAGCACCACTTTTAGCACTAAAAGAAGAAAATCAGTATCATACTTAAGAAGGCATTGTCATTCTAGATTTTAATTGGGAACATATTGGGACCCAGCTATAGCAAATGGCCAGTTCTCTGTACATCTGTCACTCATGCAAGGGTATCATAACCCTTGGAATTACAGCCAGAAAATGGAAACAGACTGAGACCTATGTCTGTAGGTCAGCTCAAAAGCTTTGTCCATTAATCCCCACAGTCCTGTTCAAAGTTTCATACAATGGCCATGATATAAGGGATAATTTATTGCATTATTAAATCTAATGTAATCATATTAATTGCAAATTAAATTAAATTAACATTGTTTCCTTACTACCCCAGTCCTTTGGTTTCATTTCTACTTTTTGCAGCCCAGCTACTTAAAAGGCAAGTATGACCCTCAGCCTGAGAAAAAAAAAACATGTACCACTCTGGGTGAGAGCCTTTGACTGCTAGAGGTTGAAGGTCAGTAGTGTATAGCCACTTCTGCTGATGGATGAATATTCCTCATTTTAATCTCCCTAAGTAATTGCTTTATTTTTTCAGATCCTCATGGCCAAGATGTGTACTGTATATTGCTTTCCAAAGAAAATTACAGTATTGAAAGTGTAGCTGCAAAACTCAAATAATTGAACAGTATGAGAAAGCTCAGAATGCAATAGAATATGATATTTCTACAAAGCTGTGTCCTCATTATTTCTCATATATTTTACATAGACATACTGGATTCACACATAGTTTTGGTCTGAGTGACATATGAAAACCCACCTTTTGGAATGGAGCCCATAATATATTTTAATAATACCCTTATGTGGTTGTGAAACTTGTATGCTCTGGAGGAGATGAGAGCTATGCCAGAAGGTCCAACAATACTGGACAGGTCTCATCAGAGAAGCCAGACAAAGAGTGTCTTTCCCATAAACAACATGGTGAGACATAATTTATAGAAACCCATAATGAATATGTTGTCACTTAGGTCAACAAGGACCATGCTAGGCATTGGAATTCTGGACATCTGGGTGATAAATGGGCTACAGGATTCAGAACTGTTGGCTGAGCAACCAGAGTCAGCAGCTTCAGGACTACTTATAGAAAAGATGTTTACCTGTTGCAAAGATTGAAAAGAAAAACAATTATCTGTTATAATAAAGCAAGTGCAACATGAAGAGAAAACGTATAAAGAATTTGCCAGTTCTGGAAAGAACAACATTCAGAACCAGAAACAGCGGAACAAAGAAACAGATCAATGTAAATTTATAATACAAAATAAAGTATTTACAGAAGCAGAATTAGAAGACCTGCAGAAGTCTACCCAACGCAAAGAAATCATAGCCTTGCCAGAAGTAGCTCAGACTAGAGAGGCAAACCAGGATGATTCGACAGAAGAGGAAGGCAGTATAACTATTGCATCATTTTCATTCTCAAATCAGGCACCATCTCCTCTGCCGCCTTCTCAGAAAGAACAAAGCCACTACCTAAAAAAGAAAACAAAAGAAATTCAAATAAAGAATAACTGCATCTAGAGCATCTAGAATAGCACACAAACAATAGAGTAAGATTGCCTGCAATGAAATTTGTTCCAAAGAAACAGCTGGCACCAACAATAAAAGACGCAAATACTGTAATATCAAATATAAGCACCAACTCACTGCAAGAAACAAACCAACTAATGTACAGCTTTGCTGCAGTTATAATTGAATACCTCGGATGCAGAATCAATAAAAAACTAAACAGTCCACCACCAAAATGGAATATCAGGTTATAAAATAAGATCAGCATGCTAAGATCAGATGTAAGCAAGCTAGAACATATGAAAAAAAAGTTTTAAAAAAGAATATCAAAGAATACTTGATCAAGATATATCACCTAGAAATAAGGAAGATCAAGAAAGAACAGGAAATAATAAAGGAACAGATAATAGCTATAGTCAAGAAGATAAGCAGATACAAAGCTCAAATTGCACACTATAATTAATTTCTTATCCTGAAATCTCCAATTTCAGTCAAATCAGAAATGTTTCTACCAATCAATGGAGAGGCTGCAAGAAATCAATCAACACTTGACAAAGAAAAAAACAACAGGTCTGGGTGCAGCTATGGTTCAACTTAAAGAAATACAACAAGAATGCAACTTGGGATAAAGGAGGTGGGTAAGAAAAACAGAATGTGACATTAAATAACTTAAATAACAGCAGAAATGGTAGAGACATGAGTGTAGAAGACCAAGAATTGGTCAACATTAGATGAAGATCACTGCCAGGTTTTGGGGTTGAAACATTTGACTCATCTACACACACTCAGTGCCAAACAGTTTAACAACATACTCTACAACAAAGAGGTGAAATTGAAGATTGGTTAACTTGAACACCATCAGCATTGACAAAATCCCCATCAGTCAATTGCAAAAGACAGCTTTACTTGGTGCAGCTTACATCCTGTGACAATATCTTTAACACTATCAAGCAGTAACATCCTAGTTCCTTGGGAAGGACTCAATAGGTAGATAAAAACATCACACCCAGTCTAAACATCTGGCTGACTGTGCGACCAAACATAGTCATTCAATTCCATTATAATTTCAAGGCATGGTTTATTTTTGGAGAGGAGGGTGAGTTGTCCCCTGAGTTAAAATCACACACACAGCCACAATTACAGCTATGGCCAGGTATCCTATGATCCTTAAAGCAACCATCCCGTATTGCTTTATATTCCCAGTTTTATAAGGATAGGAACACATTTAAGATTATCTGCCTTACTTTGGATACATAGGGCTGAGAAAAACTGTGGTTGCAGTTCACAGATCACACTGTTAAAGCTTCATAAAATTCATAAGCACAAAGACAAGATTAGAGAAATCCAGTGCTGACCCTAATATAGGTACTCCCTGACCAAAAAAGAAATCATAATTGCATTATTTTATCCTGTAAGCATGACACATGGATATCCTTGCAAGGAAAAGCATCAATGGCTTCACAATAACTATTCATGAACCTTTTATTAGTTCAGCCACCACAGGAAATTAGAAGAAGGACATCCTGTACTTTTGCAGTAGTTTTTAACTCAGTATATAGCCAATGTATGCAGCCTGTGAACAGACTCCAGAGATGTCTGCTGAAAACCAAGATGCATATATTTGGAAATAAATTCCATTGGCCTCAGTAAAAATTATATCTGTGAAAATATGCATATAATCAAGCCTGTCAATCCCACTCACAACCTGTGATCATGGTTATTGAATATATGCTTTCATTGAACTCATGCAAATTTAATATATACCTTTCTCCCCAATGTTTCTGCAATTGATAGAGCTGAATTGTTGCTTTGTGCTAAATTCATAGGATAACAAATGTTCAGAGCCCAAACTGGATTATACAGAACTGTTTTTTATGTCATCTGCTGTCTTGCAAACCTTTTTTTATTAGAAGTATGCATTTGACAATCCTGAAACTGTTTATTGGAATGGCAGACAATAATATAAAGCAAATTCCTAGTTGTGCTATTAATTCACTGGTGTCTAGAATATATACAACACAGATATGTTTTCCATTTGAACTGAGATTTGGAAATTAATGTGGAAATGCTGTCCATCTTCACAGAGTGATTGAAACTTTGATTTAAAAATAATAAAAAGCACCTTTTCATTGTCTGTACAACCACCAACTTTATCTCTCAGGGTTTGTGGTTCAAGAAAGAGTTTGCCATGAATGGCAAGGCATGATTTTGTGTACCTACTGCCCAGAGAGGGGTTTCAGTTTTTTTTTACTGCTGGTTCTGTGGTTGTGGCTAGGTGGGGGGCATGTGACTGAGTGGGCATCGCCAACATGATGTCACTCACACACATGCACACACACACTCTCAGTCACACGCACCCTCACCTAGCCATGCCCATAGAAATGGCAAAAATGTCTATTTTGCCAGCTAGGAGACTGACAAAGAAGCCTCTCTTTCCCCACTGCCACGGCTGCTTCTACCTCAGTGCTAAACTGTCCATGCTCCCCCTACACACAAACACACCATGCTTGCCCTGGGGGCACCCTGGCAGTAACAGCCGAGTGAGGGAAGGAGGGGCCAGAGAATATAAGCTGGCTGGCTGGTGCTTTTAGGCCTCTCCTCAGGTGGCAACTGCAGGAGCCACAATGAACAAAAGGCTTCCCTTCCCCCTTCCAGCGAAGATATAATTACGCAGACAAAGAAACACACACACCAGGGGTGGGTTCCTGCCAGTTCTAACCTCTTCTATAGAAGAGGTTGCACAAATCTACCTTGCCATTTAGAACCGGTTCCAGCTCCCTCCCCCCGCCTGTCTGTACCACGCTTGCCCCACCCGCCGCTCACTGATTGGGTGGCTCACCAATCGCCTCACCCGCTTCTAAGAGTCCTATCTAAACCTTAAAGATTTAAAGCTGTCAAGTTTGAACACCCCTGGGGTTTTTTTCCTAAAGGGTTAGAGGTGCAAGGGTCTTGTAACTTGACAGCTTTAAGACTTGCACTCTTCAATACCAGAGTTCCTGAGCCAACATGACTGGAGGAGGAATTCTGGGAGTTGAAGTCTGCAAGTCTTAAAGCTGTCAAGTTTGAACACCCCTGAGGTTTTGTTTCTAAAGGGTTAGAGGTGTAAGGGTCTTGTAACTTGACAGCTTTAAGACTTGCGTGCTTCAAATGCCAGGGTTTCTGAGCCAACATTTTGGTTGCTAAGCAAGAGCATTGTTAAGTGAGTTTCACCACATTTTACAAGTTGGCCACGCCCACCCAGTCACATGGCTGCCAAGCCACTCCTACCCGGCCACATGGCCAGCAAGCCACTCCCACAAAGCAGGCCACACCTACAGAAGACGTTGTAAAAATTTTGAAACCCACCACTGACGCACACACACACAAAAAGACACCATCGGTTTTGACAACTAGGGGGGAAATGTCCATTATGCCAAGGCTGCACCAGAGCCAAATGCCAGGGGCTAATGAGCACCTCCACACATACATCCCCTCCCTATCTAGCTGCTTTGTGCAGCTGTGGAGCGGTCGCAGCAGTGAGCAATAAAAGAAGCGAGCCCCAGGCCAGCATCCCTGCCTCCTTCCTCTGAGAGTCTGCTTGGGGGATGGCCAGCCTCCCCCGCTGCTGCGCCCTTCCCTCTCCATCCACGTGGAGCCTCTGCCAGCAGAGCACATCCCATTTTGCACCGCATACATCCTCTCCCCCCAACTGCAACCCAGGTCCCACCTGGTCATCTGGCAGCCAGCTGGGAAAGCAGTGAGCAGGGAGGTGGGCATGACCAGCCTGGCCTCCAACGCTCCATCTGGCAGGGGCAGCGAGAGAAGGGCACAGTGGTAGGGGAGGCTGGCTGTCCCCCAAGCTGGCTCTCGGAGGAAAGAGGCAGGGATGCTGCCTGAGGCTCGCTTCCCTTACTGCTCACCACTGCCACCCCTGCTGGATGGAGCATTGGAGGCCAGGCCGGTCCCGCTCACTTGCTCATCGCTTTCCCGGCCAGCCACCCAGTTGACCAGGTGGGGCCTGGATTGCAGCCGGTGGGGAGGGGGGCTAAGCTAGCACGAATGCTGCTTGCCTGTGTGTAGGCAAGAGGAGGCAATTCTGTGGATCCATGTGGCAAAGGCGAAGCAGGGCAAGCGTCCAAGCGTAGCAAGCCGGACCTATGCTCAATTTCCACTACCGGTTCACCCGAACCGATCTGAACCGGGAGCAACCCACCTCTGCTACTGCCTTTCATGAAAACAAACAAAAGAAATAGAAGATCATCCCTTCCAGCTGCATTTTAAGTCCAATTAAGAAAGCCCCTGTCAAAAGAATGTAGGAATTCTATTGTATGCTGGCATTGTGATGGCCTACCAACTCCTCTCCCAAACGCCTGTTCAAATTGAAAAACTTGAAAAACTTCTGCTGACATTCTTTTGAGTAAGACTAGACCTCTTTGCATGATCCAGAACACCGAGGAATCAATGGAAGTTTCTATTCACTTAAAAGCTAATGCAGATTGGCCATGTTTAGGTAACTTGTTGCTTCTCACTTGATTTGGCTTGCAATTCCCACAATCACTTGCATATGTCCACAAGTCCAGTGGGAAATGAGTCCTAATGTCCGGATGATACCAATTTCTGACATAGAAATTTGCTATAGATCTTTCTTTCCTCAAGACAAGAAGAATGAGAATGTAGAAAGTGGGGTTAGCATGCAATGGAGATTTTTCCTCTCTCTCTTAAATCTCTTCTTACTATTCACTACATGTGAATAGAACTTTTATCATTTCTTTTAGGAAAAATGGAGTCCAGCTTTCAAAGATTTTAAAGCCATTATTCTTTGCAAGTGGAGTTATTGGAGGATCTATAATACTTCTGCTTGGAGCCAATGGGCATATCTTTTACCTATATGTCAGTGATGGGGTTCAATCAGTCCGCACCTATTCAATAGAACCGGTTGTTAACTTTCTAAGCAGTTCGGAGAACTGGTTGTTGGAAGAAATCTCATTTTGTTTTTTGTTTTTTTCATTTTACAAGGCTAATCCTGTAAGGAAGACAGGAAGGAAACATTCTGGTGTTGCTTCTAGCCTAATCTTTATTGCCCTGCTTACAGAAACTGCCTCTCCGGTTAATCCTTATTACATTACAACAGCTAAGGTGAAGCACCCATAGATGTGAGTGACATTGAGTTGGCCATGCCCACCCAATCACATGGCTATTGAACCACGCCTACCCAGCTGGTCATTAGGGCAGAGAACCGGTTGTTTAATTATTTGAATCCCACCACTGCTACAAGTACATCATGTAAGGAGACCACCATAGTCCTGATTTTCACTGGGGGTCATCCAACTAAGTAACTAAAAGATGAAAGCTTTCTCTTATCTGTAGAAAAGTTGGATGGGGGGGTGGGGGCAATCCAATGTTTTATCAGATCGTTTTCAATGGATAGAAATCATGTAATAACTAACACTATTAATAATATTTCAGGCTAAATACAACTATATTATAAAGGTGAAGCATAACTTTTGATGATCAAGCATGCAATGATTAAATAAGGTTAATCCTCATTTTATATGCTAATAGGATATTTATAATCTCAACTGCCTATCCAATTTAGCTGTTTTATTCTCTGTTGTTAAGAAAGTATCTCTTATTAGTGGAAGAGGATATCTTTACGTTACATTACAGATGCTACTTTAATTGGGCTCAAGAGTATTGCATGTAATTAGTCCACTTCTTTAATATTTCATCTATAATTACATGATTAGCAGTGTGCTTAAATTTCATAAAGCTGCCAGTTTTTAGAGGAGTTGTCCTCCCCTCTACATATGCACACACGGAGGGGAGGAAATATTGACTTTTGAAATGAAAGTGTACAATTTACATATCAGCAATGTAGATATGAAATTGGCCTTGTCTTTCTAAAATAATTTTAGGATTAAACTCTTGTTATAGCCATATGCCCTGGTCTGATTGTCTTCCCTCACATGCAGTAGCTATATGGAGTCACCCAAAAACAGTGCAATCCTAAAGTTATTCATAGCAAATGTACCATATTATTCAATAGGGCATGGGCCCAGGAATACAGAGGTAATGCTACATCTGAAGGTTATACACCTATTCTACTTTAAAGTTAAGCTCCATTGAAATCAACTGGCTTCTGACCATTTATAAAATTGTAATTGAACACTCTCTCACTCTCTCTCACTCTCTCTCACTCTCCCTCTCTCTCTCTCTCTCTCTCTCTCCCTCCCTCCCTCCCCCTCCCCCTCCCCTTCCCCCTCCCCCTCCCCCTCTCCCTCCTTCTGTAAACAAAACATCCAGATTTCTACACTATCTCTTCTTTGTTCCTGTGCTCTGGAAAAGGCTGGTTTTACACTGTACATTATATTAAGACATGATGTAATTTGTTTAGTCATGGCTTAGCTGTTTTACAACACATTCAATTTTAAATAATTCAATGAATCAACAACCAACTGTTGATAATTAAATGAACCTTGGTTAGGCATGCCTTGGATTAGCACAAAGAGCAAATCCCATCAGTGTAGATTTGGCAGTTGAAATCAGCTGATTTTTCAGTTTCAAATGATGCAGACTAGGAATGCTACATCACACCTGGTTGGATATTTAAAGCAATTGGTGGAAAATCACTAATGCAACTTGATAATTTATTCTACTGCAGAAATTCCTATTTAAGCAAGCAGACAAAGTATTTCAAAAAAAGAATTGATCCTGGAGCAAATGGCTTCATTGCCTAAATCTATGGAATGTAGAGAGCCTGGGAGATGGTTGGTATCTACAATGATGAGACTGGAATAAATAGATATACAATAAAGACAAACAATGCAACAAATGAATCTGACATATCCGTACGGTGCATCATATATATTTTTTACCATTACAAATCAGTTGTATAATTATGTAAAAGGACAACATCATGGTTTTGGACAAACACAATTCACCTGTATCACACACACACAAATAAGGAATGTGGTTATTGATATAATTGTATCAAGTTGAATGCAATTTCAAATCATAACCCACCAGCATATGAATAAAATAAAAGTATGCACATTATATTTATAAAAGTATTTAATTACAAATTCCAATTTTAAATCAGAAGAGGTAAATGAAAAATTTGACTGGCAGGCACAAAGGGAAAAAGAAAAAAAACCACTTATAAATGGGTCTGAAACAGAAATAGAGGCATCCCTTTGTGTGGCTGATGTAAGACTCAGGAATATGACATTACAATTTTTGCTTCTGGTACAAGTAAGCCATGGATGCAAGTGAATCCAGCAGCCTGGGATAGCTCTGAAAGGATCAATAGATCATTTAAGGCAAAGGTTGAAATGTCAGAGTCAGACCTACTTTGCTGGGGGGAAAAGATTGATAGAAGCTGGGTAATAGTTATGGTAATGAAGTAAACTGAATTAATATTATGTCAATAATGAAACTGTAAGGGGAGGAAAATCAATTTCAATGTCCCTAATATTTGTTCTATTATAGATGCTTACAAGACAATGTTCTCCGAACTACAACATTCATGGTGTAATCCCTATCCTGTTGCTAGTAGCTGCTGTTGGATCTGGTCGGCTGGGGAGATGGAATTGGGGATAAGTAGCCCTGCAAATAACTTTACATTATGCCTGCAACAGTGGTGGGTTACAACCGGTACGTCCCGGTACGAGTGTACCGGTGCCTGCCGGGAGTACCAGGTACCGCTCCGGTATGGTGATCTGGAGGGTCCACCCACCCGCCTGTGCTCCTTACTGGTATTTGAAGTTTACGGAACTTACGTGCACAGAGCGTACAGTGCCTGCATGACGCTCCGCCGAGCAGTCATGGAGAGGTTGCGGAGCGTCGCAGGTGATAAGTACGCATGTCGACGCTGCGCATGTGTGCACGCGCATTGCACGTGTTCATGTAGTGGATGCCTGGTCCCATTGCACTGGGATCCAGAACCCACCACTGGTCTGCAAATAACCTGGCTCTGTGCCATGTACGGCTTAACAGGTATCCTGAAACCTGAAACTCTATCTTGAAGTCTATGGAAATCAGTGCAGTTTCAAATCATGGGTGTATTAAGGTCTACCCAAACTGCCTGAGCTGTTTTGTAGTCGATTCAATCAATCTAATGCTCTTTAAGGGTAGCCTGATGTACAGTAGATCCCATTGCAGTAGTTCAACCTTGACAATATTGAGACCAGACTTCCTGTTTCAGAGATATAATTGATATATAAAATGAAGGCCCCTGGCCAAAGCTGCTACCTGGTCAACACACAGGCGTCATGAATCTAACTTTGTGTACCACTATGGAGAAACACAATCCCAACCAAGGTCAAAAATAGAACATCCAAGACCCTTGCTGGGATTACAAAGTTGTATGCAACCTCTGGAAACTAAGAAGTAAGGTGCTGCTGTATTGTAAAGCTTAATGTAGCAGAAAGAAAATATTAAATGCATGTGGTGCTATTATTATTTATTGATTATGAGTGTTTTTATGCCACTCCAGCCATCTGACTGTAAGTGATTTGCAATCAACTGCATGCAAATATGCAACAATCTATTAAATGTCTATGGAGATTCTCAAGTCATCCAGGTCATGGTTGTCCCAAAGGTGTTTTTTTTTTCAAGAGGCAACTGGACTGTCTGTTTTTTCTTTGAAGACATTTCGCTTCTTATCCAAGAAGCTTCTTCAGCTCTGACTGATTCCCCAGTCAGAGCTGAAGAAGCTTCTTGGATGAGAAGCGAAACATATTCAAAAGAAAAAAAACCAAGAAATCCAGTTGCCTCTTGAAAAAAGCACTTTTGGGACAACAATAAAGTACTTTTAAGACAGGGATGTCCAAACTTGGGAACTTTAAGACTTGTTGGACTTCAACTCCCAGAATTCCCCAGCCAGCCATGCTGGCTGGGGAATTCTGGGAGTTGAAGTCCACAAGTCTTAAAGTTCCCAAATTTGGACACCCCTGTTTTAAGAACTCAAACATCAGTAAATAGAAAAATAAACACAGCTGGTATAATATTAAAGTAATAAAAGTATTCAGATCATTGAGGATGATTATAGAATTTTGAATCATTTACAAGAAAGAATTTAATTTTTATATGAAATTTACTACTAAATGTCTACTTTTTATTCATCCAGAAACATTGAGGGTGTATCAGGAATAGCAGAATTACAATACTGGATTGTCTACCATACTACATGAGTGGGATTTCCCACTCATGTTCTCATGCAGTGCATCCCAGTCAGCAATATTTTCAAAGCGCACAGAAAAAAAATCACTACATCACATCCAGAGCGCAAAACAATGTTAGGATGTTACTGGTACACATGTGTATATCATTACGCTCAGTAATTTCTTTTTTTTTTTAAACAAAGTTTTATTGGTTTTTTAAAAAATAATATAGGTAAAGGAAAGGTACAAATTTTGGCAGTTGCAATGTGCGGCAGGAGACCCCTCCCTCCATACTCATAGAATACAATTACAAAAAATTCAATACTAAATAACAATATATAGTCAGCATGTAAATTCAGTTAATAATTTTGATCAATTTATATGATTGGAAGAAGAGGAGGCTCCGGGGGGTTTTGTGTAAATGTTTTTTAAATGTTTTAAAGGGATCCAGGGCGGGGGGTGGGTCTAGCCAGACCAGGAATAGGAGTAGAGCCAGACGAACAGGTGGGGCTGAGGAGGAAGGGAGCAGAGCGGGGGAGGGGAGTCAGTATAACGTTCCTTTAGAGGGTTCCTATATTCCAACGGTCGCAGGAAGGGGTAGATGCGAGGACAGAAGAAGATCCTGCAGTCGGTTGGGAGACCGGGGGCGTTGGTTACGCCCGGTCGTTTGTACCAACCCCCGCATCCTAGGTGGTCAGGGTTTACAGAGCCGTGGCATAAGACTGATGTTATGTAACGCAAGGTCCGTTGTTAATAAGGCCTCCCTCATCCGTGATCTGGTTTCTGAGGGGGAGCCGGACCTTGCAGGGATCACGGAAACCTGGTTGGGCCACGAGGGGGGTGTGCCCCTCGTGGAAATGTGCCCATCAGGATACCATGTATTCCATCAGCCTCGTGCCCGGGGTAGGGGTGGTGGGGTAGCGGTCATTATACGGGAAGCCTTGACACCGAGAGAATTCATCGTACCTCAGATATCCGGATGTGAGACTCTAGGTGTGAGATGGGGCCCAGGGAGTCAGTTGGGCCTGCTGATTGCATACTTGGCTCCTTGCTATGCTTCAGCGGCCCTGCCTGAGCTCGAGGTGATTGCGGAGGTGGCAGTTGAGACCCCTAGACTATTAGTCATGGGGGACTTCAACTTACCATCGACGGGTGAATCATCCGAGGTCGCTCAGGAGTTCATGGCTTCCATGACAGCCTTGGACCTGACCCAAATAATTCAGGGCCCCACACAAGAAGGAGGACACATGCTGGACCTTGTTTTTATCTCTGGTCGATGGAAGAGTGATCTGGGAATAGGGGATCAGGTGATCACTCCCCTGTCATGGTCAGATCACTCGCTTCTCCGGCTGGACTTCCCTGATGCCACCCCCCATCGCGGGGAGGCAGAACCAGAGGATCTTAGATGGTTCCGCCCCAGGCGACTGATGGAACCAGATAGGTTCCAGACGGAGCTTGGGCCACCTCCTGTTGCCCTGACCCACTCCCGGACGGAGGACCTGGCGGCTGCATGGAACAGTGCGGCGGCCGGGGCCTTGGACCGGGTAGCGCCCTTGCGGCCTCTCCGGTGGCAGCGAACCACCCTGGCCCCTTGGTTTTCCGAGGAGCTGAGGGTGATGAAGCTCCACAAGAGACGCCTAGAGAGCAGATGGAGATCCTCTCGGGCCGAATCTGACCGAACACAGGTAAGAGCCCATTTACGGACCTACCTTGTGGCACTAAGGGTGGCTAAACGTCGATATTATGCCACCCTTATTGCGTCTGCAGAAAAATGCCCTGCCGCCCTGTTTCGGGTGACCCGCTCCCTCCTATCACAGAGGTCGCGGGAAGCCCCTTTACAGGGGAGGGCAGAGGAATTTGGGGAATATCTGCAGCACAAAATCGCTCAGATCCGGAGTGAATGGGTCCCCTTCAGTGATCGTGAGGAGACACCGGAGGCGAGTCTTGAGGTACCTATCTGGGAGGAGTTTGACTCTGTTGCCGCCGAGGATATGGACAGGCTACGCGGGCGACTGCGGGCCACCACATGTTTATTGGACCTGTGTCCCTCCTGGCTTGTACTGGCAACCTGGGAGGTTACACGTGACTGGCTCCTGGGTCTGGTGAACGCCTCGCTGGAGGAGGGGTTCCTGCCAGCCTCCTTGAAGGAGGCGGTGGTGAGGCCCCTACTTAAGAGGCCTTCCCTAGACCCAGTTGAGTTAGCCAATTATCGTCCTGTCTCCAACCTTCCCTTCTTAGCGAAGGTTGTCGAGAGTGTGGTGGCGCAGCAGTTCCCTCGACACCTGGAGGAAATTACTTATCTAGACCCGCGCCAGTCCGGTTTCCGGCTGGGCCACAGCACAGAGACGGCTTTGGTCGTGTTGGTGGATGATCTCTGGAGTGCGAAAGATGGGGGCTGTTCCTCCATCTTAGTCCTGTTAGACCTCTCAGCGGCCTTCGATACCATCGACCATGGTATCCTGTTGCGTCGGCTGGAGGGGATGGTGGTGAGGGGCACCGTTTTGTGGTGGTTCTCCTTCTTCCTCTCCGGTCGGACGCAATGTGTGTTGGCGGGAGAGCAGAGATCGACCCTGAGGCCGCTCACGTGCGGAGTGCCACAGGGGTCGGTCCTCTCCCCTCTCCTGTTCAACACATACATGAAACCGCTGGGTGAGATCATTCGAGGATTCGGGGTTGAGTGCCATCTGTATGCAGATGACACTCAGTTATACATTTCTACCCCGAACCACCCCAACGAAGCCGTCGAGGTGATGTCCCGGTGTCTGGAAGCCGTGCGGGTCTGGATGGGCGACAACAGACTCAGACTCAACCCTTCCAAGACGGAGTGGCTGTGGCTACCGGCGCCCCGCTTTAGCCAATGTGTTCCATCTCTGGCCATTGGGGGGGTACAACTGCCCCCGGTGGATAGGGTACGCAATTTGGGCATCCTCCTAGATTCCTGGCTGTCGCTAGATGATCATGTGACGGCTGTGGCTAGGGGGGCGTTCCATCAGGTTCGCCTGATGCGCCAATTGCGTCCCTTACTGGAGCGGGACGCCCTTTGCACAGTCACTCATGCCCTAGTGACTTCTTGCCTTGATTACTGTAACGCTCTCTACATGGGGCTCCCCTTGAGATGCACCCGAAGGCTCCAGCTGGTCCAGAATGCAGCCGCGCGGGTTATTATGGGGAGTACTAAGTACTCCCATGTAACACCTCTCCTGCGCGAGCTGCACTGGCTACCTGTGGCCTTTCGGGTGTGTTTCAAGGTGTTGATTGTCATCTTCAAAACGCTCCATGGCTCAGGACCTAGTTATTTGCGGGATCGCATTCTACCCCATACATCCCTGGGACCAATCCGCTCTCACAGAGAGGGCCTCCTCCGGGTACCATCCGCTAAACAGTGCGGGCGGGCGGTGCCTAGGAGTAGGGCCTTCTCTGTGATGGGCCCAACCCTCTGGAACGACCTCCCCCCCGATATTAGAACCACCTCTGATCTCCGCTCCTTCCGCAAGAAACTCAAGACCCACCTGTTTCGAGTAGCAGTTCTGGCTTAATTACAACCATAATCGTAACTGCATTTAACATCTATTCAAACCTTCCTGGATGGCTTTTTAAATTTTATATTGGGGTTTTAACGGGTTTTAAAATTGTTCCTAATATTTAATTGGTTTTGGGATTTTATAACAGACTGTGTGTGTGACTTGTTTATGTTTCATGTCTTATGTCTTTTGTCATTTTTATTGTTTTGATTACGAATGGTCTGTACACCGCCCCGAGTCCCTACGGGGAGAGGGGGCGGTCTATAAATTAAATAAACTATAAACTATAACTATAAACTATATCAAGTGGATTTTCTTACTCATTTTTGTGATCTGAGTTTTCTTGGTATTGCCCCTTCTCCCCCCACCAGCAGAGCTCCGGCCCCTCCCGTGTCCTGCATGTCTGTTGTAGGATCATCTGATTTATCTAGGAGTACTTTATTTTTTTCCATAAAGGCCTGCACCTCTATGGGTGTATTAATTCTAACTCTTGTGTCCTCCCAGAATATTAGCATACCTTCAGGCATCAACCATCTGAACCACACCCCCTTCTGGTATAGTTTCTTCGCTAATTGCGAATAGCTTTTTCTTTTCTCCCTCACTTTCTTGGGGATCTGTTTCAGGATGGTTATTTCCCTATCTTGGTATTTCAAAGCTTGCCCCCTTTGTGCACTCAGAATTTCATCTCTTGTGATTTTTCTGAGAAATTTAATGTGTACCTCCCTGGGTACGTTATGTGTTCTAGCATAGGCTGAGTTCACTCTATAAACCAAATCTAATTCCCACCCCATCTGTTGTTTCTCTTTCTGAATGTATTCAGCCAAAATACTTGTCATAATGTCCCTTATATCTTCATCATCTGTCTCCAACACACTTTGAAATCTAAGGTAAAATGACATTCTCTCAAATTCTATTTTCATTTGTTGGGTGTCAAGTTCTTTGTTCCCCTTCTGCACCCCTTCCATCCCCTCCCTCATCTCAGCCATCCCACCCTCCAAAAGACCCAATCTCTGTGAGTTTTTGTTGATCTGGTCCTGGTTCTCTTTAATTTCTTCTTTCATCTCTTTTAGTTGTCTTTTAATCTCCTCTTGTCCCTGTAAAATTTGTTGAAACATTTGTTGGAATTCAGTCTCAGTGGTTTTGGGCTGCATCAGAGATGTTATCGTTGATTGTGTACTTGGACTGGATGTTGTAGATACAGGGGCAGAGGCAGCAAAGCCAGGCTTCCCAGGAGGTGGTTTTTTACGTGACATTATAGAGTTCAGTCAGTACAGAGAATGATCAGTCAGAAGGTAGAACCGCCAAGAGAGTTCAGGAGACAAAAGGTCCAGGCAGAAGAGGATTTTTCTAATCACACTGGCAATAGAGTAAAGTTTTTCAGTCTAGGGAGTCCAAAAAGTCACAAACAGCAAGAGATTTATCTGAGTAGCACGGAGACAAAGACCGGATGCTTGAAGTTTTATGGGTGGAGTCAGTTTTCACTGTTTATGAAGACAACGGAAGTATGCCATCTTGCCCTGCCAGCTTTGGGCTTAGGAGGCATAACAAGAGTTTCAAAGTTTCCAAAGTTTCCAGATCATCATTCCATTATAAGTTTAAATCCAAAATTCACCTTTGCTAAGAGTGTGGAGTCATTAATTGGCTCTCTCCCTGCCTCCTCCCCCAAGGGCCGAGAGCAACAATAGTTAACAGCCGCCTGTCTGAGGGGGGGGAAATCCCCCTCCCTCCAGCCGCGCTTCTCAAAACCAAGCCGAAAGGAGATTTTAAATAGCTGGCAATTTCTTTCAAATATACAAAGGGAATGGAGAGTGGATTCCGCCTCACTGCACCGCAGCTGCGTCCTTCTGAATGTTTATTCTTCCCGCTGCCTCGCAACGAAGATGCCGGGGCGCCTCCCCATCATGCTCCCCAGTGCCTGAGGCGATGCGGGGGGCCCCCCGCGGCCGCCGCCGACTCGGAGGATTCCCCGCGGTGCTGCCCCTCTGGCAGGAGCCTCTACGGGGCATCCTGTTCCCTCCAAGGAGTGAGGGGCCCACGGGGAAAGTGCGGGGCGAGCAGAACCTGCCCGTCGCCATCAGCAGCCGGAACCGGAAGTCACGTTCAGTAATTTCTAAACATACTACAAACTATACACATGTATACTAAACTCCATTACTTTCAGTAATTGCTAAACATTCTATACCAGTGATGGCGAACCTTTTTGGCATCGCGTGCTAAAAGCGGGGGGAGCACAGGGGGGCGTGGGTGGGTGTGCAACACCCATAATCCTATGTGTGCAATCCCGTGCTTATGCTCAACTTTGATCTAACCATATCGCTCCTGACGGGTTTTTAATTGGGTATTTTAATTATATTTAATTATTTAGGGGTTTTTTAATCACTGTATTCTAATTGTTTTTTATTCATCAGCCGACCTCCTCCTTGTGTATGTCTCGGTATATGTCTCTGTTATATGTTTGTTTTGTCCACATATTTATTTCATATGTTTCATTGTACGCCGCCCCGAGTCCTTCGGGAGAGGGTGCGGCTAAGAAATATTTATTTATTTATTTATTTATTTATTTATTTATTTATTTATTTATTTATTTATTTATTTATTTATTTATTATGTGCACGTAACCCCACCCACTCACCCACACATGTACATGCAAACCCCACCCTCTTTTGAGTCCCCAATGATCTCGTTGTTCGCCCTTTCCAGCCTCCAGAGGCTTTCTAGGAGCCTGGGGAGGGCAAAAATGCCCTCCCTGAGCCCCCCAGACCCTCCGGAGGCTTCCAGCGCCTTCCACTTGCACCTGCCACTCTCCGCCGCCTTCAGAGGCAACAGAGGCAAATGCTACTCTTGGTGGGGCAGCTGTGCTCGCGCGGTCCTCACCGGAAGCCTCATGACCCCCTCCTGCTGAGCCAAGCATGGCTCAACTGCACCAGGAGGCACCTGGCAGCACCAGTGGTCTCCCTGGTGACCGGCGGGCTGTTGCAAGTGCAATTCTCCCGATGACCAGCACCTTCCATCAGCGTAGAAAGGGTGTGCGGTTTGGAAACAGGTTCGTGGGGCAGGGTGTGTATGAAAGAGAGATTGGACGTGGCTTCTCGCCTCGGCAGCCAGCGCTTCGTGCCTGGCCGGTGCGTAGGTCACCACGGCGCTTGAGCGAAGAAATCCATGCAGTCCAAGTGAGCCAAGAAGAGAGAGAGCGCACCTGTTTGCCTACCCACCTGCTGGGCCGAGGCTATGATTAGGGTTCATTGGTGGATTAGTCTCTCCAGCTAGCCGGTGCGCTCGGCAACTTGTTGAGAGGTGCCGTTCTCCTGCAATTTGAGAAGGGGGAAAAGGGGGGGCTTTCCCCTCAAGTCCACGGAGGGAGATTTCAGGGAAGCTCCAAATGCCCAGCGGGGTGCTTCAGCCCAGCGTTGTTCCTGCGGCTAACAGGTGAAACTCCCCACCTCATTACTCCGATATTTCTCTCTCACACACACCTCTGGAAACCTGCTTCCCTACTGCACACCCTTTCTGTGCCTTTCTCCCATGTAGGAGGACATTCTGCCTCCTAGTTCGGGAGCCAGCGGGGGGGCATGAGCCGGGCAGTTGTGATGGTAAGGGGGAGAAGGTTAGCGCATGCCCATCCACACCCACCACCTCCGCGATCTCAGGGCAGCTGACTCATGTATGAGCCAAGGCTGCGGGGAGCCCCCTGCGTGTTGCAGAGGCGGGGGCAGCCTTCGCCACCATGACAAAGCATTCCCCGTCACTAAGAGCGAATGGGATTACCCCCAACAAGCAAAGTACGTGCCGGCAAACCTCCCACCTGCGCTCAAGTCAGCCTGCCTCTGTCCCCACATGGGCTCTCTGGTCTCTGGCAAGACCGGATTCTTTCCTGCCCTGCTGCATCATCTCTCTGTACCCAGAGGTCGCTGGGGCAACAGTTCCGCCTTCCCCCTCCTCAAGCCCAGCCTGATCATCCCACCAGATCCATCCAAGGAAGGAGAGAGAGAGAGCTGATCTGCTCTCCCTGAGCTAGAAGCAGCAGTTAAGGGCAACAAAATGGCCGAAAAAGAAAGCTGAAGTTAGCTGGCCAGTGCACGAATGCGCACTGGAGCTGACAGGGCAAAGCCTCGCATACCCTGACAAATGGCTCCGCGTGCCATCTGTGGCATGCGTGCCATAGGTTCGCCATCATGGTTCTATACAATAAACAGCATGTCTATTGGATGTTATATGTATATTTCACAATTCATCTCCAATTTCAAAATCTATAAGCACATCTAGACACCTTACACAGAGGTTGAATATCATATCTGAAGCCTCCCTTTTCTATGGTACACTTGATGCTTCCCAGTTCAAAATAAGGGAAAACCATTGCCACCGTTTTGGTAGCTCTGTATTGAAACAAAATAAATAATATTGAATATGAACTATTGACAGGGATTCAATGCATGCTGGGGCGTGCCAGATTCTTTTTACAAGCCTAGATTACTTGGTATATACAATGGGAAATGTTAAGCAGATGAGTTGTTCTCCTTTTACGTAAGAAAATAGGAAGCCTTTGCATATTCTAAGTCTGGATTATAGCCATCTCTTTTTCTGACTTAATGGAAGGAACAACTGAAGGGCCATGTTTCCTTGTTAACACCTAATTACATTTACCTTAATGTGCATGTAATCAATTGTCCTCCATAGAAGGAGAAATTTCAACTGACTTGCAAATTATGAAGGAAGGAAAGAAGGGAGGAAGCAACGGAGGGACATATAGGTTTTCAGCAAAAGCCAAAGGGAAATTATTGCTATTTCAGACAGCCACATAAATTTTCTTCCTATTTTTAACCCAGCTTTTAATTTAATAAGTTTTATGACCCTTATATTAAGTACATATGTTTTACAAGACACTGTGTCCCTTGAGTCACCCTAGATTTGCTCTGCTGTAGCAGAGCTCAACAAATGAATACTGTGTTTTTTATTTCAATTTACCCCTTCTTTGATCCTTCTATCCTTTCACTCTTGTTGCGTACATGCACACACACAAACACACACACACAGATGCAGACACAAATCCATAGGAAGCAGTTGAATTGTCTGCTCTTCTCCGAAAGTGGATTTTAGCAAATTGGCATTTTCCTATAAAGGATGCTGCAGCTAACTCTGTCAACATTTACTATTTCATGTTCAAAGCAGTAATGAAAATCATGCAACATGTGATGGGATTTTAACAAGCATCCGATCATTTTCAAAAGGACAGAGGATCAAGGTATTATTTAATAGGGTTTTCCCCCCTATATGTTCCCTAATGTGATCATTAAAAACCAGAAAGTAGAGACTTTCTTTTTGTCCTTTGCTTTATGTTAAAATATCCACTCCTGTGTCCTGATCATATATTGGTAATTTGCTTACAGAACTGCCTTAGGTTGAAAGGCTTCCCTCCACCCCCAGGAAAGCAAAAGAGGCGAACTGGAGAAAGGAAATGGCACATTTAAAGCACATCAGGTTTTTTTGCTTTCTACTCAGTAGATGACTGTGCTATTAAAAGGGTACCAGGTCACGATCAGGAGAAGCTATAGATGTTGTAAACAGAATATAAGCAAATTAAAAAGTATATCAAATTACCTTAAGAATGTCTCCCTAAGAGCTAGATAGCTGCTCTCTTAAAAAAGGAAATCCAGGGCTAATAAACTGCAGAGGCAAGAAAAATGACCCAATAGACTCTTACTTGATTGGGTTGGTGTTGTTTATTTAAGTAATGGGGTCTGTAGTTCTCCTTGATTCAGGTTTCCTCTAGGGACAATTCTATTTTAGAATTAGGAGGGTTGAAGGTGTTTACTTGGTGTTGTAAAATACAATTTATTGTGTGGCTGCACATCAACTTTAAATGCCGCTCCTCCCCTGCCCCTCTTTTTTACATAGAAGAAGATTGGTTTAGAAGGGTGTTGTGCAAACTAGCAATTCTAAGTAACTTAGAATGATGAGTCTCTCTTAATGATTTCCCCACCCTTTTTAAAAACCAAACACTGTGTTTCCAGTTAAAACACAGCAGTATGAGTCAGCCGTTGCATCCATCTTTAGTCTGGCTTTCTAATCCATTGAAATTACACAGAAAAAAAAGGAAAAGCAGCTCCTTCTTGTCTTGTCTTGCCTCTTCCCCGAGTAGTCTGGTAAAGGTGAGCTTGGCTGAAAATACCCTTCCATGTTCTGTGTTTAGAAAGAAAACAAAACAACCCCCTTCTAGATCTGCATAAGACATTAGTGCCTGTATCAGAGGCCACAATGCAGCCCCTGTGTGTATATATTCAGCTGTCTAGTTGTCAGCTGCTATATTTTTATTGTTACAGGAAACCATCCAACATCACAAACAGGATAATTATCCCCTTTTTCTTCCCTGTTGCCTTGGTCTGTTTTAAGATGGAAGGCATGACCTTAAGTCAGATCATATTTTAACTCTCTTTGGTAAACACTCTGGCACCTTGTATGTGTTTTTTAAACACTCAGCCTTGTTTGGGTCTATAAAACTGTTGACCAGTCCTCAGCTATTGTGAGTTATGGCATCTCAGGGCTGACTGGGCTGGTTACAAGGACTGGCATTAAGTGTACAAAGCCCTTTTAGGTCCCAGCAGTTTTAGCCTGTCCCAAAGAACTCTTGGTCACCTCCCCAAGGACAAATTGATGTCAAATTTGGCTGTCTTTCAGGATTAAGTGCCTGTTTGCTTTTTCACTAACATGTGGTTTCAGAACAAAGCAGTTCAAATCTCCTCTATTCTTAACAAAGCATCTCAAATTGCTGAGTAAAATTCCTTAATCCTCCATCTTAATCTGAAAACATTACCACCACCACCAGCAACACATGGAAACTAGTTTCTTTCTTTTCTTTTTTTTTCTCCTTCCCATAATGGTGCTTTTTTGTCTGTCTTTCCCCCCCTTTTCTTGGCTAACTCATTCTTCAGCAAACTATTGTCTACCAGGGCAATACATTCTTAGATTAGGGTTGCCCAATCATTTTTCTTTCTTATCTCTTTTACCCTGGTTTAAAGCATAAAACTCAATGATTCTCCTCTTTGTTTGTTTGTTTCTTTTCTTTTTTCTGTTGAAAGAAAGAAGATGAAGATTGACTTCTTCTCCAAAGGTAGCTGGAACAATTCTTTCTCTCACATTTTCTTCAAGGGATAAAGGGTAAAGTAGAAGTGCCTTAGCTGTCCTTGAGGAAACAGGTACCGTTATCCTAGGGGAAAAAAGGTTCTTCTGCTTGGGATTTTAATCTCATGTTTGAAGTTTCCTCTCGTTTTCATGCGTTTACAACCGAAGACAGACTGAGTAGTTTTATATTGTCCATAAATGCTCAAAATGGAAATGTACATTAAATTATATTGCTAGCCCGATAGCTATATGCTATTGTCTAAAGCTATGCTACGATGTGCATAAGAATCATTATTAAACATGCCAGTCATAAATAATAAATTTGCTCTACATTATGTTTAAATCAGGATTTAAACATAACTGCATAATTAACCAGGTAGAAACATTCATTCAGAACTATTTCCCACAGTCCTTAAAGTGTAAAGGTTGCTTTAGAAAGGCCAATGAGGACTAATTTAGTGTATTATAGTATCCCCTGATCTGGTGCATTTCCAGTTGTGCTAAGCTACAATGCTTATCATCCTAAACTTCCATGCTTGCGGAGAA